>NC_133379.1:15607418-15704355 GCF_049309525.1 Garra rufa | reverse complement strand
CAAAAATACTTTAGGTGCGAATAGTTGCTTGTTTGCATTTCACAAAAGTAACTGAATTTCTTTAAAGGTTTTAATGTAGCCTTATTTGTTTCAACTGGTTTGTGGGTGAATATCCATTTTAGTGATTTGATGTCAAAAATGTATTATGCACAGAATACTTACTTTGCTAGGACATAAAGCATAAAAAGTTTCCGAATTTGAGGGGGCACCCGGATTTGAACCGGGGACCTCTTGATCTGCAGTCAAATGCTCTACCACTGAGCTATACCCCCTTCCACGATATAACGAGCCGCAGACACCTACTCAAAATTAGGCGAGGATCATCGCAGTGAAGTTTGGTAGTTTTGCCAAATATTTCTAAATAAATATCTCCACAATAGGTATTTGCTAATGCTGTTATTAATAATAACATCATATTTTTTTAAAGAAACAGCGACCAAAAACATTGCATGCGTCACAATCACATGATAACAGCATTTCCGGGGATTGACCGGAAGTACATTTATGCTGATTGTAAAGACGAACCTCGCTTGAAGATGGTACTGTAGAGCTCCAGTTTGTTATTTAGTATTTTATTTTCCGTTGTTGCATTTTATAGTGTGGTGATGTGTGTTAATTTTCTGCTCTTCATACAGTTTGAAACATGCATTTATTTTTAATAAAGTGCTTGTTTTTGCTATGCCGGTAATTAGCTAGCTAACATAGCCTAGCACAGCAGCTCGTGTTTATTTATATTCCAAGACAAAATAAATAGTCATAATTTACACTATGGTGCCTCGATAATTTATTATTTGCCGTGACAGAACTGTATAAATATCAACATTTATTTTACAACTAAGTTGTTAGCTTCTAAATGAATTGTGATGCGTCATGGCCTTACTTTCAGTTTGTAGTCTTACCTGAGGAGACTAAAAACTTTAAAGTAACAGAGTGCTTGTCTCATTCACATTCTTTCAGGCCCATTTGAAATATACATTTTTACATAAGCTCTCTTTTATGCATGTTTCTATAATATTTTGTGTAATTGTGTTTTGCCAGAATACTCGTGGCCTGCGCTCTCAGTTGAAGGACAGTGTTCCTGTGACAGGTCTGTGTCCACAGGCAGGTCCTTATGGGGTTCAAGACTCTCTACGCAGAGGGTATGTTCTGGTCATATAAACCTGTAAATGTTTGTTTCTGCCGAATTTGTATTTTAAATCCTTAATTTTGCTGTGATCATAGGTTCTCAAGTGTAAAGAATGAGCTGCTACCGAGTCATCCATTGGAGCTTTCTGAGAAAAATGTGAGTAGAAACTAAGTTTTGGCTTCTTGAGTGCATCGCCAATGAGCATGATCCTACAAAAGACATTGAAATGTATAAATACATGTGCTGGATCCTAAAATGGAGATTTAAAAAATATATATATATTAAAGAACAGAACATTTCTAGAATGTCATTGGTAGAAAATAATGATGTTCTTGCTAAGACTTGAAATATGTAGTGACAAACATCTTAAATAGTCACACAACTACAAAATTATAATCATTTCTTTCACTACATACACCAGTACTAGTTATTATAATATACAAAAATAAACTCACATTATATATGCCATAAACAGTGCCCTCCACAAATATTGGCACCCTTGGTAAATATGAGCAAAGGCAGCTGTGGAAATAAATCTTTAAAAAATAGTTTATCCTTTTGATCTTTAAAGAATTCACACAATTTTAACCTTTCATTGAAGTAAAACAATAGAAAGTGTGTGTGGGGGGGGGGGTATCTCTTAAGTATATTCTCATTCACATTTTTTTAGCACACCAGTGTGACTAGAAGCTAGAGATGGGCAGATGAAGCCTTGTGAAGTTTTTAAGGCTTTTTTCTGATTGTACCAAAAAGATTCAAAGCCTCAGCTGCCATTACAGGGAGTGCAGAATTATTAGGCAAGTTGATATTCTTGTCATATTTTTTTCCCAAGCACATTTGAATAATTCCAAACCACATCAATCTTAATAACTACTATTCATTTTATATTTAATTATTTATAATTGATATATAATTGTCCATGAAGGCTGGAAGTGAAAAACTCCTTATTTTCAGGTGTGCAGAATTATTAGGCACATTTTCTTTTACAGATAAAATGAGCCAAAAAAGAGATTTACCTCAGACTGAAAAGTCAAAAACTATTAAATGCCCATGAGAAGGATGCAATACTAATGCAATACTGCAATTTGCAAAGTTAAGGCATGACCACCGGACAGAAAAACGCTTGTTGCATCTGCATTGTCAGAACAAACAGGTGGAGGAGAAAAGATGCATGTTATTTGCAAAAAAAGTAAGAATTAATGTTAAGAATCAGATATGAAACCATCAGGAACCATTTAGTCTCCAGCGCCACCGTTTTCCAGAACTGCAACCTACCTTGAGTCTCCAGAAGTGCAATGTGTCAGGTTCTCAGAGACTTTGCTTGGGCAAAAAATCCTAAAAAATGACCCTCAATTAATAAGAATAACATTCTGAAGTATTGTCAAATACATGGAGATGGTTTTTTTCTAGGCTTTATAGACAGATGAGTTGAGAGTGACTCTTGAAGGACCAGCACCACATCCTCTTGTAGCACTCTTTCAAGTTTATCCTCCAGAATCTGGCAGTAAGTTTTGGGACTTCAGTTTTAGTCCATCTCCTATCCTGAAATGTCTGTCTTGCAGAGAGGGACCAAAATAAACTCTTAAAACTTACTGCCAGATTCTGGAAAATATATTTTTGAAAGAGTGCTACAAGAGGATGTGGTGCTGGTCCTTCATATGAATGTATACATCATATATATCAATTATAAATAATTAAATACAAAATGAATAGTAGTTATTAAGATTGATGTGGTTTGGAATTATTCAAATGTGCTTGGGAAAAAAATATGACAAGAATATCAACTTGCCTAATAATTCTGCACTCCCTGTAAATCACTTTCAAATGATTCACACATCTTGTTGATTCTAGTTTCAACACAAAAGCAGTACTCCGCAATTGCAGCTGTGTTTTCATTCTGAGAATTATTGTCCACACATGAAAGTGTTTCTTTGTTACTATAAAGCAGGGAGGGAACACCAAGCATTTTGCATCTCCTTATAATGAATGAAGCTGCGCAAAAGATTTGAACCAGTGACCTCACATTAAGGTATTTCATTGTGATATTTGAAGCCTCAAACGTCATCAGTCACATGATCACGGATATTTGATACAAGTCTGCTTTAATATAGTAAAACAGGCTTTGGAGTCTCAGTGTCAAACATCCCATCTCCAGCCATGACTTCCTGTCACACAGGATTATAGAAATGGAACACAAAGGCCAAATTCCCTTAATCGTCCATCAAAAGGAGTTTCTAGTCACCCTGGTGTGCTAAAAAATGTAATATAGCCCTGATCAGCGGAACTAATCCCCATTTCCACCCTCAGGGCAATAATTAAGAAGTTCAAATCACTAGAAAATGTTACAAATCTGCCTGGAAGAGGACGTGTGTCACGAACTAGAGAAAAACATTTATTTCATGAGATTTCCCCCCACTTTCCATTGTTTTACTTCAATAAAAGGTTAGAATTTTGTGATTTTTTTTTTAAATGAAAGATCAAAAGGATAAACAATGCAGATTTTTTCCACAGTTGCCTTTGCTCATTTTCACCAACAGTGCCAATATTTGTGGAGGACACTGTAGGTATCAGTTAATTACCATACATAATAAACCTCAGAACTTACAATAATAAATGAATAGTCATTAGCTGAATAAGTGTGTATTCAAACCAACAATGCTTACTATTGTCAAGTTTTTAAGTAGACCACAGTGTAACATGCTTAGAAAGTTTACTACCAGCTTGTACTTGCTATATTAATAATAGTACATTATTCATAATTACAAGCAGTTAACCCTAACCCTATAGTAACTTTATTTCATTTTGCTCCATACATATGTGTAATTACAATGTAACGAGGACACCTTAAAATAAAGTATAATTCCAGCTTGTATTATGTGAAAACAGTTTCAGCTTAACCAGGACAAGATGAATTTCAACACACTAAGGAACATCCAGGGTCTCCATGCACCCCTCAAACTACAGATGGAGTACAGAGCGGCTAGACAGGTATTGTGCGCAAGTGTCATAAATATAAATTATACCATAAACACCCTATACTCCTTATTAAAGACTATCATATTTAAACGTTTCACTTGGTTGCTTTCAGATTCAGCGTTTGCCCTTCCTGCCAAGTTCAAATCTGGCCCTCGATACCCTCAGAGGTTCTGATGACACCATTGGCTTTGAGGACATACTCAATGGTATGAAGAAACATTTGTCATTACTCACACATTACCTTTCAAGTTTTCAAAGTTATGACGTATTTAGATAATTGCATTAGGTTGGTTTATAAAAATATAGTACTGATGATTGTTCAATGTCTTAAAATTGATTTTCAAAGCTATTTTGTGGTATATAAGGTCTCATGCACTTTCCCCCCCTCCAGATCCTATCCAGAGTGAGATGATGGGTGATCCTCACATCATGACCGAATACAAGCTTGGTATCCTGTGAGGATGTTGTTTCTGCACTATTTTCACCTCAAGTTTGTGTTATATGCATAGTTTGACCCCAGTTTCTAATAAAATGTAAAATTTGAATTCAGACATTATTGTTGTGCTGCAAAACATGAACATTTAACAGAACCTGTTTATGAATCTTGTTTATTACAAGAACACTGAAACACTGTAAAATTAAATGGATGCATCGGTACAGAAGCGTTAAATGAGATTATTTATAAATGAAGGCATAAAAACGGCATACAGATCTTTCCAAGCACAATGTTCAGGGTAAAATACAATGGGTTTTTTTAATCCTCACAATTTGGACAAATTTTATACATTTTGGGTTGTATTACTGCTTGTATATTCTCATGCAGAAGCAATATATACAGTACTATAACTGTAAAATTAAAATGCTATAGTTTAAGGGCACACACTTTAACAACTCAAAAGTTAGCCATGCTTATGACATAAAAAAAAAATATTTACAGAATTAAACTGCAGATTGATGCCATTAGGGAAAGTTCAACACTTTTAGTCCAGCTTTTCTTCCTGGAAGAAATCAGCAGAATTGAGATGTTCCTGAAACTTCTCGTATTGCTAAAAGGATAGAAAGAGAGCAGAAATCAGTTTTCTTGTGCATATTTAAATAGCTGTTAAAGACACAAAAGAAAGCTACATATTCACACCTCACTGATCCATCCTCCATCCTCCAGTTTAGTAAACACTTTGTTGACTGTGTCCTTTACTGGTTCATCATCATCTCCTGTATCTTCTTCCTTTATTTCCTTCTGAGCTTCTAAAGCTGTACGACACCTCTCAAACAGATGGTATTTAAAGTGCTTCAGAGCATGGTATACCTCGGTACGACTGGCACAGACGGAGCCAACAAAGAAGCTCTGCAATTAACAAATAAACATTCCATTAAGAAGTGGTCAAAATTAGTCTTCAAACTATTCATGGTTAAATTGTATATGTGATTTGCATGGAAAACAACCTGGGAATCATCAGGCATGAACTGGTCCTCCTGCAGGGTCTTGTTGTGGTACAACTGGCCAGAGAGACGCACAGTGAAGCGTCCTGTTCTGTGAAGCTCACAGGCTTCGCATCCCTTCGACTGGACCCTTGTCATCATAACCCGCAATTTAGGATAACATTCTACCCTTTCCTTTTAGTAAACAAAAATGGTAAATACACATGAAAGTAATCTACACCACACCACATTTTTGAAAAAAAAAAACTTCACATACAAGTGACTAATAGTAAAGCAGTCACAGTGCCTTGCAAAAGTATTCATACCCCTTCATTTTTTCATGTCGTATGTTAAACTGCTTTAAATAACTTTTCCCCCACATCAATCTACACTCCATACACCATAATGGCAAAGCAAAAAAAAGGTTCGTAACATTTTTCAAATTTATTAAAACTTTAGAGATTCTACTGCATAAGTATTCATACCCTTATCTGGGACAGTTAAAATTTAGCTCAGGAGCATTCATACTGCTTGTAGATGTTACCACACTACTACTATTCCTCTCAATAAAAGGTCTGCAAATAGCTGCAAATGCATATCAGAGCAAAAACCAAGGCCTAAGGTCAAAAGAACTGCCTGTAGAGCAGAAACAGGATTTTTGCAAGGCACGGATCTGTGTGGAAGCATTCAGAAAAAATCTGCTGCATTGAAGAGTCACAGAAGCATGTAATCTCTGTTACCCTTGATGGAAGAAGTTTGAAACAACCGGGACTTTTCCTGGAACTGGCCTCCTGGGCAAACTGAGCATTTGATGGAGAAAGGCTTTGGTTACAATGGTGACCAAGAAACTGGTCACTCTAATTGAGCTCCATGATTATATGTGGATTTGGAGAAACCAACAGAAGGACAAACATCACTGCAACACTCCAATACGGTCTTTATGGAAGTGTGGCCAAACTCAATCCTTTCCTCAATGAAGACATAAAAACCCACTTGGAATAAAAAAAAAACACCTAAAGGACCCTCAGACTGTGAGAAACAAGATTCTCTGGTCTGATAAACCTCAATTCCAAGCATCATGTTTGAAAGAAACCAGCCAATGCTCATCACCTGTACAGTCGTGGCCAAAAGTTTTGAGAATGACACAAATATTAGTTTTCACAAAGTTTGCTGCTAAATTGCTTTCAGATCTTTGTTTCAGTTGTTTCTGTGATGTACTGAAATATAATTACAAGCACTTCATACGTTTCAAAGGCTTTTATCGACAATTACATGACATTTATGCAAAGAGTCAGTATTTGCAGTGTTGGCTTGTTCAGGACCTCTGCAATTCGACTGGGCATGCTCTCAATCAACTTCTGGGCCAAATCCTGACTGATAGCAACCCATTCTTTCATAATCACTTTTTTGGTCCCCGAGCCACTTAGTTATCACTTTTGCCTTATGGCACGGTGCTCCATCGTGCTGGAAAATGCATTGTTCTTCACCAAACTGTTGTTGGATTGTTGGAAGAAGTTGCTGTTGGAGGGTGTTTTGGTACCATTCTTTATTCATGGCTGTGTTTTTGGGCAAAATTGTGAGTGAGCCCACTCCCTTGGATGAGAAGCAACCCCACACATGAATGGTCTCAGGATGCTTTACTGTTGGGATGACACAGGACTGATGGTAGCGCTCACCTTTTCTTCTCCGGACAAGCCTTTTTCCAGATGCCCCAAACAATCGGAAAGAGGCTTCATCTGAGAATATGACTTTGCCCCAGTCCTCAGCAGTCCATTCGCCATACTTTTTGCAGAAGATCAATCTGTCCCTGATGTTTTTTTTGGAGAGAAGTGGCTTCTTTGCTGCCCTTCTTGACACCAGGCCATCTTCCAAAAGTCTTCGCCTCACTGTGCGTGCAGATGCGCTCACACCTGCCTGCTGCCATTCCTGAGCAAGCTCTGCACTGTTGGCACTCCGATCCCGCAGCTGAATCCTCTTTAGGAAAGATCCTGGCGCTTGCTGGACTTTCTTGGACGCCCTGAAGCCTTCTTAACAAGAATTGAACCTCTTTCCTTGAAGTTCTTGGTGATCCTATAAATTGTTGATTTAGGTGCAATCTTAGTAGCCACAATATCCTTGCCTGTGAAGCCATTTTTATGCAATGCAATGATGGCTGCATGCGTTTCTTTGCAGGTCACCATGGTTAACAATGGAAGAACAATGATTTCAAGCATCACCCTCCTTTTAACATGTCAAGTCTGCCATTCTAACCCAATCAGCCTGACATAATGATCTCCAGCCTTGTGCTTGTCAACATTCTCACCTGAGTTAACAAGACGATTACTGAAATGATCTCAGCAGGTCCTTTAATGACAGCAATGAAATGCAGTGGAAAGTTTTTTTTCGGGATTAAGTTAATTTTCATGGCAAAGAAGGACTATGCAATTCATCTGATCACTCTTCATAACATTCTGGAGTATATGCAAATTGCTATTATAAAAACTTAAGCAGCAACTTTTCCAATTTCCAATATTTATGTAATTCTAAAAAGTTTTGGCCACGACTGTAGAGTACCATCCCAAAAGTAAAGTGTGGTGGTAGCAGCCTCATGCTGTGGGGCTGTTTTTTTGCAGCAGGGACTGGGGACTCAGTCAGAGTAGAAGAAAAGCTCAATGCACCGAAATACTGAGATTTTCTTTAATGAAAACCCAGTCCAGAGCATTCAGAACCTCAGACTGGGGAGAAGGTCCACCTTCCAACAGGACAATAACCCTAAGCACAAAGCAAGAGTGGCCTTGAGTGGCCCAGCCACAACCTGAGCTTGAACCCAATCAAACATTTCTGGAGAAACCTGAAAATGTGTATCTGCCCCCATCCAAGTTGACAGAGCTTGAGGGGTGATGAGGTGAGGAGAAAAATGGCTGATGTGCAAAGCTTGTAGCATCATATCACCAAAAAGATTTGAGACTGTAAAGGTGTTTCAGCTAAGTACTGAGTTAAGGGTATGAATACTTATGCAATGTACTTATTTCAGGTTTTTTATTTTTAATAAATTCTGTTTTTGCTTTGTCATTATGGTGTATGGAATGTAGACTGATGTGGAAAAACTGTATATTTAGAAATGTGACATCTTTTCATGAATAAGACCAAGAGAAACAAAAAGGGCTTACTTTGTAACGGTCTTTCCAGCGGCTCCTTTGCTTCAGGTTCTCCAGACGTGGAAGAACCAGTCGCTCATCAAAATGAAGCAATGATGTTTTCATCTCCTGGGCGTATCGTTTTGTTCGTTCACCATCTGCAGTCATTGACACAAATTTAGATATAATATATAGAGGGAAAGTCCATTTATTTCAATAATTTGTTTCAAAAAGTGAAACTTGTATGTTATATTAGTTCACTACACAAAGTGAAATATTTCAAGACTTTATTTGTATCAATTTTAATGATTATGGATTAAAGACAAAAATAAAACAAATCCAGTATTTCACAAAATTAGAATATTTCATGTGACCAATAAAAAAGGATCTTAAACACATGTTGGCCTTCTGAAAAGTGTGTTAATGAACTGTATTATGTCCTCAGTACTTTGTTGGGCCTCCTTTTGCACTAATTACAGCATCAAGGCAGCGTAGCATGGAGGCGATCAGCCTTTGACACAGTTGAGGTGTTATGGTAGCCCAAGTTGCTTTGATATTGGCCTTCAGCTCATCTGCATTTCAGGGTCTCTGTTCCCTCATCTTTCTTTTGACAATACCCCATAGATTTTCAAAAGCAAAATCTATGGGGGTATTGTCAAAAGGAAAATCCATGATCATTAAAATTAAAACAAATAAAGGCTTGAAATATTTCACTTTGTGTGTAGTGAACTAATATAACATTTCACTTTTTGAAACAAATTATGGAAATGAATGGACTTTCCCTCAATATTAACATTTTTTGGCACATGCCTGTATGTACACTACCCTTATAACAAATGGGGTCTGTTACAATTTTTAATGTTTCTGAAGGCTGCCTTTATTTGATTAAATATACAGTACATTTAAATGTTTATTTTTTTTCTAACGCAATACATTTTTAAAGTGTAATTTATTCCATGACAAAACTGAATTTTCAGCAGCCATTACTCCAGTCTTTAGTATCACATGATCCTTCAGAAATCATTCTAATGTGCTGATTTGGTGCTCAAGAAACATTTCTTTTCAATTGTCAATGTTAAATATTCATATATCACACAGATGTGCTGCTTTTTGTGGAAACCATTATACTTTTTTCAGGAATCTTTAATGAATGAAAGTTTCAAAAGTACATAATTTATTTTAAATCTTTGATAAAGTTGTAAATGTCTTTACTAGGGCTGGGCAAAAAAATCGATTTTTCGATATATCGTTTTTTTTTTTTAAATGTAGCTGATTCAAAATCGATTCTCAAAGGCCACATATCGATTTTTTCGATATTTATTTACACAAGCATTAAACATAAGATTTACGTTAATCTTATTACTAGTCTAATTCACTAGGTGTCATCCCCTTATTTACCTTGCACTATGTTACAACAGAGAGTCCATTATTCATTCATTGCTTAAAATGGCGGATTCAGGTGCGTTCCCGATATCAACCACACCTTCACATAAAAAGTCAGAGGTATGGAAGGCATTTCACATTTCGCAAGCAAGACACAGTGGACAAGAACACATCTATGCCTGATTTGTAACTCTGAGGTGAAATGCTGAAGTAATACTACAAATCTGCGGAGCCATTTGACAAAACATCTGTCTATTCATTGTAAACATTTGAAATATAGAGTTGAGTTCTGTTTTATTGTACCCAAGTGTACTTAAAGGAGAAGTTTGAGAATATAAGAATATTGACCTAAAGTGTAATGAATCATGATACCGAGTGTGAACGTACCTTGCATATCTCATCTCGTCTTGTCCACTGCAGTCCGAAATCTGGGGTCAGTTAGCCGATGCTCACAACAGGTTGTCAATGAGAGTCAATAGGGCATCGAAGTAGCCATGTAAATAAATCACTGTTTTATGCCATTTACGAGGCACAAAGTAGCTCCACACTTCATTGGTAGACTTCCAAGGGCCCTGACATTTAAAACGAGACATTGAGAACTCAGAAAAAGCACCGGTAGTTTATTTACGAGAAGATTTATACAGACAGTAACTGAAAGAAGTTTAGCGGCCGCCGCCATCTTGAATTTAATCACGATAAGTCGAGTGTGGAGCAGGAAGGAACTTATCAGGTTTTCAACTTATCAGGTTGTAGTTTCCTTCCTGCTCGTCACTCGACTTATCGAAGTCTACCAATGAAGTGTGGAGCTACTTTGTGCCTCGTAAATGGCATAAAACAGTGATTTATTTACATGGCTACTTCGATGCCCTGTTGACTCTCATTGACAACCTGTTGTGAGCATCGGCTAACTGACCCCAGATTTCGGACTGCAGTGGACAAGACGAGATGAGATATGCAAGGTACGTTCACACTCGGTATCATGATTCAACACACTTTAGGTCAATATCACACCGGAGTTCTCCTTTAAAATTAAAAAGTGTTTATATACAGGTTTGTGGCTCTTAATTTCCTTTTATTAATTAACCACATGTAATCTTATGTTCACTGTTATTTTTTTTATAAATGTAGGATTTGTATTAAATCTATATTCATTCATATTGTCAAATAAAGAATTGAAATCGAGAATCAAAATTGAATCGAAAATCAAAATCGAATCGAGAATAGAAATCAAATCGGAACATCTGAATCGATAACCACCCCTAGTCTTTACTGTATCTTATAGAAAGAGAACTGTTAATCCAGTGCTAAAAAGATAAGGAATAACTTAATGAACATACCGTAAAGTGACTTGAGGAAGCTTGAGTCCAGTACATTGATCAGCAAGGCTTTGACCACCACCTGAAAGTGGGTGCGCTGAGATCCTGTAATAACTGTAATAGGAAGGGAAACATGAGATTTTTTAATTGGGGTTTATATTTGGATTGTTTTGTAAGCAAAACAAAAGTCAGAATCACATGGTCTTACATTGGCGTGGAAGGTGAGAGAGAAAGGCCTTGTCTTTGGCTTCCTCCTCTTCCTCCTTATCTTCATCCTTTTTCTGTTCATCTTCCTCCACAATAAAATCCTTTAGACTGTCATTACTATCAGCGAGTTTTTCCTCCTCGCTGCTGTTTAGAGGACTGTTGTTCTCTTGCACACTAGATTCATCATCAGAATCATCTGCTTTACTTTGCTCTTCAACTTTGTCCTCTTTGATCTCTTCTCTCTCCTCTTCTTCCTCTTCTTCTGAACCCTTTAGAAAAAAACAAATAGACAAGGTATCCAGTTATTAACCTTTTCAGGGAACCTTAGAAATTCCCCATTAATTCTAGAAAGACAGTTATCCATCATATTAGGTATTGGATACAGAGTGTTTTCAAAACTCGTCATCAATCGGCAATATTGGCGGCACTGAACGTAAACGATGCCACTGAATTGAACGAAACCCGCATATTTTGCTAATTATTGCTGGGCTGTACTAATCGGTCAGACTGGGGAAAACATCTTGAGTACTCTAGACTGCCTAAAGTTATAACAAATTAAGAGGAAGAGTGCAAAAAATTGTCTGAGGAACAAAAGGCATTTGTAGGATTTTGAAGGATTTTCCAGGGCAAGAATCTTGACAACATACATTTTTGTTCGTATAATTTCCGATAGGTGAAATATCTTAATTAATACTGCTCATAAGTATCTTCACCACCTATTAACTTTAAATTAAATTTATGCCAAATTTAGGATTAAATTAATCCTTCTCTATATGATTTTTTTTTTTTTTTTTTGTGGTTTAGACTGCATAAATTAGCAAAACAGCATATTCAGTAGTACATTACCAGTGTAATGCTGTTGTTTACATCCCAGTATCGCCAATATGGCCAAGCTTCCGGGTAACTGACCAACTACTGACGTAAGTGCAAACCCTCTATACATAACCATCAATAAACATCTTTTGATCAGCTGGGATCAACCTCATAAATTAATTATTACTAATTTATTTTCAATTAAATAATTAATGCACAGAAGCTCAAATGAAGATGCTGTGGTAGGCTCCATCACCCTGAAACCCTGCAGAGAAATAGGCGGTACGGAAAATGGATGGATGTATGAATAGATGACCAATTTTCTCAAAACTTGGCATACATTTGTAAATCATATACCTTAGGTAAATTGCTGTTAGTCAAATAGTGTCATTGTTTCATGACTGCATTGCAAATGTAAATAATTAAATATATGCAAACACAAGTGTTTTACTAAGGCCTAAAAGCTTATGGTGCTTGACCCAGAAAAGTGCTGCTTGCTATTAACTTACGTACTTTTTCTTGTTCTGTCCTTGTCAACTTACCAACGTCCTGCGTCTGCGCCGCGGGGTGCCTGACTTTCTTCTCTTTGACAGCTCCATGAGTTTATTCTTTCTCTCTCTTCTCTTGGCAGCAGCTTCTTTCAGTTCTGCATCTTTCTTCTTCTTACTCAGAGCCTCGTCCTCTGAGTCCTCCGGCAGCCTGAGACGTTTTCTCTGCAGCACTCTCCTGAGCGGCTCTCCGCCGACGTCGCTGGAAGAATCGCTGGAAGAATCGCTGTCATCTAGCGGAGGAGCGCTGGTGGGTCTTTTCCCTTGTCGTCGGGGCAAGGCGCATTTCTCGTCTGTCTCGCTGCTGTCATCTCCGTCACTCTCACGTGCTCGGTAAGAGCTGTCGGAGGTCCCGGACTCATCTTCGGACTTGTGGTATTCACTTTCTGAACTGACGCTCGTGGTGCTGGCGTACGAGCCCTCGTCGCTGTCATCCAGCATACTATCAATAGGATTCACGCGAGTCTTTTTCTTGTCAATGTGAGACTTGGGGGGCGGGCATTTTCGCTTCAACCCAAAAAGCTTTCCTACGCTTTTCATCATTTTTACAGAGAAAAAGTGATCCTTGATTTAACTACACCGAGAAATGTTGTTATTTTTTAAACTTAACGTATTATAGCCAGTTGTTTTATATCTAGACACATGAGCAGCAACAGGATGCTTGCGTGCGCCTGCTGTCAAATCACATTCCCGTCTCGTGAATGATTATTCAGCAATTTTTCTCATACTAAATCACTGATCTGAGCATGCAGATGTAGATAAAGCGTAATCTATCACAGCAATCAATATTTAACGAGTGATTTAAATAAATATGCTTATCAGCATGTATCATTCTGCTCCAGTCCGCCACACGCGCCAATAACATGAGGGGGCGTGTCTGTGTTTTTGTAGATACGCACTTCCGTCGTTAGCTTCACATCAGCTGGCACAAACGCGCCACCCAAAGACAAGGAGAATAGTTGTATAAAATTTTCATTTGCAACGAGAGTTATCATTGTGTACTGTGTTAGCCTTTTCCTTCGCATTTTTATTTGCGCAAACTTTTATTTTAATTGTGAAAAGTCTGTAATTTGACATTTAACATGATCATCTGGAATTAAATATCCATTCCTATTATGCTTCATTCATTAGAGAGGTTAAGCCTTTTGCTTTACCAGTTTATATTTATCACTTTGAATGGCAGTTTGAATATATATTTAGCAGGTAGCCTAAGTGATATCAGGTAGGCTAAGTGACATCTCAAAGGGGAAATACACTATATGCCCCTCTATTTACTATTTGAAGTGCAAAGTAGGATGTGATTCAGCTACAGACAGTAACTAAAATTAACTGTCAAATGGCAGAAATACCTGATAGTGGCTGATACCAGGGAGAAATTAATGCTTTTCCCAAGCAGATTTTTATTTTTTTTACTTAATTTTTATTCTTATATATTTAGGATCAAATAATGTACTTATGCACTATGTACCCATGTAGTGTATGAAATAGGTTATTTTGTCATTCATAATGTGTCTTTTTTTTTTTTTTTTTTTTTTTTTTTTTTTTTTTTTGCAGCTACGAAAAGTATATGGAGTAAATATTTTCCCACCTTAGATTTCACATCTTTTATACTGGCCCCAAGAATAACCACCATGTGAACAATATTTTTTTCTGTAGTATCAAATACCTCATTCCAAAAACTGGCTAGTCCAAAATAAATGTGTGATTGACTGAACAAAGACCACACCACAGTCTCTCCAGCAATAAGCCGTTCATCTTGAATACCAAAAGAATCAGATTGAGCTTTTCCAGCTGAATTATCTCCATTTAACTGAATTTATGACTTTATGCAATTCATTGAAAAATCATTTCTCTAGGGTTCCTCATTTATTTCCTTATTAAACTAATTTTACCATTTTTATCATGCTCATAAAGTCTGGGAGGCCCGGGTTCACATGGTGCATGGGTGGGGGTCCTGCCCTGGAAGTCCAGGAGGGCCTCCGCAGGAGAGGTGGCCGAGCAGGAGGTAGGGAATGCGGGAAGAAAGGGGTGCGCGGGGTACCCCCCTCAGGCAGGACCAGTGGATCCCTGGAGTGGGACGACAAGGTCCCCTGGAAACTCTGAGGCGGATGGTCCATAAGGGGTGACCAGTGGAAAAACTTCTGTGGGGTGACCAGTGGCCTGTTTCTCTGGGGGGCACGGCTGGCTGAGTCAGTAACCCAGGCCAGTGTGGGATGCTCGGGTTCGCGTGGTGGATAGACGGGGGTCCTACTCCGGAGGTCAGGGGGGCTTCAGAAAGAAACGTGGCCAGATAGGAGCAATGGAGAGGCGGGAAGAGGGGGGTAAGGCAGGGCACCCCCCCTCAGGCAGGAAAAGTAGTTCCCTGGAGTGGGCAAAGGGGGGTATGCAGGATCCCACCTCTAGGGCCACACTTATTTTTTTAAATATTGTTCTATTGGTGATAATTCTTTTGAATTTGGTTGTTTGAGAAGAATTTTTTTAACGTGAAGATATCGGTCAGGTCTTGGTAAACCAAACTCTAGTACCATTTGTTCAAGGTCTTCAGTGTATTACTAGCAAGCAGTTGATGAAGAAAACATAAATTACACAGTCTCCACCTCTAAAAGCCTGAATTCAGATGTAGGGCTATACATTTTTTAAGTATGAAATGTCTGACAGGGCAGAGTCCCCAGATGAAAAACTAAAGCTCCGCTGCACTTCTCTCCATGCTAAAAAAGAAGTCATTATCCACCTCTCTAAACTGCTATTCACAAAAAGGGATAGTTTACAATGGCACACAATTTGTCTTGTCTATTTGTTGCCATCTTGTATCAGACCTATCTGATACCCACACTGTCATGGCTCTGAAGTGAAAGGCTAAACACACATCTTCACTCATAGAATAACGCTGCATGTTTCAAAGCACTTCAGTGGACTTGGAAAATTTATTTGAATAGAAAACAGTTATTTTAGATTGTAATTATTTTTCACAATATGACTGTTTTACTGTATATTTCATCAAATAAATGTAACCTTAGTGAGCATTAGACTTCTTTCAAAAATGTAAAAAAAAATTCATTATTATTCCTTCTAATATAACTTCTGACATGTAGTATTAATACACATTGCAATGAAGATAACTAGACTACCAAAAATAAAAGTTTATCAGATTTTTATTTGCGACAAGGGGTTTTACGCTTGACTGAATTCAACATTGAGAAAACAGGAGCATAGGAAAATTACAGAATAAGAGCATGTTATAACAAAGGGGTGTAGACAAATTAAATCATACAATAAATTAACTGTTCTCTATGTTTATGATTATTATATCAGTAAATAAAGGTTTCCTTATGATTGTGAATGTAATACCAATGCACCAAAAAAACAAAAAAATTACTATACAATTCTTCCGAATTTAGAGGTTTGTGTACAGGATTTATAATTTTTTCAGTATTTAATTTTTTTTAACTATTTCTGAAGTATTGTTAATATATATATATATATATATATATATATATTAAGACCAGATGTGAATTGCACCATCAGAGCCTGCAGACAGAAGATATTCCCCTTTATGGTCAAAAATGACACTCTGAACAGCATCTTCATGAGCTATTAGACTCAACGTATGTAAAGACGCCACTTCTACTAGTTTAACAGTGCCATCATTACTTGCCACTGCTAGAATTCTTCCATTTGGATTAAAGGCCACTTGATTGCTGGGATGAGGCCCAGTGTCCATGGTCACCATTGCTGACACATTCCTCACATCCCATAATTTGACCACCCCAAAAGAGTCGCACGAAGCAATTGTATCACCTGTGGCATTGAAGGTGGCATAGTTGCATGAATGCTTGTGCCCGTAGAAAGTCTGGGCACACAATCCAGCACGGGCATCCCAAAGAGAGAGGGTCTTGTCTGCTGAGCAGGTAAGTAGAATGTTTGAGAAGGGGAGGAAAGAAATGCTGTTCACCGAGTCAACATGTCCACGCAGAGTGCAGCGGCAACGCTCACTATTCAAGTCCCACACTTTTGCCGTGTTATCCATAGAACAAGAGGCCACAAAATCACCACATGAATGGAAGGAACATGCCCAGGTGGTGTGGATGTGTCCCTCCAAACTGAGCACGCATCGACCTTGAGCAAAGTCCCAAATTTTAACTGTGGTGTCCCCACTAGTGGTACCCAGGTAACCACCGCTGGGATGGAAACTACAGGACGACAGCCAATCAGTGTGACCCTCTCCAGTCATGATCATCTCTCCCTTTGGTATTCCCCATAATTTCCAAAGTTGATCATCACTTGAGGAGGCTACTATCATTTTACGGGGATGAAGAGCGAGGAAGCTCACTGCCATCGTGTGTGCTTTAAAAGACTTAAAGAGAGAGAAGTTGGATGATTTAGGTTTGAGTGAGGAGAGAGTTTTGACTTGCAGCAAGTAGGGATTGACTCGAGTGCTGGTAGGGAATTCAGAGTCTTTAGGATGCCTTGTGTTTTTGTTGGAGTCTTTTATAGCATCATTTAGTTCACCTTTTTCTGGACTCCTCTGGATTTTTTCTCTTTGATGTGGTGTGTTAGCAGACTTTTGGGCTGTCCTGGTTCCTGGGGAAGAATGTGAGATACGTAGAGAGCTGTCTATGTTCTGAACGTGGCTGACAGCTCTGTCTCTCTCCAGACTGACCAGCATCTTCTGCCTCACAGCTGTCTGATACTTCTCATTGAGCTGTCTAAGAGCAGGCTCGTAGGATGCATAGTGTTTCTTCAGCTTTTTAATGTCCTCGATAAGTCTATTCTTCTCTTGAACAACACGCTTGTGTTGCATCCTATGGAAGTCCCTCTCTCTTTGAAGTTTTACTATGGTTTCTCCAGCTTCAAATGCAGCCTGTTTATAACTATCCCGCTCTCTTTGTACGTTTTTCAGCTCGTTGTCCAGGATCTGGTTGTGTGTATAGACATCAGGGATGAGTTCCATTTGGTCTGTTTTTATTAAGCCTTTATGTATCATCTCAAACCACTCGATTTGGAAGCAGTCTAATGTTCTTTTCATTCCCATTTTTACCAAATAATTGCGGAGAAAGTCGTCAACTACCTCAGGTATTTTAGGAACTGCATGTTTAGCAGAATTGACCCTCT
This sequence comes from Garra rufa, assembly GCF_049309525.1. NCBI lineage: Eukaryota > Metazoa > Chordata > Actinopteri > Cypriniformes > Cyprinidae > Garra > Garra rufa. Next base: position 15,686,339 of record NC_133379.1, on the reverse strand, counting down.
GAGTCTGTGTTGTGAATTCAGTGACATCAGTTTGATCCCGCACTGCTTTAACGGCAGTTTCCAAGTCCTCTTCCCCCTCAGTTATGCTGAGTTCGTCGTCGACAGTCACTTCGTCGTATTTATAGTCATCCTCAGAGTCTTCAGGAATTAAAACTTTCTCGAGATAATATGGACCGTCAACGGACTCTTCTGCTACCTCGTATCTGGCTGCCATTTCTCCCGTAGCTTTGTTGTGCCATACAAAGTTGTGTATTGTTTCCATGGTGACACTGAGGCCGTGACCATGAGAACTGTTTTCGTATAAACAATGTAAAGGTTATTTTTATTATGGTTATTTTTACACGTTTTATTTAAAATTGGCATATGGATTAAATAATTAATTATATAAAACTGACATAAAACTACAGTTTAATACATACTTAATAAAACTACTGTTAATTAAACTTGTAGGTTTTCGACAACGTTGTAACTTGATGATGAACTAAATTATTCGCGATTATTTGCTCTTCTTCTTTCGCCTTTTAATTTAATAAGTGTGTTTAAAACGGTAAATGTGTTGGCTTTAAATGTAAGCTACACAGTAGAGGGCGCTCAAGGAGCGGTGAACTGAGCGAATTCCACATTAAATTGGTTTTAAAAACAGAATGTACAATTATGAATCTATGACAGCTCTGTAATAATGCTGATAAAGAATTGTGTCTTTGAAATAGTAGGCCCTATTCTCATTTCTTTATTTTTTTCTTTCTTTCTTTCTTTCTTTCTTTCTTTCTTTCTTTCTTTCTTTCTTTCTTTCTTTTTTGTTTCTTTTTTTGTTTCTTTAGAATTAAGTGTGCACGCAAATTCTTTATTAAGGAATAAACGGTAGTTTTATTCATTCTTTTAAAGCATAAATTAAGTTATATGATTGGTTAGTCACAAGCAATAGTGATAATATGTTTTAATACTGTCTATATTTAAATAATAAAAGGCTTATAGTAGTAATGATAATACAATATTATTATTGTTGTTGACATTCTTAAGTAGTAGCCTAATGGTTAATATAAAATGTGTAGGCTAAAGTTAGAATTGCCAGACAAACCGGATAAGTATCTTTAAAATGAATCGCACAGTCTGAGGCAGAGCCTTGCACCAGAGAACCAATCAGATGCTGTAGCTGAGTTTTGGAAGCTGAAGCATCAGTACAAAGGTCGCCGTGCGCGAGCTTTTGCAACGACCAGTCAGCAAAGGCACCGGGACGCGCGCCCAATGGATCACTGGTTTCTGTAGCCTTCATGAAAGCCAGAGATATGAGCAACGAAGCAGAGGGGGATAATCCAGATCAAACAAACTGCAAATGTAAATCACCTACTCTGTCGTCCTCATACTGTATCGACAGTATTCTAGGAAGGAAAAGTCCCTTAAAAGTTACCGGTAAGTGCTTATTCTTCAATAGCTGAAGCTATACTGCCTTACATTAGAATTATTTTTAATGCTCTTGAAATAGGCAACAAGTTTATTACAATAACAATTTTCAGTTACAATTACATACAAAATAGGCAGGCTGTGAAATTATAGTAATGGACACTAAAAGTGGTCTTTTAGAGGAGTCTATATTAAGTTTAATTCGATTATCAATATTCTTACCTGTAACGTTTATCCTGTTGATAATTATTTAGATAATTTTTTTTTTTTTTTTTTTTTTTTTTTTTGCTCACAGCAACACCAAACAGTTTGTGGCCCCTGCAACCAGACATGCACCTGCCGCCAAAGCTCCGCCGCCCCTTCGCCCCGTTGACAGACTCCTCCAGAGACATTCACACAGACGAAATTGAGGCAGCGGGCCCAAGACTGCTACACACAGCTTGTGAAAAATTAAAAATTACAGAGGCCTCGCTAGTAAACATCAGTCGTGCTAGATCGTACCAGGAACATGCTTCTCTACAGTCCTGTAGAGACACATCCAGTTACACGCCAAGACCGGAGGAGGAAGAAACTGACAATAAAAGACAATGTAGAGAAACAACTGTGTCTCCGGGTGTAATGGGACTGCAAGAACGAGATACATATTTGAAGAACAGTGAGGAAACTACTTTATCAGCGGGAAGTGACACTGAAGATGGGATGTTAAAACGAAAACAGAGGAGATACCGGACCACATTTACCAGCTATCAGCTTGAGGAGCTGGAAAGAGCTTTTCAAAAGACTCACTATCCAGATGTTTTCACAAGGTAACCACAACACTTTGTAGATAATAATGCTTAAATATTTGACCTATGCAAATATATATTCATAAAAAAAATTATAATAATAAAATAAAATAAAAAAAGGCACCATCCGTCACGTTCATTTAGAACAACACAATTTTCAGGTACTATATTAAAAACAGCCATATGAAAACTGTATAGGCTCAAATAGTCCAATAATAATAATTCAGATTTTATCATTGTATTTATTTTTAATTTTAAGCCTGTACATTATTTTCCGTCGCAGCTTGTTTTCGTTGCAATGTCTTTACTTTATACATTAACTAGCTATATATGTTTTTAAGCACAGAAGTCGTTAGAATTTGTATAGCCTATTTGTCGCTATGTAAACGAATAAATATATATGTTTTTATTTCATTGTTAGTCTTAGTAAAAATTGAGATAAAGACCCTCGACATAAAACTTGTTTTTTCTCTCTCTAATTTAAGGGAGGAATTAGCAATGAGACTTGATCTTACAGAAGCACGAGTGCAAGTAAGTCACTTTCTTATTCATTTCATCCCTTTTTCTGTTCTATTTTACTGTTCATGTGCATGAACAGTACTTCGACAAAATTAGAAACATTAAAAAATCACATCAGTGAATTCTGAATTCTAAAGGTCACCGTTAAGCCTAATATATTTATATTGCATGCATTTTTTAAATTAAAATTCTACATTAAGCTAGCAACAATTCATGCAACAGGCTATCTAAAATATAAGATTTATAATAAACATACAGCCATTCGTTGGATTCAGAAGCTTTTTTGTCGATACACTGTGTTGTAAAAGCACCGTAAAATCTAACAAGATCTGTTAGATATTACGACAGATTTATATAACAGTAAAAAGGCGCAATAATGTAGCCTATAAAAGGTTTACTCAGTTGTTTTGCAGAATCGCATTTTATTTATTTATTTATTTATTTATTTAGCTATATAAGACGCAAAAAGTCATACACTTGCACACATTTGGCCTACAAATTTACTAATGCGTTATTGCTCGGTTATACTAAAGTGCCAATAATGCGTTATTGCCAAATTCTCTAAACATTTCCACTACATAAAGACCTATACTTTGGACCCCATTTATATAAACTACCTTTGCAGTAAACAACTTTCTGCGCTAAAGGGGTAGTTTTTTTTTTTTTTTTTTTTCAAAAATGAAAGTTCTGTCGTCATTTACTCTCCTATATGACTTTCTTCTCCAGGATTACAAAATAAGGTATTTTATTGATTATTAAAAAAAAAAATCCCCACTCAATAAGTCAAAAGTCAAAAACAACACTGGACCACATTGACTTTCATTGTAGTATTCATTTTCTTGTGTTCCACAACAGACAGAATATCAAACTGGTTTGGAAAAACTGAGGGTAAATAAATGGCAGAATTTTCATTTTTGGGTGGACTGTTCCTTTTCTGGTCAATAGTTTGGTGTGACAATATTTCTTTTCTAAATGTACGATTTTAAAAAAAGCTCATAACTACTTGTAACTCACAAAAGCATTGTTTTCTCTCAAGGTCTGGTTCCAGAATCGACGTGCAAAATGGAGGAAAAGGGAAAAGGCAGGGGTCCAGTCTCACACTCTGAGTCTACACTATCCTGGAACCCCTCCTGCTGCACAGTCCTTGTGTCATTACCTGAGTGGGAATCCTTTTGTCCCAAACCAACATCCAGCTATTGATTCATCTTGGCCTGTCCCCCTCCAAAGACTGGCTCAGCCTCCCCCAAACCCTGCCTCCCCTCATGGCTTCAGTGCTCTGTTAGGGGCGGCCATGTTTAGACACCCCGCTTTCATAAACCCCAACTTTGGAAGGTAAGCTTCATCTGCATCTTCAGCACAAATCTTTCCCTTTAAAACATCATAATGCTTATAATATTCTTTTTTTTCTCTCATCAGACTTTTTACAAGCTTAGGTCCAATGGCACTTCAAAGGATACCCCTTCCTGCCATCGAGGGTCCAATTCAACGCTCCCACCTCACCAACAACCTTCTCTCCTCTACACCACCCTTACCTTCTTCCCCATCGGTGGACCTCCGTGCTTCCAGCATAGCAGCACTGCGTCTCAAAGCAAAGGAGCATTCTGCTCAACTGACTCACATCACAGCTGCTGGAATGGGTGGAAAAGAGGAATGCTAAGACTCGCTCTCACTTGAGATATGGCAAAAGACCAAAGTCAAGCAGAAGCACTGACAACTGGAGAGTTATTATTAATAGATACATTAATAGGCACATGTAGTTTTCAGTCTCTGAAAGTTGAACTGTAGCATTCTAAAGCTTTTCTCATTGGTTGTTAATGAGTGCTGAATGTTTTTGTTTTTTCATTAGTTGTTGAATGATCCTTTTAGATAATTTCATCCTGTTTTCATTAGTAAATGTATACAACAATCATCAAACAGCCATATGAACAACTTAACAGGACAAGCTGCTTTTAATCTGTTACAAAACCAAAACTTTTTCAAGGTTTGTTCTGTAACAGTAAAGGGTTGTTTTACTCTACATGTATTTATTCTGCATCATACAGTATTAGGACTGTTTTTTTTTTTTTCAGGCTGCACTTTCTGTGTTCACAGAATAGTACAAAAATAGTTTTGGGTATGGTTATGTTGCCATTACCATTAGATTTATTTATATTTTATTAAAGCTATGAGCCATCATTCAGGGAAATAAACAAAATATCCATATGCTTCTCTTGATGAATTAGCCAGGGAAAAAAAGATAATGTGAAAGGAAAAAACAGAAATTGTTTTGTGTTGTCTTAAAATTCCTTCTGTATTTAATGCTTTCAATAAATGGACGATGAACAGGTTACAACATTTATAAAGGCTTATTGTGTAATTTCTGACCTTTTGATTTGGATTTAGCCTACATCATTTTAGCAGAAAGAAAACCGAGGATTTTTGCACAAAAATCCACGAAAGTTGTATTTCAACATTATTCTGCATTGTGCGCTAAATATGCGTCCTTATTCAGGGGATGTTTCTGTGTTTTGGTTGAGCAAGAGGAAATAGACTTCGCTCCGAAAATTATTGACAGATGATACATGATACCCACGATAAACAAAATGATTAGCATAGTTTATTTTATATTATTTTTTATTTCTAGTCTGGAACGCCTTTTCAGCTCTTTATAGGAAAAAAATGGTCGTTTTTCAGCTATGGAACTGCTGTGAAGAAAGGCGAAATTTAGAGCTTTAACACCTCCATAGGCGTCCATGTAATCTGGGCATTAATGCCAAATACTTGTTTTCACTATTCACGCAAATTAAGAGGCTTACGTACCTCAGCTTCCTGCTTTGCGTTTTTCCTTGTCAAAGGAGGGTTGTTAAGTCTATGCTAGTCGTAAACCACTTTTTAAACTAGTTTAACTCCTTCGAACTAAGCCTTCATCCAATTAGTTCGGAGTATACGGTGATTTGTTATCTGATCAGTGAGAGAACAGCATGTCGTTGGACCAGTGTGAGGCTATGTATAGCATATTTGACCTAACATCGAAAGCAATGAATACTATAGATAATAATGTCCTACTTAAGATCTGAAACGCTATTCAGAGACCACTATTCAGAGGACTACACTTAATGACGTCGGGCTTAACATGTTAAAATGTTTGAATGGTCAATTTAAACCACGGATTAGAGACTTTTTACACAGAAAGGAACTGAACATTTTCAAGGCTTGCTATTGTGAGACCTGTGGTTATATGTGACTTGTTGAGGATCAGGATTATAGCAAGTATAACTAAAGAAGTGCAGGTGTCTTTATAAGCCCTCTTCTTCTTTCGTTCTTTTTTTTTTTTACAATTATAAGCTAAATTACCAGTTCATAAAGTTGTATAGGCACCCAAGGAAGTTTGGAGACATATTATATTATATTATATTATATTATATTATATTATATTATATTATATTATAGCACAGGTTCATTTGTACCAATAGCCAATATAAATATATTTTGTAAATGTTCTATTGTAAATATATAAAAACTTAATTTTTGATAAATAATATGCATGACTAAGAACTTAATTTGGACAACTTTAAAGTTGATTTTCTCAATATTGAAATTTTTTACACCTTCAGATTCCAGATTTTGAAATAGTTGTATCTTGGCCAAATATTGTCTTGTCCTTACAAGCCATACATCAGTGGAAAGCTTATTTATTCAGCTTGAATATGAGATTTAAAAAAAAAATGTTATTGGAATATTGGACAGACAGTATCTGACTGTAGGTTTTCATTCAAATGTTCTGAAATCGTACATGAAGTAGTGCCCAATGGAACATATAGATGATATGATGGTATCTTAAAACATGTATGCAACCTTAACCACTTGCTGTTTCTTTTATTTCCTTTCTCTTTTGATTTCACTGTGTTCTCATTTGCCACCACCCCTTAATGACCTGTTAGGCCTACTTCTCCTCGATTACCGCTTTACCACATCTGCTGAACTGACCCTTCGGCTGTCTTTTGAAAATCTTTAACCCCGCAGCCCTTTCTGTTTCCCTCAGTAGAAAGTGCTGCATGTAAATTTCTCCCCAATCACAGCAATAGCAGGTATCTCCACTGGCTACACTGTGAAGGGGAGCAATCAGGGATAATTGAGTGCCTTTCAGAGGGAGCCTGGAGCATTCACTCCCATTCAACACCCGTCCATTCACCACATAATCACTCTTTAAACACACCCAATTTTCTGGGGAGCAAAGTCCTGTTATAATTTTGCTTAAGTGTATTCGGAAATCATACCCCCTTTGAGCTGAGATAATTGAAATCAAATCCTTTTCATGGCTACTGACATTTTTGCGCTGCCAATCCAGTGTAATTAATTGTTGAAAATTGAGCCTGAATATCGCTAAATAGAAGGCTATTATGTTTTGAAAGGGGTGAAATGATCTACCACGCAGTGTGGAGACGTCAACGTGCGCTTCAGTTAAATGTCTTTGTTTCCCACACTGTTTGCTTTGTAAAGATTAACATAAATTGATTCATAGCATAAGTTTTACTTAAGTCTTAGAGGACAGACCCTTTCTTATTATTTGTTCTTTGGGCACTTCAGATTGCAGCTATTCGTGGATGCTTTTTCTTCATGAATGTCCTGTTCTGTGCAGCTGTGCTTAGGACCATCACAAATGGCAGAATTCATTAACTAAACTTTATTTTTCTTCAGCTGCATATGAGGAAATTCTACATAACATGATTCATTGAGTGAAATGAGTGAAATGAATGAAAGCGCTCTGGATTGCTAATAAATTGTAATTTTGAATTTACCAAAAAGAATAATATTCAAAAGTTGTAAAAAACATTTATTTTTGTATTTTGTATACTACATTATATTATATTATATAGACCGTGATTACATTTTGGATTCTGCCTTAAGGGGTTTATTAATTAAGGGGACTTACTGATCACTTCTCCTTTTTTTCTTTTTTTGTACAGTTCCCATATGCCCTTATCGTTTATGCGTATTCATTTGATTTTGATTGGTCAGATCCGCAGTTGGTTTTACTTATTGTTGTATTCTCAAATCTGATTGCTTTGAAACTGCCTTCTCGGTTCTATCATTCCACTATTTGGTCATTTACTTGTGTTCTGTAGCTTTCGCTCATTCTCTCAGCGGTGCTTCTAGAGTCATTTGAATTCTGATGTGACTCCTGCTGGGTTGAAACTATTCATAGCAAACGGAGCAAAGCAAATTCATCATTTTTCATCATACCATATATTGTTGACACCCATGCTCACATAATAGGAAGGCGATTACATATAGATAACTGCATCTGAAATACAGAATTTGATTTGTAAGTAGCCAAAATGGACCAATCAGTGATCAGCTGACTGAAATCAAGGTTCAGATTATGGACCGGGCCAATGGGGCCAGTGCCCTGGGGTCTCTAAAATAATTGTGTTCCTTTAGTACTACGGTTTTAAAAGCCAAAAGACAAATTTGATCCCTGTCTCTGAATTGTTTTAGGGTTAACTCTGTGTGTTGCTTCAGCTGGCCGTTTCTCAGGTCAGAGGTCAGAACCTCATCACCTTTATGCAATTGTTCCACACATGAACAAATCTCTTTCTCACCATCTCCCTCGCTCTTTTACCTTCACCTTTCCCAGCCATGCTTTGTTCCGTGTCAGTTTCCATTGTAACAAATTACACCATAGCTCTGATATGAAGTCATTGTAAAAGTGATTGCTAGCCTTTGAAAATCAGTGATAGCAAGTCAATCAGCTGCTGCACTCAAAACGACTCTAGTGTGATTACCTGAGAGTGTGAAGTGTGCGGGGTTAGCGCTTCTATGCTCTGCCAGGGTTAGTTAATATGTCTCTTTTGAGACCTTTTTTGTCTGTCAGTGTGAAAGTGATGGAAATGACAAAAATGTGGATTGCTCATTTAGGATTTTAAAACACCTCCCTCATTGGTTAGTTGTTGGCAATCATTTTAGGTGTGTAAAATTTGGATTACATGCAGGGCATAAAATTTATCTTCAGATTATGTGAAGAAAGGCTATCTTTTGTAATATTGGCTCCATCCTGATGGAACTGATTCAGAGGCAAATATATTTCTACAAAACATTGGATTTCTCATCACTGGTGCTGTCATTTCTAAAAGGGAACCCTTATGTCAAACCTGGATGACTTTGAAAACAAAGGAAGATAGGCTAGGGGAGAGCAGGGGCGAAAGTAACGCGGGACGAAAGTAACAAAATTTTCTCAGAACCATTACTATATTTGCATTCCAAACTATGAAAACATGTTCAGCATGCAACCCTTGATGGAGCTGCCAAATATCAACATCGTTTCCCGTCGTCCGGAAATCAGTTTTCAAGTACAAGTTACTGAAGCGGTACTGTTTTTCTAATTACAAGTTGCGTTTCTCATTTAATGTGTCACCGTAATGATCAATCTACAGGTTATTTAGTGCTGTAACACATCCTATCTGAATTTTTCAGTATAAAAGTAAATCAGGTTTAAATGTCACAGAGTTACTGTTGGAACAAATGTAAAAAGTGTGTTGTAATGTGGTGACTTTCTGTGTTTTGCAATATTTATTAAAACATATTTATGCCATATTATACCAACGGAATATGCCAAGAGTGAGGATCAGAAAGACTGATTCAGCTAGATGTTTATGAGAGTTATGAGACATATCTGTCAGGAACATCAGTCTCAGTGCAGCTGCTAAGTCACATTTACCTTAGTCCCATTTAAATTTTAGCCATACCTTAGCTTTTCCATGACACATCCACTATGAATTTGCTGTGCTTGGTGGTGTGTTTAGGATCGTTATCATGTTGGAAAACTGCTGTTCGGCCTAGTTTCTGGAGGGAAGGCATCATGTTCTGCTTCAGAATGTACAGTACATAATAGACTCCATGTTTCCCTCAATGAACTGCAGCTCCCCAGTACCAGCAGCACTCATGCAGCCCCAGACCATGATGCTACCACCAACACGCTTGAATGGAGACAAGACAACATTTTCTTGGTACTCCTCACCAGGGCATCGCCACACATGCTGGACACCATCTTAGCCAAAAAAGTTTATCTTATAGTCTCATCAGACCACAGGACATGGTTCCAGTAATTCATACTCTTGGATAGGTTGTCTTCAGCAAACTGTTTGCGGGCTTTCTTGTGAGCCAGCTTCAGATGAGGCTTCCTTCTGGGACAACACCTATGCAAACCGACTTGTTGCAGTGTGCGGCATATGGTCTGACCACTGACCACTGTAGTGTAATTCAGTTTCAGGGTGTTACTGAACCTCTAATAGCCTTGGCCATCTTTGTGCAGAGCAACAATTCTAATTCTCAAATCCTCAGAGAGTTGTTTGCCATGAGATGCCATGTAAAACATCCAGTGGTCAGTATGAGAGAATTGTACTTAGAGCACCAAATTTTAATTGCTCTAATACAAGATACACAACTTTGTACGGTCCTGTCAAGCGTACAAAAACATAAACATGATAAATAGGACATGTGGCTTTGCATGGTTAAACAACATACTGCTGTTATCACCTAGGGTCACTTTTGTTGCCAGCTATTTTGACAATAATGGCTGTATTTTGAATTATTTAATTTTATTGAATTATAGTAAATCTATACTGCTATACAAGCTGCACACTGGCTACTCTAAAATATAAGTTTAATTTTATAGTATTGTCCCTTGAGATGATATACTAAAATTGTTGCTAAAAATGTGAGGAGTGTACTCACTTTTGTGAGATACTGTATGAAGATCACGAATCACCAAATTAAACTCTATTTTAATTAATAATATATATTTTAGTGCTTGCTTGTTTCTTATTAAATCTTTTTTGTTTGAGCATCTTTCTCCATCTTTTAATTTCCACATATATTCTTACTGCCCCTTTCAACTTAGCAGACAACATTTATGTATTATTGACTTTTGTGGGTTGACAATATACAAGACTAGACTGGTCTAACCATTGTGACAGAAACACTTTTCCTTGAGAGACAGACCACATGTCTATTCTAGCATCCTCACTTTCAATCCCCCCACTGAACGTGTCATTCAAATGGAATTATACCTCCTTTCCTAACCGCTGCTGCCCAGCTGGTGCCCACGGGCAATTAGCCCAGTAAGCATAATTGCAGTAATTTGTTAAGCGCTATGGCAACCTCCATTTAGGCCAAAGGTAAATATATGTCTCCATGTGTGCAAGACTTTTATGTATGTTCAAGACCAGCATACATAGAGCCCGGGAATGCACACATTCTAATGTAAATTTGTTTTAGTCCTATGAGAACAGAGAACTGCTAATAAGAACAGTAACTGGGTACTCAGTACAGTTAATACCAATGCTGATTAATGAGTCGCTTGTGTTTAAACAGTGTTCTCATAAAACGTACTAACTGTTGCTATGCAAATACTACAGGCACTATGAAGATTACTCTTGTCAAGCAAAAGAGGATATGCTAAGGGAAAAAAACATTTATCCTAGGAATAGTGATAGGATGGCTGTCTTTGCCTGTTTGTCTCCTAACGTTACTGTCAAACAAATGTGGTAACAGTTGTTTACCACATTGAAAGGTTTAATTCATCCAAAACTGACCCGAAAGTCATTCCAAACCTTGTATGACTTATTTTGTCCACACAAAGAATGTCAAAGGGGTTCAAAACAACAGTAGCCCCCGCTGACTTTTATTATGTGGACAAAAATCCACTGAAATATTTTTACAATATCTTCCACAGAGGCAAGTTACACAGAGGAAAGTAAGTTATACAGATTTGGAACAGCATAAGGGTGAGTAAATTGTATATATTTTTGGATGAACCCCATTTAATGACAATAATGTTGCATACTGTCTACCATTTCACTAGTGTGCACTATTTAAAAGAATTCTATAGATCACAGATCACCACACAGCTTGTTTTATCTTGATGTTGAGTTGAGGACCCAAGGTGATGGTGTTTTATGTTAAAAATGGTTACAGCTATCGCTGCATATTTCCAAAGAGGAGAGATCAGGAGCATCAGGCAAGTGCATTCTGTGCAGACTGATAATATATTACCCACTGATGAAATAGTTTAAAATGGTGGACATATTAAAAAATAAAATATTTATGTGAATGTATTAAACAGTTGACTAATCTAACTAATGGAACAGATTCAATCAACCACTGAATTAATGCACACAGTAATGCTGTGAAAACAGGGACCTCTGGTGGTGAACTTGGAACATTTTGGCTGTGCATGGCTCTAAAATACTATTCAGATGAAATTGGTATATTTTTCTGTGGAATTCAATGTTTTTGAGGAGAAGACAACACTGTGCTCCACAAAGTCAAAGTACTTACCCAACAATCTCAGATTTTTTGTGATGCCATTTTGTATGTGCACTCTAAAATTGCCCGTAGGTGTGAGTGAATGTATGAATGTGTGAGAGCTCTGTGATGGACTGGCTATTTGTACAGGGTGCTTTCTAATCTATGGCCCAAGATGCTGGAATAGGCTCCAGCATCACCGCAACTCTACGTAGGACAAGTGATTTGGAAAATCAGCGGTTTGGGATGGACATATGTGATGATTGCTACTGACAGCATATGAGAGGCTCATGTGTCCCATTTGTATGCACTAGATTAGCACCATTATTTCTGAACAAACACATCCCACCTGTCCAAATCCCTCTGCTGTAGAGGTCACCACATGTAAACAAATCACTTCCAGTATCTAACATAGACACACACATACTATAAAATACTATAAAATACAACACATCAGTGAATAACACTACCTTTTCAGCATATTGTTTCTTAAACATATACATAGAAATTTTAATTCATTATAACATGCTGTGTGATTTGGACAAGGATAAGGAAAACATAATTGAGCAATTGACTGGCAGACACTGGATCAATGGACTATATTCCAGGAAAACATTAATCCCTATAGAAATCCATGTAACTTGGTGCAAGGATGTACCGAACAGACAGAATGTTATTTTTGAAGAGACTCATTACAGAACCACAATCTAAAAGTGATATATAAAGGTGTTATAAAACACCTTTTTAATAATAGCTTATTAGGGCCCGAGCCCAGAATGAGCGAAGGCCCTATTGTTCTCCTAAGGATTCTTATTTTTAGGGCACAAGCCCAAAGGGGCGAAGTGCCCTATTGTTTTCCCTAGGATTATTCTTGTTATTATTATTTTTGTCAAGGTTTTGGGGGGTTTTGGGGCCCTTAACGTGCTCAAAAACTCTTGAAAATTGGCACACACATTGGAATCTGCGGCCATTAGGGCCGGGCAGAGACTGGTACCCGGGCGTGGCAAGCTAAAACCATGTCGAATTTTGAGGGGCTCTGGAGCGCACATCAATTGACCTACAGTCACCAAAATTCATACACATATAGACCTCATCGGGCTGAACAACTTTCGCTCTCATAGTCCGTGCTTGGCCAAACAGGAAGTCAGCTATTCAGGGATGTCTAAAAAGTGCATGCAATGGAATTTGAAATACTCCTCCTAGGCCTTTCCACCGATGGCCACCAAACTCGGTCAACATGACCTCAAGACATTGGGGACGCAAACTTGCGAGGGGATTTTTGATATCTCGAACGGTTTGGCCGTGGCGGGGTGACAAAGTTATGGCGATAAATGAGAAACAGGAAGTGCCTAATAACTTTGACTCACTTTGTCTGATTTTGACCAAACTTCAGCAGTTTGTTTGTCGTCTGATGCCGATCACAGAGATGTGACTATTATGAGTCAAAGTTATAGCGCCACCAACTGGCAGCAGTAAGTGTGTTGTTTGCAAAACGCTTTTAAATCAGCCTCTTAATTTTACTCAATTAGCTTCAAACTTCATCAGAATAATATCAAAACACGGCCGATGAGAATCCGTAAAGGGGTCCTTGATAGATCAAACGCTGTTGCCGTGGCAACGTGTCAAACTTTAACATTTGTTTCCTGTGTTTTTGAGGCAGATAACATGCTTATAATTTCATAAAACTCAACACACACATCAATATTAATGACAGTAAAACACTGGCAAAAGCTCATAAATGGGTGTGGAGGAGGCACTCTATAGTGCCACCTTTTGACAAAAGTTGGATGGTTAGTTGTAGCTACAGACATCAAACTCGGTCGGTATATTGGGCTCATCAAGCCGGACAACTTTCTAATTTACACCCATTAGCTACGACCAACAGGAAGTCGGCTATTTTGATTTGAATGTGGATTTTTGGAAAAATATAGCTGTGAATAAATTCATATCACTCATAGCAGAATCAGACAGTTCACACCAAACTTTGTCAACATGATGCCAAGATACTGAAGATGCTAAATTGTGAATGGCTTTGGGATATCTTGAACGGTGTTGATGTGATGATTTATGAAAGTAACAGTAAAAAAGATGAAGAGTTATTTCCATATATCTTTAAATTGCATTATTCTAACTCATCAAAACTTTTTACATATAAAGAACAAAAAAATCTTAGGAAATACGTCTAGTTTCAAAATGTTATCATGCTCAGAGGCCCCAAAAAATTAAAAGTGTGATATATGTTTGTCAGATTAAAGCTCTAATACCAGGGATGAACACTAGAGGTCCTCATAAAATAAGAATCGTTTGAACTCTAACACTATTTAGCTCATTCTCAGTGTACAAGAATGACAATAATGCATAGAATCAGTTGATATGTACTGTACTGTCAGTGTACTTTTACATAATTATTTTGTATAAATGCTTAAAGAGCATAAAATCTTTTTTTAATCTTTAAAGGAAAAATTACATGATTTATATACATATATACACTCTCACTGATAAAAAATCGTATGACACTATACTGCTCAGTTCACTTAATTAGAATGAGAAACAAATACATCAACTAAGTTAATATGTATTTATTTTTAATATATTTGTTTATAATTATTTCACAGATGCTTATAGATCATTAAAATAATATTTAAAAATGGTTGTAGATCATAAAACATGTTGGTAACTATTTAATATAGGATCTCTTTTGTTAACATTAGTTAATGCATTAACAAACATGAACGAACAATAAACAATATATTTTTACTCAATTTTCTTCAAACTTCATCAGAATAATGTCAAAACACGGCCGATGAGAATCTGTAAAGGTGTCCCTGATGCATTAAATACTATTGCCATGGCACATTTAAAAAACATACATTAAAATATTTGTTTTCTGTGTTTTTGAGGCAGATAGCATGCTTAGAATTTCATTTTCCATTTTCAGTAATTTTATATCTTTAAAGTGCAGCATCCAAACCCTTTAAAACTTGTTTCATACAGAGAACTAGTCATTCTAAGGAAACAATTCATTTTCATAGATATACAAAACTCTCTGAATAAAAGAAAATTTAAAAACTATCAGACATCTTTTTTCACTCTGCCTTTATTTGTGTGTGTGTGTGTGTGCGTGTGCGTGTGCGTGTGCGTGTGCGTGTGCGTGTGCGTGTGCGTGTGCGTGTGTGTGTGCGTGTGTGTGTGCGTGTGTGTGTGTGTGTGTGAGTGCAGGGGGAGGGGGAGGGGATGAGAGGGAGAGACAGAGACAAAGAGAAGGAGGGAAAGGGGAGGGTGGTTTAAAGGTTACTGTGAATGCATGTGCCCACTTTTCCTGATGCTACCGGGATGGCGACTGCGCAGATGGCGAGGGCCCGTTCATCGCTGCTTACAGCTTTAATTATTATTTGTTGTTTAGTATTTTATAGCCTCTATTAGGTTTACATTAATAAACTGACAAGTCATGTCAGTTAGACACTTTTATTGTTTTTTATTGACATGGGAAAACAACAGTGCTGTAACTAATTATTAGCTGAATACATTAATAAATGATAACATCTTCCATTTAAGCATGAATAATTATGTAAAGGAAAAGAATAAAACAAAACTGAAACACAAAATAGATGTAATTAGTGCCAAGTTCTTAAAACTTAGCCCTCTAGTACTAGCATCTATTCTTTTTCTATTCCATCTACTTGTTTTCTTTTTATTTAATAAAACATTATCCTCTAACACTTGTGTTCTTTATTCTTTTTCTCTATTTTATCTACTTGTTTTCTTTTTATCTATTATAAAAACAAATGACCCTCTACTAGCATTCTCCTTTTTTTTCTGTGCTATCTACTAATCTTGCTTTATATACTACGTTAGAATAACCGGCACTTGTCACAGCACATACATATTATCACTCTTTTGTTGGTTTGTTTGCTTCAGTTGTACTCATTTGTAAGTCACTTTGAATAAAAGTGTCTGCTAAATGACTAAATATAATATAAACATAATCCTTTATGTTGTCTTTACACGTTTAATTGAGTGACAGCTTCTCTCTGCGGAATATAAGGTTGTGTGGTGTGACAGGACATCATCTGTGTTTCAGAAAGCCAGTTTTTTTTTTTCAAACTTGATAAACTTTTGTAAATCAAGGCCTACTCTTGAGTTTGATTGAACTGAAATTCAAATGCACACACTGATTTTATTTTGTCTGCATAACCTACAGCTAATTCATGAATGGTTTACTATCTGTCTACTTGTCTGTATTAAACACCTTTGCTGTCTTTCATCAGACTAATGCAGTTAAGTTTACAGCCTTTGGTTTGTGCCAGGACATTGCACACAGTATGAGTATGTTGACATTTAACTCTCTAACATCCTAAAGATGTGGAGAGGTTAAACTTAGTAAATGAACAACACAAATAGGGCATGATGATAAGTAAACCAAAAAATCTGATTAATGCCCAATGAACAACAGAGACTAGTCAAATTTCTGCAGCGATGCATAGCATCAGAACATTGATGTTTCAGTTTTTGCTGAAGGGCTATATGATGTTCACAGATGTTCACACTCCAATGAAATCTAGGACTGTTCCATTCATCAATTTTGCTCTGTGGTTCATTCTAGAGCTACGGCGGTTTATAGTCAAGGATGCGTTTAGAGCGATTCGTAGTACATAAATAACTATTTTAATAGAAAAATTGAAATTATTTATTAACAAATTTCTGCATCAAATTTAGGTTGCTGTGCTTTCAATATTTGTTCTGACCAACCTCTAATTTCTACTTTTTCCACTTTTAAACTTCTGAGCACTGGTGAAGTACTCCATTTTATTTAAAAATCTATCTACTATATTTAAAATATCTAAATCTACTTGTCACTTAGATCCTATTCCAATGTATTTGGTTAAAGCCTGCTTACCTTCTCTCTCTTCTTTAATTATTGGTATTATACACTCTTCACTTGTTTCTGGTATTGTTCCACCTCCACTCAAAGCTGCGGTAATAACTGTACCTGTACCTAAGAACCCGGCGGTTGATTGAAGTAGCTTGCCGCCCAGGTCCAGGATTTCCAGTGACTTATTGACAGCTGCTGTTTCAGGACTTCTATCTATACGCATTCTTGTTTTGAATGCACAGTATTTTGTTAGTCAGATTGGAGTCTATTGGAATCATGGGCACTGCCTTGAATTGGTTTTGATCTTATCTAATGGGCCATACTCAATTTGTACAGCTGAAGCAGTTTACATCAAAGCCTTCATAACTTGCTTCTGGTATTCCACAGGGCTCAGTTTTAGGTTCTTCCTCTTATTATTTATCTTCTACCTCTTGGTAATATTTTTAAGTATGGTATTCAATTCCTAATGACATCCAACTTTACCTGTCCTCCAACTCTACCTCTACTTTTCCTCCGTCTATCCTCTTAGATTGTGTAACTGAGATTAAAGGGTCGTTTACATCAAATCTTCTTTCAGAGACTGAAATTCTTCTTGCTGGCTCAAAAACCAATCTGGCCTATAAATAAATTGTAAATCAAATGAAAAAATTAAATTAACTTTCTTAATCAATAATACTGTGTTGAGCAGTAAATAACTAAATTTAGTGACTCTACTAACATATATTTCATAGTTTTTAACTTACTTTAAAAGTAAGTGCTACATACGACCAAATGCTACATAGCTATTTTAAATGCCTGATACAGTAAGCAAAAGAGCTCATTCGAGTGGTTCTCTAGCTCATACATGGTGTAGAAACATCTTATTTATTCTAGTAAACTGGTTCATACTAAACACGCATGTGAAGTTTAAAATTGGATTGATTTCAGCCTGTCAAGTCACCATTAACTATATAGCACTTTTTACAATGCAGATTGTGTCAAAGCAGCTTTACAGTATTAATCAGGGAAATAGTGTGTCGAAGGAACCAAAACTCCATTCTTCTCCACTGACCAGACGAAATCAGCAGTTTAATTCCGGGCTGCAACAAAGTCAGACTGTGCGGAGGACTCATCTGGTTCCCATGGTCTTGTCCCGCTGGCTGTCCAGGTGACGATGTCTTCTCTGAGGATCTGTCTGTGGGGCTCATCTAGTTGATATGGTCTCTGCTGAGATACAGGGCTGTAGAGGTCATCTCTAGGTGCTGATCCACCATCTGGACTGGATATAGATTGGAACAGGATGACTGCAGTGACCATCTGATCTAGATATAGCCTGGATCTGGGTGGCTACGGTGACCTCAGAAGAAGAATGAAACAGACTAATATTAGCATAGAAGACATTCTTCTTAAGATGTAACAAGTACGTTGGGTGTTATGGAAAGTGTTCCCGGTTCCAGTTGACCTAATTAATGCAGCCTAACAATCCTTTAATGGGTTTGAATATTGGAAATGTGTTAGTGTGTTATATGTAAGCAAGGAACCCCCTTTTTTAGTAGCTTAGATGCAATAGGGTCTAACATACATGTTGTTGGTTTAGATGATTTAACAAGTTTATACAATTCTTCCTCTCCTATAGTGGAGAATGAGTGGAATTGCGCCTCAGGGTATCTATAGCACTCTATCTGATGCGATACTGTGGCTGACAGCTGCAGTGTTGTTTTTGACAACCATCTTAGATTTAGTCTTAGTTTTAGTCTTTTGGACTAAAATGCTTATTAGTTTTAGTCAAATTTTAGTCACTTCTACATGTGATAGTTTTATAGTCGACGAAAAGTCAAAAAGGTTTAGTCTAGTTTTAGTCAAAAAAATGGGAAAAAGTAGTCTTTTAATAAATTAATGTAGGTCAGTAAGTATTTTGCTGTTGGGTAGTGTCACTTATAAGTTGTGAAAATAGCAGATCTATAGTTCAACACATTGTGAGCTTCCGGATCGACTATTTTCACCAATAATTACAATAATGAAGGAATGGTTTTAGACATAATAGACATATATTTGAAATACACCCATAGGTCCTCTCGCCGTTTGCGACCACCCTGTGTGCAAACTGCCGCCATCATGGTTAATCGTCTGTCTGTCTGAGTGACAACAATGTGACGTGTTGAGCACGTTGTGTGCTGCACACCAGGTGGTTGGCATAACCAAACAAGGATAGAATGCTAAAACGGCTTGCCATACTAGTATGGCAAAGAGTATTTAATGCTAAAACGGCTTGCCATAGCGGCAGATACTTTTTCGGTTTTAATTGGCATGCACAATAAGCAGAAATTTCATGCATTTTAAATGTCTGACGGACCACCCACTAACATTTTCTCTATTCTTGTCTCGTCAACGAAAACTCACACACGTCTCGTCATGTTTTAGTCATCAAAGAGACATTTTTATCTCGTCATCTTCTCGTTATCGTCATGAAAAAAAGTGGCGTCAACAAAATTATTTCGTCATCATCATCGTTGACGAAAACAACATTGTAATAGTCTCGATCTTGGAAGTAAAGTAGTTCATAAAGTCATCACTGCTATGCTGCTGGGAAATGTCAACGCCTGTTTATGATTCATTTATCGTTAATTTAGCCACTGTGTTGAATTAATACCTGGGGTTGTGTTTGTTTTCTTCTGAAAGAGATGAAAAGTAATCAGATCTAGCAGTTTGTTCAGCGAATTGGTTCAATCTAAAAGGTTTTCTGTCTCAGCACCTTAAAGTTACATTCATAGTAGTAATCTGTTCTTTCTAAATTGCACTCTTTTTAGCATTGCAAAGTTCAAAAGATAATTGACTGGCTGTCCTTCCTTCTACCACTTTTAGTAGGTACTAACCACTGCATACTGGGAACACCTCACAAGGATGAGGATGCACTGACCCAGGTGTCTAGCCATCACTATTTGGCCCCTGTCAAATCACTCAAATCTTTTCACTTGCCCATTTTTTGTCTGCTTCCAACACATGGAAATCAAGAACTGACCGTTCACTTATGTTATTCTCTTCACCTGTCAGTGATTTTAATGTTGTGGCTGTTTAAAATTATCATAAGCTTGTTCCTTAAACTGTAAACTATCATTTTAAATGAGCTTACTCTAAACTGGTGCTGAGTAACAAAGCATCACCTTCAGTCTTCCAGTGTTACTGAGTGGGACGCTTATAGAACAGAGATGAATGAACAGAGACTGAAAGACAAGCGTTTGTTTGACCATGACTGGGGAATGATCCCTGTCCCAGGGGTAAGTGAGGTGCTGTTACTTGGGAAATGTACAACTGACACGTCTTCAACAGACACAACAATCACAGTGACTGGAGAATGACACGTTGACACAAGCTCCAACAAGTTTTATTCTATGGAGAGTAGATTTCTGTTTTAATTTACAGAGAAATTATACACTTTATGTAAGCTGAAACCTTAAGAGTGCTTTAGAAAACTCAAAATGTAAGATTATAGTCTGGACTAAACTGTACACAGAATAAAGCATCACTGCACAATTTTGTCTAATTGCAAAATACTTCTAGAGGGTTAGAGTACCTGACTGGATCTGACAAGCGCTACCATTGAAAATCTAAGTTTCAAATAATTGTCTGGTTCTTTCAACATCTCCAAACCCTACAACTACCTGTTTCTTTGCCTGTGTCTCTGACTGAGCAATAAAAGGCCATTAGGTGCGTGCTCAGGCAGTGTGCTCATGGAACCTAAATCTGCTGTGCCTTCACAAATCCCCAGAAAGCCCCCTCTTATTTAATACAGCTGCCCAGGATGGCAGCAATGGTCATAGCGGTATGCTGATACTGACACCTCAATAAATCAAGATGCTTCTATATTTTACTACCACACATGACACCTACAATGATCTGACACCCAACACAAAGAGCAAATGTCCACACGATGGAAATGCCACAACAATTATTCAATAATATTTGACTTAGGCCTGAAAAAAGTAGGGATATTGACTCTTTTCAGGTCAATTTTAAGTATCACATAACAGTAACAGGGAACTACTTTTTTCACAATAAGTATGTGATTTCAGATGCACCCACTGACCTTATGAGTGATTGATGAAATTATTCAACTCAGCTGATTCATTCAAAAATGAAAAAAAGGTCCTGATCTTATGAGTAATTGAATCATTCACTCAACTGATTTGTTCAAAAACACTGATTCATTCAAAAATTAATCAAGTGACTGACCTTATGAGTGGGTAACTGAATCATTTTCTCAACCGATTTGTTAATTCTAAATGATGCTAAATTGTTCAAGAATAAAGCAAGTGCAATTCAGCTAAGAGTTTATTTTATTTGCTTTGCTTTATTGTCATTGCATGATTCAGGTGCATTAACTAAAACAAGCCCAGCTATTATATTATTCAAACTGTAATATTACTTATATATAACAATCTAAATATCACTTAAATAGTGTATTATTTTATATTATAGGTTTGTTAACAATTTCAAGTCATTTTTTTATTTCCATCACCTTTATTCAGCCATCATATTATAAAACACACTGGCATGTCAATTTAACCTGTCTGTCAACCCACTGTGCTAAATGCAAAGACTTCATTCTGTGTATTTATTATTAGAGATAATTATAATGCCTTAAATGACATTTAGTATTAACAGCCTGAATCATTTCCATCAGCAGTGTGTCTTCTAGGAAAATGTCAGTCAAAGCAACCACCCTTTTGCACGCTCAGAACTTTCCATGAATAACACGAGCGAATAAAGCTGTTTGTCATGACGTAACATATGATTTGCTGTAGAACCCCATTTTATGTTCCTGGAAATTTGGAGAGTACTGAATGTGGTTCTGAAAAAGCCTGTCACTGAATATAGAGCACTACGATGCGTCAACTTCTTTCCATAGCTGCATTGTTGGTCCTGCGGCAGCTGACCTCAGACCTAAAAGGCATTTTCACACACTTGCTACTGATCGGATAATGGGGCTCATTTAACTGTGCACCTGTTCTTCACTATAATAGAGGCTTAAGATGACACATGGGTAGGATTGCAAACAGCAAACTTCAATTATTAGCTAGCTAACACATTGACGACTCGTACAGCACCAGAAATGTACATGAAAACACTGGAGATCTTATTCATGCGATGCTGAACCATTAAAAATGTCTCTCTTGTCACCTCTTTGTTGCCACCTATACTAAACCTGACAATTTATGAGTGTTAGGACAATATTTGAAGTTCTTAGCAATGAATATTACTAATCAGGAATTAAGTTTTGATATATTTACAGAAGAAAATTTACAAAATATGTTTATGATCCTAATGATTTTTGGCATAAAAGAAAAATACAATGAATTTTTGGCTATTGCTACAGATACACCCATGCTACTTAAGACTGGTTTTGTGGTCCAGGGTCACATGTCATCTTCCTGGCAGCACACACGATTATCATTCGGTTAATTTTGGTTTCATCACATTTCCTGAAACTGATTGTGTCCTGTATGAGGCTAAATCCAGCTGGTGATTTACTTCAGCAAGTAATTGGCATAATTTGTCCACTAAATGCCCAGCATTTCAGAGATGCTTTTGAAACAGTGACGTGGCTGTCTGCCATTTTACTTCTGGACAGTAGCCTGTACAAGACTGTTGACTATTTGCTTAAAGTGCTGACTAAGTTTGCTTCAGACAAACGAGTGGCCTACCGAGTATTTATAGAGCAGCAAGTGGCAAGTGAAGTGATTTATTACTCTAACACCTTATTCAATCAGCGCAACAGTTATTTTGGCTAACATCGGCCTGTGTGTTGTTGACCTGTTTGTTCAAGGACAAGTTAACAATGGCCACATGATTAAATTAATCATATTGCTAACTCAAAATGAGCTTTTGTTATTCTGTGTTTGAAAACAGACCTACTTTGTTGCATTAAATAGCACTCTACTACAAAACAAAGTAAATAATTATTCTTGGACAATACGTCATGTCTCACTAAAAACAGGAGCTTAACAAAGATTAGTCAAGTTTTGGACACCCGGACACATATATCAGGAGCGAAGACTTAAATAGTTCTTTCTCCCTCTATCAAATTAAGTGCTGTGATAGTGTTTCAAAGTCTCGAAAAGCAGGAAAGCTCTACGTGTATATAGAAACACAACGCATTTCATTCACAAAGTTCTATGTTTCCCATCAGTATTTTTTCACAATGTTCTTCCAGCTTTCGTATGGTGGAAGAAGAAGACACTAAATGCTGACTAAACCAGCTGGATTTGCTGCTAAATAGAAGCTCATTTAGGTCCTGGTATTCTTTTACCCCATCTAAAGTAAAAGTGGTTGTCTGTACTGTTCACTAGTCTCTGTCAAACCTATATTAATATGTATTACCATATTTAGCAGGTAAGCCAAAAATGTAGAATACAGACAGATTATCAAAGAGATACATCACATTAAGGAGGGCGACACACCAAGAAGAGACATTTTTAATCTAACCTGTTATAATTTTAATTGTTATAGTGACCTCTGCTGGTCGTGATATACATTACATTAAGGAGGGAGAGGAGAGGAGACATTTAAACTGTTATACTGACCTCTGCTGGTCTTGATGTGTCTGCACACGCTTTCATTATTTTCAAACTGTAATGGCAGGAAACTGGAAACTTGTGTGTACATTGTAGGTTATTCTGGCCTACAACACTAGTGGACCATTTTGAAAGTCTTGCTCCAAAAATGGAAAATTCTGTCATCATTTACTCACTCTCATGTGGTTCCTAACCTGTACAACATGTCTGTCTTCTGTGGAACATTAAAATTGTCTTGAGAAATATCTTTTTTTTTTTAAATTACACTGTAAAAAATTTCCCTGTAAAAAAAACGGTAATCTACTGGCAGCTGTGGTTGCCAGCATCATACTGTAAAATTACAGTGCTCTACTGTTCATGAAATCAACAGCATGATACTGTTTTGTTAAATACAGCATATAACTGTTATTTAGCAGCATATAGGTGTTAAATTACATGCTAATCACAACCACATTATTTCAGATTAAAATGCTATTATGCACTACATTTTATGTTTGTCTATGTGGGTTACAAAAAAGAAAATAAGAAAAATGCAAGATATTATTACTTTTTTATTATTTTAATACAACACCAGAAATTCTGCACTGTGTTTGTGAATACACTATGCCACAAAACAGGCAAAAATTACAAGTAGTCAAGAAATATTCAGTGCATACTGTACACTATGGTGCAAGTCTTTTAAAAAAAATTGACATCCGAAAAATAACTCATAAAAAAATAAAAAATAAAATAAATAAATAAATAAAACAGGCAAAAATTACAAATAGTCAAGAAATATTCCATGCATATACTATGGTGTAACAGACCAATCAACACATCAAAATACAAAAATGAGTAAATAAGCAAAACAATATGGAAATGACTCTCCTGTACAGAAAATACAAATCTAGCCTCAAATCAGCCCAAAAATGGCCACTACATATTTCTGAAAAACAACTGCATGAGTGGGGAGTGCTAGCTATGTTTAAAATAAAGTGCCATTCAAAGTCCATTAGTCTTTTCAAAAGATTTGACACTTTGGAAATGGCGGTCATGGTCTTCTGCACGGTTTTCACAGTTTTTTTAGATGTCACTTTTCCCCTTGGTCCCCTTTTCTGGATTTATCCCAACAAAGCATCTGAAAGATAAGAGTAAAAGATTTTCAGTGAACAATGCTTAAAAACTGTATGATTTCCAAAAAACAAAAAACAAAACAAAACAAATAAATAAATATTTTTGTATAATTTCTGAAAAAAAAAAAAAAAAAAATATATATATATATATATATATATATTGGATATATATTGGAGCTTTAAAAAAGAATTAAGCTCCAAAAAGACATGATAGCATTTAAAAGGTAGTCTCAAATGGTTTAATCTATAGCTTCAGAAGCAATCCCATTTTTTTGATGAGAAGAGTCCAAATGTGAAGATCTTGTTCAATTACATTTACTAGCACTTTAAGTGTCAGTTACTAGAAAGTATACTCAGGACTGAAGTCATGATAACGACAGACTGCAATGGCATGATGCACAGTGCAAGTGTTAGATTTTGGTTTGTCCTCACCTAAAACTAAATCAAATTAAACCACTGTACTTGTATGAATAATATTTATGATGATTTAATGCCTTTTGTAGCTTGAAGCACACACTCAGGGCTGCTTGAAAGTTTGTGAACCCTTTTCTATATTTCTGCATAAATATTACCCAAAACATCATCAGATTTTCACACAAGTCCTGAAAGTAGACAAAGAGAACCCAATCAAACAAATGAGAAAAAAATGGTTTGTTATTTATTTATTGTGAGCAATGATCTATTGTTACATATCTGTGCAATAGTATACTGTACAGTATGTGAATCTCTAGGATTAGCAGTTAATTTGAAAGTGTAAAAATTGTACTTTTTGGTTTAAATGAGAAGTGTTATGTTTTTAGAAAAGAACACCCTGGATCCAGGAATAAGAAATTTATCCCATCTATGAAACATGGTGGTGGTAGTATCATGGTTTAGGCCTGTTTCGTTGCATCTGAGCCAGGAAAGCTTGCCATCTTTGATGGAACAATGAATTCTGATTTATACCAACAAATTCTAAAGGAAAATGTCAGGACATCTGTCCAAGAACTGAGTCTCAAGAAAAAGGGGGCCATGCAACAAGACAACGACCACAAGCACACAAGTCATTCTACCAAAGAATGGTAAAGAATAATAAAAATAATGTTTTGGATTGGCTGAGTCAAAGTCCAGATCTTTATCTAATTAATATGTTGTGGAAAGAGCTAAAGCAAGCAGTTTATAGGATAGGAGGAAACCCACCAACATCAGAGAGTTGAAGTAGTTCTGTACTGAGGAATGGGCAAACATTCCTACAAGTGGTTGTGTAGGACTGGTCAGCATTTACAAGGAACATTACCTGCAGTTACTGCTGCAAAAGGGGTCACCCCAGAGACTGAAAGCAAAGATTCACATACTTTTGCAATGCACAGATATGTACCGCTTGATAAGTTTTTCAATAAATTCTTGGAAAAGGAAATTTTGTCTCATTTATTTGACTAAGTTCTCTTTATCTACTTTCAGGAAAATCTGATGATGTGTTGGGTCATATTTATGCAGAAATTAGGAAAATTATGAAGGGTTCACAAACTTTCAAGCAGCACTGAATATTCAATTACACTGTATGGACAAGTCACAAACTTGATTAAATGAGAACATTATTTTAGGGGCAACTATTCCTTTAATCACATACTAATATAAACAACAACAACAACAACAACAACAACAACAACAACAAAAATAAGTAAGTGCAAACTTGTTACCTTTGAAGGAATTCCAGTGTGCATGATGTCTTCCATGCTGATCATTCATCAGTTCATCCACTGCCCCGGAGTATCATCTGGACCTTAAAGAAATGGATTGATTAAAGTATAATTTATTATTTATTCTGAAGATTCATTCTATGATTTATCATTTATTCTGGAGAACTTGGTGTAGAAAAAACACCCTAAATGAAAACAAACCGTGTAATTTGAGACTCAGGGATAATTCACTGCAATAAGTAAATTAACCTTGTGTTGCTTCTAATCTGTATGAATATATCAGAATATTAGGGACTGTCAGCCTCAGTTACCATTCACTTTCAAGGCATCTTTTTCTATAGAAAAATCTCAAAGGATAACCAACAATGTAGGCTTCTAGAAAGGCAGTTTTATGGGTTTGTAACAACCTTACCGTGTGTACATGATTACAACAGAACAACTAACTTTCACAGTAATCCGACAAATATCATGAATTTTGTTCAGTAGTTACCTTTTACCAACATAAATACTGAAAGCTGTGCCCGTTTCATAAACTTAACACCGGTGTTGTGCCCATTTTCGACCCCTGCCAAATTATTACGCCCTCTCGTTGAAATCGCTACCTGATTGCCTAATCCTAACCCCACCCCTAATCCTAACCCCTCCCCCACACCTAACCCTAAACCTACCAATACTAGGGGGGTAGTAATCTGGCGGGGGTCAGAATTTGGCATAACACCGGCAACTTTAGCTCAGGAGCGTGGATTATGTTTGTAACTCTTTTCGATTATTAAACAAACTAACTGGATTATAATTAAAATTATAAAGGCCTCATTACATTTTCAAAATGTTTTTTAAAAATAGGAACAGAGTCACAAATAACAGCGCCACGTAATCCAAACTGTTTCTCATTGTGCATGTTAAAAGTATAACCAGGCTGGAGGAAACTTTAAAATTCTTACCTGTGTGTGTTGTGAGGACAATCCGAACCCTAAAATCACTTTCTCGCTCAATTAACGTTACCGCTTTGCCTGAATAAAACACACAGACGAATCATGTGATTTAAATAAAAAAACCTGCATTAGATGTGAGATGTAATATAAAGTTAATAAGTAACTTCAATCACAGATAAAGCTGCAAACTTACCTCATGCAGATAATCCAAAATGTCGTCTTGTGCACCGTAGAAATGTGTTATAATACTGTTAAATTACAATGCTGTACTGTTGTTGGGCGACCACACAACCTGAAGTGAACAAGTCTTCCCATAATGCATTGTAAAAAACGGCAATTTACTGCTATTACATGAAAACAGCATTTTACTGTTAAATTTCCATGTAAATTTACAGGAATTTTTTACAGTGTAGATGGAAGACATCTTTGAAAAGAAAGTATCTTTGATGAATGGAAGAATGCTAGTACTAAGCCTACACTGATCAGGCATAACATTATGACCACCTTCCTAATATTGTGTTGGTCCCCATTTTGCTGAACAGCCCTGACCTATCAAGGCATATACCCCTGATGGTGTGCTGTGGTACTGGTACCAAGATGTTAGCAGCAAATCTTTCAAGTCCTGTAAGTTGCGAGGTGGGGCCTCCATGGATCGGACTTGTTTGTTCAGCACATCCCACAGATGCTCGATTGTCCAAGTCAACACTTCAAACTTGTTATTGTGCTCCTCAAACCATTCCTAAACCATTTTTGCTTTATGGCAGGCTGCATTATCCTGCTGAAAGAGGCACAGCCACCAGGGAATACCGTTTTCATGCTTCTTTTCATGCATACCGTTTTTCCTGCTTCTAACACATTAACTTTGAGGACAAAATGTTCACTTGCTGCCTGATATATCCCACCCACTAGCAGGTGCCGTGATAAAGAGATAATCAGTGCTATTCACTTCACCTCTCAGTGGTCATAATCTTATGCCTGATCTGTGTTTAATCCTGTGAAAGACATAAACTGATAAGCCACAACATTAACACCACTAGCCTAATATTGTGTAGGGCAGTGGTTTTTAAACTTTTTTTCTATTTAAATTAATGCAGCCCATATATGCCACCGTTTACATGCAATCAAGTCAAGCCATAAAAATATATAGCAAGGTGGGGCTGGTGGAGCAAAGGTAATTTGCAACTGTGCCACACACCAGCTCCAGAAGGATCATGCCCTGTTCGAAAATCAAAT
Source organism: Garra rufa (assembly GCF_049309525.1). Lineage (NCBI taxonomy): Eukaryota > Metazoa > Chordata > Actinopteri > Cypriniformes > Cyprinidae > Garra > Garra rufa. Next base: position 15,657,969 of record NC_133379.1, on the reverse strand, counting down.
CATTGAAGGTGCTTTTGAAATTATTGAGGGTACTTTAGCCTTCATGCACATCTATTTCATAATAAGCACTCTAACTGGTCTGCAGCTACGCAGCCCCATATGTGCTCTTGACCCTGATGCCGGTAGACCGGTTGTCTTTTTTTTGCACCACATTTGCAGTACACTGTAAAAAAATGATTTGTTGACACAACTTGACTTAGTCAAGTCATCTTGTTGCATTGACTCGGTTTAGCAAACACTAGGTGTTAAGTTTACTTAACATATGTAATTGTTGAAAAGACTTGCAGTAAATTGAGGCAACATACTGTATTAATTAATAAGCATTTAATTTTTTTAGTCAAGTCAACTGAAAAAAACAAATTGGTTGAACTTAATTTTTCATGTTTCATGTTTCTCTCCGTCTCCCAAGGGCAGAGACGGAGAGCCGATGATCCTGGGCGACACAGAGGATCCGGAGGGCCAAGGCGGAGCCCATGGCTCTGGCAACCAAGGCGGAGATCTGGAGGTCCGCGGCGGAGCTGGAGCGACGACTGCCCGGCGCGGAGCCGAATGGACGATGGAGCGCAGTGGAGCTGGTGGACCGACGGGCGACGGTGGAGATGAGGGGGCTGAGAGCCGGGGTGGAGCCGTAGGGTCGGAGGGCCGAGGCGGAGTCCAGGACTGTGAGGCTGGAGACGAAGATGAGGAATCCTCCAGCCATGACACCGATGGAGACTGGCAGACCCGCTGCGAACCCACTGCACAGATGGTGGACTGAGGGGCTGTCAGGAAACAGCGGTGACAGGGCTGAAGCAGCGTGGCTGTTAGATGGGGTTAACTGAGGGAGGGTGGGTGGGAAATTCACACAGACAGACAGTTCAGGGTACATAGGAATTTCAGAATCAGAATCAGAATGAGCTTTATTGCCAGGTATGTTTACACATACTAGGAATTTGTTTTAGTGACAGAAGCTCCACAGTGCTACAGAATGACAGTGACAAGACGATACATATTATAAAAAGAACAATATACAAGTATACAGGACAGACAATGTGCAAAAATAGCAAAGACATTTGAATGGAAGTAAGTATGTGCATTAAAGAAATAACTGAAAAATGAATAAAGAGTGTATAGTGTTGTATGTTCCACGATCAAGTGTTCATGAGATGGATTGCCTGATGGAGTTTTTGTGTCTGGTCGTTCTAGTGCTCAGTGCTCTGTAGCGCAGACCGGATGGTAACAGTTCAAAAAATGAGTGTGCTGGATGTGAGGGGTCCAGAGTAATTTTGCCAGCTCTTTTTCGTACTCTGGATAAGTACAGATCTTGAAGGGTAGGGAGGGTTGTACTAATGATTCGTTCAGCAGTCCGGACTATTCAACGTAGTCTTCTGACATCAGAATTGGTAGCTGAGCTGAACCAGATGGTAACTGAAGTGCAGAGGACGGATTCAATGACGGCAGAATAGAACTGTTTCAGCAGTTCCTGTGGCAGGTTGAGCTTCCCCAGCTGGCGGAGGAAGTACAGTCTCTGCTGGGCCTTTTTAGCAATGGAGTCTATGTGAATGTCCCACTTCAGGTCCTGCGAGATGGTATTGCCAAGGAATCTGAACAGTTGCTGATTCTCCAAAGTACCCGGGGATGGTGTCTTGTAGTTGGTGATGTGTTTTAGACCTTTCCACACTGATGAAGAGTCACTGGAATAAAATTGATTCCTTATATTTTCTGAATAATTCCTCTTTGCCACTTTGATCTCCTTTTCCAGTGTGTATTTGGCCTGTTTATACAAGACTTTGTCCCCTTTCCTATAAGCATCATCTTTGGCATGACGGAGCTGTCTGAGTTTTGCAGTGAACCATAGTTTGTCATTGTTGTAAGTTAAACGAGTCCTGGTAGGAATGCACATATCTTCACAGAAACTGATATATGAATTTACAGTCTCTGTGAGCTCGTCCAGATCGGTGGCAGCAGCTTCAAAGACGCTCCAATCAGTACATTCAAAACATGCCTGTAAAATCTGGTCTGTTTCGCTGGTCCATCTCTTTACAGACTTTGCTACAGGTTTAGCAGATTTAAGTTTTTGCCTGTATGTTGGTATAAGATGAACCAGGCAGTGATCAGAGAGTCCCAAAGCTGCCCGTGGGACAGAGTGATATGTGCATTCCTTATTGTGGTGTAATATATGGTCCAATATATTACTGTCTCTGGTGGGACATGTAAGGAGGAGGAGGAGGAGGAGGAGGTGACATGAGGCCAAGTATGGTGACCCCTACTAGGAATTTGTGCTCTGCATTTAACCCATCCAAGTGCACACACACAGTAGTGAACACACACACACACCGTGAACACACACCCGGAGCAGTGGGCAGCCATTGCTGCAGCGCCCGGGGAGCAGTTGGGGGTTCGGTGCCTTGCTCAAGGGTCTCACCTCAGTCGTGGTATTGAGGGTGGTCTCAGTCGTGGTACTGATTATTCTCTCCCTCCACCTACAATCCCTGCCGGACCTGAGACTCGAACCCGCAACCTTTGGGTTACAAGTCCGACTCTCTAACCATTAGGCCACTGCTGCCCCTGGAACATGCTGTCTGTATTTTGGCAGTTCACGGGAGAGATTTGCTCTATTAAAATCCCCAAGAAAGATTAAAACAGAGTCCGGGTGTTGTTGTTCTGTGATGTGATCAGCGAGTTTCTGCAACGGCAGGCTTACGTGCGCTTGCAGTGGAATGTACACGCTCACAAAAATGAACGAGCAAAACTCTCGCGGCGAATAGAACGGCTTACAGTTTATGAAAAGCGTTCAACATCAGAGCAGCATATTTTCTTTAACACTGTTACATCTGTACACCACCTCTCATTGATGTAAAAGTACGTCCTGCCGCCACGCGATTTCCCTGTTGATTCTGCGTTGCGGTCTCCTCTGAACAGCTGATATCTCGGTAGATGAATCGCACTGTCCGGTATAGCCGCGTTCAGCCAGGTTTCCGTGAAACACAGTGCAGCAGAATATGAGAAATCCTTATTTGTCCGGGAGAGCAGAAGGAGTTTGTCCGTTTTGTTTGGTAGAGAGCGGAGATTCGCCAAATGTATGCCTGGCAGCGACATCCTGAATCCACGCTGACGAAGCCTTCCGAGCGCGCCAGTGCACTTCCCCCGCTTGCGCGTCCTGCGCGTCCTGAAGCGTTTGGTAAGCGTCGCCGCTCCGCCAACTACGATGTTGAGCAAAACGTCCGAATAATCAAAAAACGGTAGGAGATTTTGTGGTGTGTTCTGCCTAATGTTTAGCAGTTCATCCCTTGTAAAACTGATCGTGTTTGCAAAACAAAAAACAGGAAAAACTAACAAAAACACAAACAATCTTGTTGTAATTGTTGACAACAACATTGTCATTGTTGTTCAATGACAATGTCCTCAGAAAAATTAATCATGTTCTGTTCCATCGCTAGCTGTCCCATGTCCAGTTTATGCTCACCCTCAGTGGCGGTGCAGTGGGCAATGCTGTCTTCAGCATCCTCACGCCCCACAGAAACTTCCACCGTTACGGGCATCGTGGTCGGCTCTTGCACTTGGTCAAACGGCTCGTGCAGCTCTGGCTCCACGGTGATCCGCAGCTCTGTCGCTCCTACCGGCGATGACTCGATGTTCTCGCCAGTGTCCACTCCACAAAATCGGCGTAATTAGCTCGAGGGCCATCCTCGGACAACGGCGCTCTGGATGCCGTGTTTAGGCTTGCGTCGTAGAATGCACAGAGCGCGTCGTCCGGGTAGCTGGTGATGTTAGCCAGCAGCTGGAACATTCTGGTGTAGCCCTCGAACGGTATATCCCCTGCTTCAGTCTTAGGAGGAGGAATTCAGGACGGAGTAGGGGATTCATGGTGGAAACACTACGGAAACAAAAGGACTGTAAAAAAACAACAAGAAACAAAAACGGGGGGAAAACGCAAAAAAAACCAAAACTGTTTCGGTCCGGCATACTGTCACGATGCAGACAGGAACGGACAAACAACGACGTAATATAAACAAAAGTCTTTAATAAATCCACAAGGGGTACAGGAAATGCAGGAGAGCACAGAAACAATGGAGGTAACATCAACGCCGGACACGGAACTAAGCAAACACACCAACTTATAAAGACACATTGATTAATGAGGACATGTGTAGGGAATAACGCTAACAAGGGGGAAGTCCAGATATGGGCAAGGGAGAAACCAATAAATAAGGTACAATGGGGGGAGACACTGGGAGAAACCAACATAGACAGTCCAGGGGCGTGACAGTTTCAAGTCTAATTGACACAAAATTCAAATTTTTCCTCAACATCATAACTTAACTATTTGAGTTTACTAGACTTCATCGCTTTGACAAGAAGTTCTGGATATCTATCTGGAACCAGATTTGTTAATAAATCAACACAACTGCAAACTTAAAACTCTAAGCATTTATTTTTTAAACATACACAAAGAAGTCTATTGCAAAGATATAAAAACACTACACTGTAAAACCCAACAAGTAAGGCCTTGTGACAGTCAGCTAATATAAAGGGCTTTAGAAATAGTTTTTCACAAAGATTTTTGTTTATGGTGTCAACCAGACTCACACAGACATCAAGAATCAGCATATGAATCTCAACGATGGTGACCAAAAGGAAAAAAAAAACATAATGCCACCATAATTGTGGTCAAGGTTTGCTTAGTTGGTCTCTTTTTCTAATTCAAAGTAATTTGCTTCTTAGCAATTGCAATATTGTTTCACAGCAAACATTTGTGCATTGCTGAATCAAATCTTGAAGTAGCAGATTGATTTATGCTTTCTGCTTGTAACTCATGAGAAATGAACATTATAAGTTTGTCTCTCTTTGGTTTATTGACTGACATTCAGCTATTGCAGACATAAAAAAGTCTTATTAAACAATTGCCACTGAAATGCTTCAGTTTTGAAAAAAAAAAACTGTTTCAACTCAGGCTTTTAGACATGAACACTTCATGTCATATCATACAATCTTCAACAGTAGTGACAATAATTTTTCATACTTGATGCATGTTGGGAGTTTTTACTATGGTGTTACCCAACATACATTGCAGCATGAAGCATTTTGTGGATTGTGACCATTTTTTAGATTTATGTGCTGGTTCTTGATGTCTATTAGTATCTAGTACTGGAGTTTTTTTTCTTCATATTTTTATATTCATTACATAGATTTTAAATGTATTCCCAATAACAATTTGAGCAGCACTTTGTTTGCTTACTTTGTTATTATATAAAAACAACTAATATCTCCTCACTATTAAGCACTGGTCTCTCTGCTTTACAACACAACATGCATTGCTACAAAGAGAGATTTAATGCAAGTCAAGGGTCAAGAGCCTAACTAAAGCAGAGACCGATCTCCATGATGGTGGCATCACTTTAACCAATAAAACATCAACATCTGATCCGCTGTAATTCTCAATAACAGCAGGTGTTCATTGCTAATGCACAATCATCATTTAATTAGTCACATCTCATTAACTTTAACTCTTTGAGGACTTGGGATCTGACTTGAGACCTGCTTGCGACTTGAAAGTCCCACCTCTGTTAATAGAACCTGTTTTGTTGTTATATAAACATGTTATTTAAAGTTTTCAATGTATCTTCAAGTTGAGGTTGTTATAATTCATCCTATTGTGTAGTGAGACACTGCAAGTTGACAGGACATGATTTCACTTGTCCACCTTACTAAAACTTAGAAATTTTTTTACACTGCATACTAGGAATAGCCCTCAAGACTTGTTATTTTGAGATGCTCTAACCCAGTCATTTGGCCCTTGTCAAAGTCACTAAGGCCCTGTTTACACTAGTGCATTTTCATTTTAAAACAGCGTTTTAAAATGAAAACAATCATCATCTACACTAGTGTTTTTACTGTGTTTCAGAAACGATCTCCGTCTACACTACGCAACCAAAAACGCAGAAACGACAGGCGTAACCATAGAAAAAGTTATGTTTTAAAGCGAAAACGCACTAGTGTAAATGTAGCCTAAGATTTTTTCACTTGCCAATTTTTCCTGCTTCTAGCATATGAAAATCAAGAACTGACAGTTCTTTTTTTTTTTTTTTTTTTGTTTAAATAAAATCTCAAATCTCCCTTTTCTGTCTACTAGAAAAGGTGGTATCCTCATAATTATGTTCCATCTTACAGAAAAATGGTATCGGTGAAGATTTCCAGTCAGGATCATAGTACTGAGACTTATCAGAGTTATTATTAGAGTTATTAGAGCTCTTATTAGAGTTACAAATGACCTGCTCTTATCATCTGATCGTGGTTGTATCTTTCTGTTAGTGCTGCTAGATCTTAGCGCTGCGCTTGACACTATTGACCACAACATTCTTTTGAATAGACTTGAAATGATGTTGGCATTAGTGGAAGTGCATTGGCATGGTTCAAATCGTACTTATCTGACCGCCATCAGTTCGTGGCAGTGAATGACGAAGTATCATATCAGTCACAAGTGCAGTATGGAGTACCTCAAGGCTCAGTACTAGGGCCATTAATTTTTACGCTCTACATGTTACCCTTGGGAGATATCATCAGGAAACATAGTGTTAACTTTCACTGTTATGCTGATGATAATCAGCTCTATATTTCTTTGTGGCCTGGTGAAACATACCAATTTGAAACACTAACGGAATACATAGTTGATATAAAAAATTGGATGACGAGTAACTTCTTAATGCTAAATCATGAAAAAACAGGTTTTACTTATTGGACCTAAAACCTCCACATATAATAACCTAAAAATCTATCTAATACTTGATGGCTGCTCTGTCAAGTCTTCGTCATCATTTGGGAACCTAGGTGTGCTATTCCATAGAAATCTTTCATTAGAAAGTTTTCTAGCATTTGCAAAATCGCATTTTTTCATCTCAAAAATATATCGAAATTACGACCTATGCTCTAGATGTCAAATGCAGAAACGTTATTTCATTCATTCATGACCTCAAGGATAGATTATTGTAACGCTTTTTTGGGTGGTTGTTCTGCACGCTTAATAAACAAACTCCAGCTGGTCCAAAATGCAGCAGCTAGAGTTCTTACTAGAACTAGAAAGTATGATTATATTAGCCCGGTTCTGTCAACACTGCACTGGATCCCTATTAAACATTGTATAGATTTTAAAATCTTGCTAATTATTTATAAAGCCCTCAATGGTTCAGCTCCTTAGTATTTCAGCGAGCTCCTATCACATTATTGTCAGTATTTTGTCCTGTCCTGTTCTGTTTTCCTAGTGTTTTTCCCCCTATGTTTCCTTATGATAATGGTTTAGTCCTGTGTTCCCCCCTTTTGGTTTTGTATTAGTTGGTTCAGTCTTGCCCATATTTGTATTTCCCCCTCGTCATCTTGTTATCTTGTTTGTTACCACGCCCCTGTTTCAGTGTATATAAGTCTGTGTCTGCTCACTCCCCTTTGTCAGTCGATAAAGTTACTTTGTGTTTTTCTGTCTGCTCCCGGTTTATGTTTGTTTTCTTAAAATAAAGTGTTTGGTTTGTACTTTTGTTTCCCGGCATCTCCTTGGATCTACACCAGTTCACCACCAGTACCCACGTTGTGACAATTATAGTCTCTTACGTCCACTGTGTTCTCTGCGTTCTCTGATAAACCCAATGGACTCTTTTATGAGTAAATTGTTTGTCTGTATGTGCTGACATTATGAACAAAGAAATAAAAAAATATAAAAGCTGTTTACATTTTTAATTAAAAATAAACAAATACCGACAATACTGATTCATTCACATGTTCAAATATTAATACTTTGCATGGTCCTATGTAAATGAAAATCAGCATCTTTATCAAGGTCTTCCTTCAACCACTTCAGAAATGTGACAGGAACATTGGAAATGATTTATGGCCGATCACCATTACTCCATCTTCACCCTCTGGATCTTCCAGGCATTGAACAGGAGCCTGAAAGACATTACATTGGTTTTAATATGTAAAACAACACTTTTAAGCTGCTCCTAACCATTTATTTTAATTTGAACTGTCAGTGTTATAACTGCTAATCACTTTTTTACACTTTACCCTAGCCAGAGCATTAGTAGTATTACGACTAATCTCAGGTGAAGCTTTAATCTTTAATCACATGAAAGCATAGCATTATTATTCATCACTAAATTAACTAATTATTATACATTTTAGCATGTCAAGGTGAATTAATTATCATGACATACATTTGGTTGACCAGTGTAATGAGAATGATTGGGAAATGATTCTGACTCAAACACCACTATTCCATCTTCACCCTCTGGATTCTCAGAGCATTGAATAGAAATCTGAAACACATTACACAATACAACACTTCAACTGCATTGAACAATATTTACTTAATTTAAATAAATTTTTGTCAGTTTTAAAGAACTTGAAGCCATGCAGTGAATAATATGTGACTGTAATGAGTGTAATAAGGCCAATAAGTGATAGATCATGCCAGAACTGTTTAGCCATGACAATGTTCACATGCCATATTTCTAAAATAATACAACTGAGCAAAATCAGGTTATTACTTACGTTTGGTTGACTGATGGAATGTAAATAGTTGTGAAATGATTTAGAGTCAAACACTACTTGTCCATCTTGACCATCACAGTTGTCCACACACTGGACAGGATACTAAAACACAATGAGATATCATATCCAAAACAAAACTTTTTTATGAATGAATGATAAAAAAAAACTGACTACCTTAAGCTGCCAAGTATTGACGGCAGCTGGACACAACTCCAAATCTTTCAAGAAACTGCAGCATGTGTTCCCCTAATTCCAAAAAAGAATATCATGATGTATATAATTAATGTAAAACTTCATGCCAAAAATATGAAAAAGAAAAGATCAAGAGCAATGCAGTCTTTATCAGACTGAGGGCCTGTTCTGCGATGTTAACATGTTTGCATTCCAAACAATTTAATTGTGTATTTGCATTGTTTAAAGTTAAAGTTGAAAGTTAAAATGCCATTTTAATCTTTATTGATCCTAATTAATGAAAGAGACTGGTTATTAATTATTATTGAAACCTTTACTTCACAGCCTTTACATTACAGGGTAGAGGAAAAGTGCTGATCGTAAAAATTGCTGCGTCACTTGCCAGCATGAATCACTGCTAGAGCCTCTGTATAACTTTTTCAGATGTTTGAAAAATTGTAGAGAGATGTTTGAATACTAAATCAAACTTTACACAGTATAAACAATACATTTCTTAATAAATGTTAAGATTATCTTTTTTATATTTTGTTCTGTTCTTGTTGCCACTAGCATGGCTCCATTTTATTTTCTCCGGTCAGACATCTTGCCAGATCTAGCCTCGGCAACATTTTTAATTTTCCTAAACGCTTGATAGCCATACACAATTACAAACTTATTTTTAGATTACATACCATTGAAATGTCTTGTAGGTATGTTGCTGTTCTTGATCGTGCAGATTTGATCTTCGTAACAATGTGATTAGCTTAGCTACGTTTTTAACGCAAGCCGTCGATTGTTAGTATGTATAGAGATTTGTTACGTAGTGCGAAGCACTCATTCTGATTGGTGGAAAAATTAGCCTTATATATGAAATGCATAAACTATATTAATTAATGTGTTATTGATACATAACATTTTCAAATGGCATACACAGTAGGTTAATACATTATAAAAACATTGATTACTAATTTGAACAAACATTATTATATTGTGCAATGCTTGACAGATTAGTATAATACATGAAAATAATTAAACGTCTCATAGAAATGTGATTTACAGTATTTAAACATTTTTGTACATAAAAGTCACTTAAGTGACTAAACATTTTAAACAATATATGCATTGTTTTAGAATTTGAAACCAAATTAAAAATCATACCTATTTTTTTTTTTTTTATTAGAAGGAATGTTTTGGTTAGAATGAGTTCTTCCACTATATTTCTTTAAAATAAATGTCTCTTGGTTATATATAATGATTGATAATTCAAAAACATTTATACATTTTAAACTTGTATGAAGTCAGCAATTATTAGTTTACTTTTAGGTCACATCTTATTTGATGTCCAGTGTATTACTGTAAAGCTTTATGCAGACCTATTGTTTAAAGTTGTTACAATATTAGAATTATTACAAAATATGTTGTTATTACAAAAGTTATTGGTGAACAAAACTACAAAAGAAGTCAACAATGTAAAGCTTTCTAACAGTCATTTATCGAAGCTAAAAGTTCATATCACCTTTTTGTCCTTGTGCTCATCATGGTCAAATGAAGACTTGACATTGTGAAATTCTAATCATCCATCTACTCCAGAATGAAGTAAAAAATCCAGAAAAATAGCCCTGAATGGTAAAGCATACTTCCACAGGTGACTACTGACTATGAATGAACAACTCCTAAAAATAACACACATAATCACACCTTGTGTTTAATGACTCCCACTCAAAAAATGTGAAAACACTTCATATTTTTCATATTTCCTGACGTAATTGCATTTCAAAAAAGTTGACAGGCTTGACAGGCTTCTTAACTAATGGAATGCATTGCAAGATGTACCTGTATAAGAAACAATGTTCCAGGTGAGGCTAGGCAAATGAAAAGGAAAATAAAATGCAAATATTTCCTTGTTTGCCCAAGAAGTATGAAGTAAATCCTTATATGTCAAAGTTTTGCATTGAAGAAAAGATAGGTAGGAGGTACATCAAATATTTACAAAATGTATTTCTTTAGTAAATACACTAATTCTAAATACAAGTGTAACACTACGGTAAATGATAAAGGCACTTAAGCAGGAGACCTGGGCTCCAGCTGATTGATCGTTTGCTGGATTTTCTCTATAAAGATATTTGTGTTTTCCTTTTAGAACGCAATAATCTTCTGATTTTTTTGCCCCCAAAAATGTAAACCATACACACATAGAAATGGTTTGTGTTCGCAGTGTCACTCTCAAAATAAGAAACAAGTTTGTGTACTCAGATTGCTAAATATGAATATACAGAAGTAGCATCAAATGAAGACTTATTTTTCTTGATCAAAATTCAAGACAGAGGAGATGAAATATATCCCTTTTTAGAGAGACAATTTACTTCCCTTTTGCAAAAGGGGCTGTACATTTGCAAAACAAAATTAGGCAAACATAAAAGATCAAAACCCCCGAATAACAGGCAATATAACTTCTACGTATACTCTTTTAAACCTCAACAACTTCAAAAGCATACATGAAGACGTAATTGTTCACACCAAGCGCTTGGATTTCACGTTGGGCCCTGAATTCGGTGGTGCAGGGATTAATGTAAGCAGTCAGGAATGAATGGACATCTGCTTTCACAGTACACGGTCAAACTCATTACTCATAATTCATTACAGTAGTAATAAAGCATTTATTAACACACTATTACTATATTTCTAAATAAATGTACATTTAAATAGTTCATTAATCATTTACTTACACTTTCTAAATGACTTTATGAACCACTGATGACAACTAAATAACTTATTTGTAAATAATGTAACACTTCATTTAGAAATGATAAATTGATAATTAATAAAGTATGAAAATACAGTTATTAAATAAATTATAGATATGTTTAAAAATCAAGAACAAAGCATTTAGAGCTGCATTTATAAACTGCTTACTACGGTCTATTAATGTAGAGATAATGATTTAGAAATGATGAATTGACTTTTTACTGATGCTTAATTAATAGTTCGTAGTGTGTAGTTATTATAAAGTGTTACCAATTAATTTCCTGCAGCGGGAGAGGTATGGGACGTGTTAAACTTGGAGCTCAATACAGTGTTGCAGCCATGACGTCAAAACTTGGAAGACTAATTTTCCTGTTGGTCAGAGCCATTTTCCTATGGGTTTTGTAAAACAAGGTCTGTGGTAAATAAACTTACGATACTTGGACATTTTGCACTACAATGTGAATTATACAAATCAGTACTGAAAACACACATTTTGAAGCAGTTATTTATAACATATATTTGTAATGCATAAGAACTTTTGGGGTTTGAGTATGTGCAGTTTACATTGTACAACAAAACGGCCAATTATCATCAATTTATGTTTACTTATAATTTAAAAAAATTAAATTATGAAGGCAGTTTATTCCTCTGGGTCTTAGAGTTGAGAGCAGTAGTCGATACTTATTTATTGGATTTCATATTTGCATATATGTTTGCATAAAGATATGTGTTCCTTTTCAATAAACAAGATACAGGTAGTCCAAAATGCACCCTTTACAAGGTCAAGAAAATATGATTATATTACCCCAATTTTCAGTCTCCAAACTGGCTACCTATTAAGTACCGTATCAGTTACCATAAAATATTACTACTTACTCATAAAAACCGTAAATGCTTTAGCTCCTTAGCTTTAGTCTTCTATCATGCTACAATCCACCACTACAATCCATCGCAAAACTCTGGGCTTTTGGTAGTACCCAGAGCTGGGTATGAACTTATTACATGTACATCTGGGTTACGTAGCAGATTCCAAAAATTAAATACTTGTAATTAGATTAAATTACATTTTAAAATACATTTTAATCAGACTATAGTTACTTTTTATGGATTACATGATTACATATTTTTTACACAATAGCAATACATTATTCAGAATTATTAATTCTCCCTAATTTCTCTTTTTCTTCTTTTGCATTTTCCTTTCTAAAATATCCTACTGCTTATATACATGCAGAAAGTTTTAAAATTTTGTGGACATTCACATAAAGATCAGTAATTAGCAGGTGGAGACATAGCATTTGAGCACTGATTTACTAAAATCATTTTAGATTTAAAAAGTGATTCAACAATGCATCAACTCTTCATGAACACATTGATTTCTATTTGAATTATCATTCTTTGTTATTTAACCATGTATTTTTGTGTCTTTGAAAGCCTTTTTTCTTTCAAACCCGTTAAAATGCACAAATCCACATGCAATTTTTTGTCATCTGATCCTTTTCACCTAATATATTTACTTCAAGTACTCCTGAGATTTTGAAATAAATATTTTAATAATAAAGTTTTAAATTTTCACATTCATTGGTTCTCTGACATTGGTTATGGTCACATGACATGCGGGTAAACAAATAAACTATTACATTTTTTAGTACATTTTATTATTATTATTATTATTATTTTTTTTTTTAAAGATTTATTTTTTGGCATTTATTACGATAGGACAGATCAGACATGACATGAAGCGAAGTGGGAGAGAGACGGGGGGTGGCATCGGGAAAGGTCCTCGAGTCAGGATTCGAACACAGGACGCCCGGAGCGCAACAGCGCTATATGTCGACACGCTGCCCACAAGGCTATCGGCGCCAACACATTTTATCATTTTGATTGATTAAAATTATTATTATTTTTTTTTTAATGTTTATTTTTTTTATGATTTAATTAATTATTAGCTTTTCATTAAACTCATAAACCCCCCTGCTGTTTCTTTCCAAACTACAGTTTGGAAAACCCTGATGTAATATGTGACCCCGATGTTTTATAATTATGATTTATACATCATCTGAAAGCTGAATAAGTTTTGATATATTAACAGTACAAGGTTTACAAAATATCTTCATGAAACATGATCTTTACTTAATATTATAATGATTTTTGGCATAAAAGAAAAACAAGTACAAGTGATAAACAAGTTAGGTCAAAAGGTCAAAATTAAAAGTAATCTAAAAGTAGTCTACCTAAAATGTGTCATTTATGGATTATGTTACTTACTAAAATTTTTGTCATGTAATTTGGAATCAGTAATGGATTACATTTTGTAAGTAATCTACCCAGGTCTGGTAGTACCTAGGATAGTCCACTAAAAGAGGTAGAATGCTTTTCATTTTTGATAGCGTTTAGGGTTCAGACACACTCTCTCTATTTAAATCAAGATTAAAGACACATACTGTAACTTTAGCCAAGCTAAAATTTTTAGTTACAGTATCTCACAAAAGAGAGTACATAATTTTAGTGTATCTTCTCAAGGGACAATACTATAGAACTGAAACTTGGATATATTTTACAGTAGTCAATCAATATGCATCTTGTATAGCAGTATAGATTTACTGTCCTCTGAAAATAAGTCAACATACAACCATTATTGTCAAAATAGCTGGCAACAAAAGTGAAACAAAAACAGATGCATGAGTGCTGTCAGCATTGCTTTAAAGGTTGCAGAAGTAGAAGGTCAGCTTGTCAGTATACGCCACACACTGCAACAAGTTGGTTTGCATGGCCGTTGTCCCAGAAGGAAGCCTCGCCAAAAAAGCCTGCAAACAGTTTGCTGAAGACAACCTGTCCAAGAGCATGAATTACTGGAACCATGCCCTGTGGTCTGGTAAGACTAAGATAAACTTGTTTGGCTTAGATGGTGTCCAGCACGTGTGGCGATGCCCTGGTGAGGAGTACCAAGAAAATTGTGTCTTGCCTACAGTCAAGCATGGTGGTGTGTAGCATCATGGTCTGGGGCTGCATGAGTGCTGCTGGTACTGGGGAGCTGCAGTTTATGGAGGGAAACATGGATTTCATTATGTACTGTACATTCTGAAGCAGAACATGATGCCTTCTCTTCAGAAACTAGGCCGAACGGCAGTTTTCCGACATGATAACAACCCCAAACACACCAGCAAGATGACAACTGCCTTGCTGAGGAAGCTGAAGGTGATGGGGTGGCCAAGTATGTCTCCAGACCTTAACCCTATTAAGCACCTGTTGGGGCATCCTCAAGCTGAAGTTGGAGAAGCACCATGTGTCTAATGTCCAGTAGCTCCGTTATGTCATTATAGAGAAAACAGAAGAGGGTCCCAGCAACAACCTGTGCAATTCTGGTCAATTCCATGCCCAGGATGATTAAGGCAGTGCCAGATAACAATGGTGCTAACACAATATATTGACACTTTGGACAAGTTCACTGAGGGTGTACTCACTTTTGTTGCCAGCTATTTTGACAAAATTGGCTGTATGTTGAGTACTTTTCAGGGGACACTATACTGCCATACAATATGCATACACATTGACTGCTCTAAAATATATCCAAGTTTCATTTCTACAGTATTGTCCCTGAAGAAGATATACTAAAATGGTTGCTGAAATGTGAGGGCTGTACTCATTTTTGTGAGATACTGTATATCTGATCAAATGCACATTATCATTCTTTTGCTTGGTTGGAACAGCAGCTATGCTATTTTTTCTCCATGTTTGCTTCTCTGTTTCTGCCACGGGATGGGCATCAATCTGGATCCAACCCTTACAAAGATTTGAGATGACAAAACACCCGTGAAGATGTGAGATGATGCCAACCCCTCAGAGAGGACCTCAGATAATGCCAACCCTTAACCAACAAATTTTGCTGTTAGTTTGATCGCTACATGTAATCATTGCTGTTAATAGTGTGCAACATTTGTTTGAATACATCACTATTTTTACTGTACAGTTCTGTCATATGGACATCACCTTGACAAAGTTACCACTGAAAAGCTACTCCTAAATATAATGTAGAAACTTTTATTTTCTGTGAAGCTGCTTTGCAATGTTTTGTATCGTGAAAAATGCTATACAAATAAACTTGAATTAAAATTGAATTGAATATGTGCCTCTACAGTTTAAATATCTTTATTGTTTTAGCCACTCCATGTGCTCACAATATTTTTAAATTAATACATTTGTTTGCGCTTAGAAAGTATTTAAGTCACATGAAAATCAACCTTTGCTCCTTTGCCTCGTCACAAGGGTCACTGTGACTGGCCAGTTATCAGTACGGGAGTAAAAGCAAAGGCTTGTCACACATCTGGCAAGTGCAACCAGTGGAAAGCCAAAAGCACAGGACGTTCAACTGAAATCTCAACAATGGTGAACAGGAGGCGAAATGGATCTCGTGCTAATGGTCGTGCTGGTCGAGTAGGGGTTCAAGGACAGCAACAGCAGCAATGCAAGCGGCCACCTATGAAGGTTAGTTTGAGCGACTAATAATGTTATAATTTTACAATTTGTCCATGCAGCATATGTTTGGCACTGACTCATGGACTTTTCCTACCCTTTGTGAAATATTCTTAACTATTAAAAATAGAACTGCAGTGATATATGTCAATTTTATATTAGGAAATTTAAAAATATTCATATCTCTACCAGGTCCATTCGACCAAAGATTTGCATCACTGTAATAGTTTTGTTTAATCACCTATGAATGCTTTAATATGCTTTAATTTAATCTGATTCTGATTCTAAATCTATTGGAAGGAAATAATATGAAACAAAAAGAGCAGCACATGGCTTTCCATCATTGGTATTTCTATTACATAACCTCTACAGTTCTTTATCTGAGTGCATGGTACAGATTCCATGCCTGATGCCTTCCTTTACTGCATTTATGGCAATTATTATTTGTTTTATATACAGTTCATAGGTCATATCCACCATTCAGGTCCATTAAGCAGTGGTGTGGTGTGATTATATCTGTCTATATCAGTGTAACAGGGGTCCCCTCCTGAACAGCTGATGGCTCAAAGGGCAATTACAACATCATAGATTATTGGGAGTTCATGTACACACTCATTCATACACGTTTATTGAACACCTGAGCGCGTATGTTCAGTGTCTCTTATCACACTTCCGATAGGACAAGATCATTGACAAAACATTTAATCAAACATTTAAACTTTGTGCAGAGAGGTACCACAAATTCAAAATACATTCTGTAATCACATTTTTATACAGTATTTCATTAAAACATTTGATTACAGACAGCTTAATCTTTTCTGATTCACAAAACAACATTTATGTGGTGTACTTACGCTTTGTTTAACTTGATACCAATCATTTTCTTATGATGCATCATAACAGCCAATATTTCTCTCACAGGCTCTTAGAGAACCAGCCATCTTTGCTAAACAATCAGGCAGCATCTCAGACACCTCACATGACAAAGTGACTTTAGCTCAAGCTCGCCGTGGCACTCCAGGTGAGAGAAAGAGGTTAGTGTAACTCCAAGAAAAACTTGGCAAATCCAAATTGCAAGTAAGTTTGTTTTGCTTTTGTGCAGCTCATCGGCCTGTACGAGTGTATGCCGATGGAATCTTTGATCTTTTCCATTCGGGTCATGCCCGGGCTCTGATGCAGGCCAAGAATTTGTTCCCAAACACACATCTGA
The DNA here is from genome assembly GCF_049309525.1 of Garra rufa. Lineage (NCBI taxonomy): Eukaryota > Metazoa > Chordata > Actinopteri > Cypriniformes > Cyprinidae > Garra > Garra rufa. The sequence goes on along the minus strand of NC_133379.1, from coordinate 15,640,853 downwards.
TTGTTGGCGGTGAGTCACACTGGTACACGTACACTTTTGTCCAGTTTTTCAAGAAAACAAACATCTACGTCATCACCTTTAAAAGTTTTATTTGTGTTGTGTATGTATGGAATATTTTTTGCATTTTGTAATAAACCATGTCTGATGACTGCTATATACATGGTGTGTATCTCTTTTAGTATGCAGTGATGCCCTGACGCACAAGTATAAAGGCTACACAGTGATGACAGAGGATGAACGTTATGAAGCCCTTATACACTGTCGTTATGTGGACGAGGTGGTCCGTAATGCTCCCTGGACCCTCACTCCTGAATTCCTTAAAAAACACAGGGTAAATAATATTCCGTTCATTGTAGTATAAATAAAATTATATATAAATAGTTTTATATAAATACTGCCTTGCAAAAGTATACATACCCCTTCATTTTTTTCACATTTTGTTCTGTTGCTGCCTTCTGTTAAACTGCTTTAAATTTCCCTATTTTTCTCACATCATCTATCTACACTCAATACACCATAGTAGAAAAGCAAAAAACATTTGATTAAAAACTTTGCAAATATATTTAAAAAAGAAAACTTAAATGATTCCATTGCATAAGTATTCATACCCTTAGCTGGAACATATGAAATTTAGCTTAGGAGCATTCATATTGCTTGTAGATGTTACTACACTACACCAAGTTCAATTTAATGGGTAAGATTTGAAATGGCACACGTCTTATTAAATGTTCTAACAGCTGAAAATGCATATCAGAGCAAAACCAAGCCCTGAGATAAAAATAAAAATAAAAATAATGTAGAGCTCAGAGACAAGATTGCATCAAGCCACACATTTGGGGAAGAGTTCGGAAAAAATCTGCTGCATTGAAGGTTCACAGAAGCATATAGTCTCCGTTACCCTTAATGGAAGAAGTTAAAACAACCTCAACTCTTCTTTGAGCTGGCCTCCTGGTTAAACTGAGCAACTGATGGAGAAGGGTCTTGGGTCTCCAGTCAATCACAACAACACCATGGTCATTTAACACTTTCGTTGCTTTTGGCAGTGTGGGCAGGTGCCAAATCCCTGGGAAATGAAATCAGCATCTTTAAAAAGCTGGTCAGCAGAAGGAAGCATGAAGTGCTCTAAAATTTCTTGGTAAACGGGTGCAGTGACTTTGGTTTTCAAAAAACACAGTGGACCAACACCAGCAGATGACATTGCACCCCAAATCATCACAGACTGTGGAAACTTAACACTGGACTTCAAGCAACTTGGGCTATGATCTTCTCCACCCTTCCTCCAGACTCTAGGACCTTGGTTTCCAAATGAAAACTTGCTCTCATCTGAAAAGAGGACTTTGGACCAATGGGCAACAGTCCATTTCTTCTTCGGTAACACTTTCTATGAAGCCCGTATTTATAATGCATTATAACGTATTCTTAAGGCATTATAACGAATGCATAATGCATTATAAAAAACCTTATAATATGTTATATCATCTCATGAGTATTCATAAGAACAGTTTTAATGTATTATAATTTTTACTTATTTGTGGTTATAGCTTTTAAGAGTATGATTACCTGCTCATAGTTATAATGTATTATAAGTCCCATATCTTGCCATGTTTCTCATGTCACTTTACTTAAAGCATACAAAGACCACTTATAAGTAAATATAATAAGATTTCCCAAAGAACCCTAAGATCAGGCATCAGATCAGATGAATGTGTAATGACACATTTGTATTATCAGTTTGATTATTTTGATGGTACCCTTTAGACAGCTTTTGATAAGTAACTCTGCAACTGCATGTCAGCTAGCAGTAATTATTATTAGTAGTATGCTAAATATATGCTAACACTACATTTTGATGGTTCCCCAAAAGACAAACTATTATATTATAAGCAACTTTACAAGTACATGAACCTTCTACCTAGCCTAACCTTAACCTAAGTCTACTAATACTCTAAGGAGTGTTAGTTGACATGTAGTTGGAAAGTTTAAGCTTATAGTAAGACTAAGTGGACCATCAAAATAAAACGTAATATAATGTAAAAAAATAAATGTAAAATGATATAGTCCATTAGAAATAAAGTAGATTTAATATGGCGTCCACTGTGTGTAATAAATAATCATAATCTTAAAAGTATGATATAACATATTATAAGCTGTTTTATAATGCATTATGCATTCATTATAATGCCTTAGAAATACCCTTATAATGTATTATAAACAGGGGCTTCATAGAAAGTGTTACCAATTCTTGAATCGATTTTGCTTGACAAGCCTCTCAAGGCTGCGGTTCTCTCTGTTGGTTGTACATCTTTTTCTTCCACACTTTTTCCTACTCAACTTTCTGTTAACATGCTTGGATACAACACTCTGTGAACAGCCAGCTTCTTTGGCAATAAATGTTTGTTGCTTACCATCAGTGACTGTCTTCTGGACAACTGTCAGATCAGCAGTCTTCCCCATGATTTTGTAGCCTAGTGAACCAAACTGAGAGACCATTTTGAAGGCTCAGGAAACCTTTGGTGTTTTGAGTTGATTAGCTGATTGGCATGTCACCATATTCTAATTTGTTGAGATAGTGAATTGGTGGGTTTTTGTTAAATGTGAGCCAAATCATCACAATTAAAAGATCCAAAGACTTAACTACCTCATTCTGTGTGCATTTAATTTATTTAATACACGAGTTTCACAATTTAAGTTGAATTATTGAAATGAATGAACTTTTCCACAACATTCTAATTTATTGAGATATTTATTTTAGGGCCGGGACTTTAACGCGTTAATTTAGATTAATTAATTACACAAAAATAACGCGTTAATTTTTTTTAACGCATTTTAATCGCACTTAATTTTGCACCGCGGAACGCTTCTCATTGGATGAGTTTCAGCGGACCGATTATACTGGAGCACCAACTAGCGTTTAGACAAAGGAATGCGCATATCACCGCAGCACATCGAGCCTCAAGTATCACCTCAATGCTTTTACAGAAGGTCTACCTACCTATAGGGTAGGCCTACCTGAATTTCTGAAATGAAGGCTAGTGTATTTCTAAATATCCCAGTGTTTCCCCTACCATTATCTTAGGTGGGCGCTTTTACAATGTCTCCTCCAAGAAAACACGGACTGGATCACGGACTCCATTCATAAAAAACGAATTTACTATAGCGCGGAATGCCACGTAAATTCGTTGATTTTTGGATTGATAAATCAAAAGTTCGTCTGTCACTTAATTCAAATCGCGATATGGACTAGTGTCTGTGAAAACTGAAATGCAAAAAGACCGTTTTAATATGAATCCTGCATGTACCGTTTGCCTCTAGAATGGCAGAGACGCGTTTTTTTAGATTAAGATTAACCACTTAATTTTAGAAAAAATACTATGATTATTATTATTTATTGATTTTAACATTTGATTAAAAATAAATAAATGTTTATGCTTTCATTTGATTATGAGAAAAATTAAAACAAGAATTTATATAAAAAAAAAATAGCAAAAGATTGTAAAGCCCTATTGTTCAAAATTTTAAAATAGAGAGTTTTGGATTTATTTGTTCACTGAAATAAATGTTTTCGTTATGGGAAACACTGTATCCTATTGCTACAGTTAATGGCAATATTGCAATGGTCTGTTGGACTTGGTTGAACAAAAATAAACAATATTTTGTTGCTTAAGTTTATGTATTCAGTCATTATTCAATGGTATACTAAAAATCCATATGAAAAAACTTACTTCTCACTGTTCTCAGGTCAAATATTTATATGCGATTAATTTCGATTAATTAATTACAAAGCCTCTAATTAATTAGATTAATTTTTTTAATCGAGTCCCGGCCCTAATTTATTTATATAAAAAAAGACTACAACTTGAAAGACAAGTTAACCCTCCAAAAAACATATTTTCCCACCTCAGGCACAAACTCCTTATTAATATTATCCTTTTTCTTCAGGCAAGGGAACCTTTCTTGTACCACTCCGTTACGGACGATATGTATGCCATTAGAGTAGTAAAACATGAAACATATTTTTAAAATTTTATGTTTTCCTAATAATGAATTGTCTCTTTTTTTGCAAACCATCAATAGTCTGTAATTTAATAAAAATTTAACTGTTAAAGGGGTGCTATTATGCTTTTTCACTTTTTGAACTTTAGCCAGTGTGTGGTGTGTATGTTTGGGCATAAAAAACATATACAAAGTTTCAAATCTCAAAGTCCACTCCAAACGGAGATATTTAGTTTTAAAAAAATCCCTTTTCAAGAACTACATCTAAACGACTCGTTTGGACTACAGCGTTTGTTTTCTGCATGCAATGATGTCACAACGCTGTATCCCGCCTACTGAAATTCAATTTGTTGGCGGGTGGGGGATTCGCCTAACTTTACCCATGTACTAAGGACAGCCGCTTTTGGGATGCTACAGCAAGCTGTAGGTCGGCTCATTTAAACACAGCTTTAACTAAAGGGTCCACGAACTGCTCCGGTAGCCGTGCTGAAGCCGCGCCGTTCACGTGTGTTGAACAGAGGGTCCAAAGACACGCAGATCCGCAGCTGATGTAAACACGAACATTGACTAGTGATCCTCCGTGGACGCGTCGGAGCCGCGCCTAGACGTGCAGTGTGTGGTAAGATATTTATTCATCATACAGTGTAGATAACTTCACTAGCCTTATGGTTTCGGGCATGCAAATAATTAAATACATTAGCACAATAATGATAATATCACGTATCAGCGATCTCGCATGCTGACGATAGGTTAAACAATAGCGTATTATTTACTCACTCTTCATGCATCCTAGGTGTATATGATTTCCTTCTTTCTTTTCTTATATTAAATCAATTCTGGCACTCATAGAACAGCATAGACTGAAAATACGTCGATCCATAGTAAAAAAAAAAAGTGCCTCACATGGCCCCGGGGCGGTCGGTAAAAGCCTCCTTTAGCAATCAGATGTGTTTTTATAAAAAAAAAATATCCATATTTAAAACGTAAGAATCACTTTAGTCTAGTTTGCTGCTTTGGGAAGGGGGCAGCAGGGTGGAACGCGGTCTACACTGTGTGCCAATCACAACGCAGTGGGACTTCTGACCAATCACTATACATTTGGTTTTGCAGAAGGCGGAACCCGGAACTAATCGAGCCGTTTGTGCCAGCCTGGGGAGAAAGCTATTATAATAATCTAAATAATGTGAAAAATAATGTGTTTTTCAAACAACTAAGCATGAGAGCATGTTCAAGGACACCCCAAAAACAGAATAAAGACTTTGTAAAGGAGCATAATAGGACCCCTTTAAATTTTTAATCTTAAAAATTGAATTTGACATTTTAATGGCCTCACTGTTTGTAGTGAAAAAAACAAATTCACTCAAAAAATACAAATAAAGTGGCATTTATTTAATTAGTCCACACAAGAATATCATATACAACATTAAATCAAGTAACTTTTAATTTTATTTATATCAATTTTTTACACAGTTACCCTGTGATGGGGTGGTAAGCAATGTGACGGGGTGGTTCACTGTGACGGGGGGTATGGACAAAGTGTTTCTCTATATGAACTGCTGGTTTTAAATTTTGTGCATACATTTCACAAGAGCATGTGTTCATTTGACTTGAAGCATTGCTGTGCACTAATCAAAAAAGACACCTGTATGGTCACCCTACCTATATTAGAATCCTATATTAGAATAGTTTCACATATCTTCTCATTCAAACAGGAAGCAGAACCATACCATCACGTCCATTACCACCCCGTCACAATAAAAAAAACGTGACGGTGGTAAATTTCATCCCAAAATGGCCACAGATCTCCTATGTGGTCAAGTTTCTCAATCAATCTGAAATTAGATTTTCTTTACATTAATAATGTAAAAGAATGAATAAAAAACAGTTTTCCCTATCTAATTTGCATGACGGGGTGGTTGGGTTAAGCTTGACGGACCCTGTCTAACATGAAAAAAACATCAAATAAACAATGTAAAAAAATGTCAGTATTTCCCTGCTTTTGTTCTTGGTGGCTGTAAGGCTCAAATGATGTCACTACCTCTTTGTGATGTCATTTAAAGCAACAGTACATTAATTATAGATAAAACAAGTTAGCGTGACGGGGTGGTAAGTTAAAATGAGGGACACACACAAATCATAAAATATTTCCAAAAAATAATGTTTAATTTGAATAAATATATCTTATGTAAACAGGGACACACATAAAATGCTGAAAATAATACAAGTTTGAAAAAAATCTATAACTTATTTGGTGATATTTTAGATGAAAATATCATGTTGGTGAAATTGTGAAATTGGCTATGTAATGAAAAATGATTACAAAATAGTATGTTATTTTTTAAGAGTAGTGTTTTGTCATATATCATGTTAACAAGAACATTTAATTACTTTAAGCTTTGAAAACACACTTTAGGACATTTTTTGTGCCTTAAGCATCTCATCAAACGTTGCGGACCCAAATGGCACCCGTTTGGCAGAATGACTTTGGTAGAATGATATATATATATATATATATATATATATATATATATATATATATATACACAGTCAAGCCCGAAATTATTCATACCCCTGGCAAATTCTTTTATTTTACTTTTATTCAACCAGCAATTTTTTTGACCGGAAATGACATAGGCTTCTCCCAAAATATTTTTGGGAGAAGCCTATGTCATTTCCGGTCAAAAAAATTGTACAAGAGGCATCATTGTGGAAAAAATGTTTCTCAGCTTTTATTTACATTTGAACAAAAAGTGGCATGTCCACAATTATTCATAACCTTCGCAAACTGTCACAGTCTATCGGAAAATCCAAAGTTCTATACCATTCCAAATAGTCCAAGCTGTTCTAAAGCATCCTAATTACCCTGATTCATTGGGAACAGCTGTTTTAATCAACTCAACAGGTGAAAAACAGAAGCTCTCTGCTGTTGGTTTGTGGACAGTCATCTAAATGTTTTGAAGTTCCAGTGGCTACAGTGCAAAGTATTATTAAAAAATACAAGACGTTCCGCACTGTGAAAAATCTCAGAGAACGTGGTTGGATCACCACCAAGGCCATCCTGATGAATCTGGGCTCTGCTGGTGGCGACATCTTAAAGCAGACAGTCCAACATTTAGTCACAAATAGCAGAAAGCTACTCAGTAAAACCTTGATTTAGGCTACATTTGAACCCCTGTTAGCAGTGTGTTATTTTAGTATCATTGATAGCCTATATATTATAGTTTTTAAATTAGATTTTATTATGTTCTGCTCTTGTTTTAATTTTATTGTCATTTTTGGGCATTTTTGTCTAATATTTCTATAGTTTTCAAAGTTTAGTTTATAATTTTTGTTATTTTAGTATGTCTAATTAAATGTAAAAAATGTTGCATAGTTGACTAGAAAAAAAGAAAGGTTTAGAGCAGTGGTTCCCAACCACTGCATGTTTTCCATGTCACCTTAATCAAACACACCTGATTTAGATTATCAGCTCATTAGTAGAGACTCCAAGACCTGAAATTAGTGTGTCAGACAAAAGAAAGATGCAAAATGTGCAGTCCTCCAGGAACGTGGTTGGGAACCACTGGTTTAGAGGTTTAGGCTCAAGGAGAAGATCATCCTGTAACCACAAATGACTAGAGAGATCATTGCAAAAAATGTGGGATACCTGTGTCATGCCTGTATATTTATTTTCCTGTTTTCCTGCAGATTGACTTTGTGGCACATGATGATATCCCATACACCTCTGCTGGATCAGAAGATGTCTATAAACATATCAAAGAAGCAGGTAAAGACTTTACCAACAACCAAAGTGTACATTTATAGAACTGATTCTATAAATATGATTTTTTTTCTAAATTGTTTGGAAGGAATGTTTGTGGCTACTCAAAGAACGGAAGGGATCTCTACCTCTGATCTCATCACACGTATTGTTCGAGACTATGACGTCTACGTCAGACGTAACCTACAGAGAGGATACACAGCACGGGAACTCAATGTTGGCTTCATCAATGTAAGAAATAAACTGTATGGCTTCAAAAGACTTGGAATATTATGAATGTGGCATTAACTACTGCTATACTGCCATTCTGGTTTCCCAAAAGAACCTTCAGTAATTTTTTTTAAAAGTATACAGAGTATTTTTCTAATTTTTAAGGTTAAAGTTTTTTCATGGAACTATAGATGCCAAAAAATAACCTTTATTTTTAAGAGTGTATAGTATTTTGGAGCACATCCACAGCTCCCATTTGATTTTATGGTACAGAAAATAATTGCCAGGATATTAAAAATGTGAAAGAAATGAAACCATATGGGTCTGGTACAATATGAGGAAGAGAAAATGAAGATCTTTACATCTTTAGGTAAACTATTCCAACTGATTTGATTGACAGGAGAAGAAGTATCGTCTGCAAGAGCAGGTGGACAGAATGAAGGAGACGGTGAGGACGGTGGAGGAGAAGTCCAAACATTTAGTGCACCGTGTCGAAGAGAAGAGCCATGACCTCATCTACAAATGGGAAGAGAAATCTCGCGAGTTCATTGGAAACTTCCTGGCGTTGTTTGGTCCTGATAAAGCCTGGGTAAAAGAGAGACATTAACAAAGCTGGGGTATCACACATGCAGTGCTATTTTGCATTTCAAACTGATGTTCTTTGTGTTCTGTAGCACATGATCCAGGAGCGGAGTGGCCGTGTTCTCCAGGCTCTTTCACCCTATCAGTCACCAAGAACGTCGCCCAGCTCTAGTCCCACCAGAGGTCGCTCTACATCACCCGTCTCCCACTGGCCCCTGCTCCGCTTCCGTTCACCGCCACCTACAGGAGCCTCTGTCAGTAGCAGTGAGGGTGACGATGGGGAAAAGTAGATGGACGCTGGCACTCCTACCACCTGCACATTTGCATAGGCGCCTTCTCGTTTTGTTTTCTGCATTTTATGCAGCAAAACACTTCATAATACAAATGCACCAAAATGCTTGATCAACAAATTCATGGTGCTCAAAGATCTAGATTGACTCTGTAAAAGAAAAGTTAAAAAAGCCACGATTATTACCAGTTAAACATAGAACTGAACACTTCATAACTTCATAACTTTCAAGTTAAAGGGCTGTTTACACACACACACACACACACACACACATGTTTGTTTTTGTGAATTGTGGGGACATTCCATAGACGTAATGGTTTTTATACTGTACAAACGATATTTGCTACACCTTCCCTACACCTAAACCTAGCCCTCACAGGAGACTGTGCATATCTTTACATTCTCAAAAAAACGTATTCTGTATGATTTATAAGCCTTTTGAAAAATGGGGACATGGGCAATGTCCTCATAAGTCACCCTCTCCTTGTAATACCTATGTCATACCCATGTTATTACACCAATTTGTGTCCTGATATGTCACAAAAACAAGGTACACACACACACACACACACACACACACACACACACACACACAAATAAAACTTAATTATAATGAACTATATAAAACTTCCACAACAACGCACAATAACATTATGTTTACTATAAGCACACACTACAGTTATGCCACTTTAAATGCTCAAGTTTGAATCTTATTGGCTGTCAGTGTTTTATCATTCATCAGCTGGAAGAAATACAATTTTGAAAGTTTTTAATGATATTGTTCTTCTTTGTCATTATTGTAATAGCTGTAATGTCTACTTCCCAATTCTTATAGAATTAGAACAATTACTAAAATGTCATAGTTCATAGTTATCTATATAGTTGTTGCATTGGTGTAAACAAATATATAAAACCATATGTTAATATTTTTAAAACACTGTGTTTTTCTAAATGAAATTAAGGGTGAACCATTGACCTAATGTTTAGAGTGTTTTAATAAACTGATTAGGTTAAATATAACATAAGCTGAGAAGCACATTGCGAAATATGTCATGTCTGTCATGTATCTGGTCTGTCTTCTCATCATGAACTCTTGCACACACATTCTGGACTGCAATCCCCATAAGCCACTGCACCAATCACTGCACACAGCTGCTCCTTGTTTCCCACTGAACTGATTGCTGCACACACCTGTTTCACATTTACCCACATGCATTTAAGCTACAGACACACACACTTCCTGGCGAGGTCTTATTGTTCCATTTGGTCGTAATTCTAAGCGTTTCTCTCTGTGTTGGATTATCTGTGTATGACTCTGGACTGTGTACCCCGTTGACGATTCCTGCTTCCTGCCATTGCGACCATTGCCTGTCTATTGAACTGTCTCCCGGATTACCTACGTTGTTCCTGTTTTCTGGTGATTATTCTGGCCTGTTGACGATTCTAAATAAACGCTGCAAATGGATCCGCACGTCTCAGTCTGACTCCTTGTGACAGAGGACGGCAGGACGAGACCTGCTGAGACTCTGGAAGACTGGATGAGACTGGCGGAGATTCAGGACGGCTGGGCGGAACCAACGGGAGCTCAGGACGGCTGGGCGGAACCAGCGGGGACTCAGGACGGCTGGGCGGAACCAGCGGGGACTCGGGACGGCTGGGCGGAACCAGCGGGGACTCAGGACGGCTGGGCGGAACCAGCGGGCACTCAGGACGGCTCTCTTGAGGAGCGGGCTCTGGACGGCGCTCTTGAGGAGCGGGCTCTGGACGGCGCTCTTGAGGAGGTTTTGGGAGGGCTGGGCGTCTCCAGCGGAGACACTGAAGGATCCAGCAGCTTTATTCTCCAGCATCACAATATGGACCCGCATGAGTCTGTAAGCAAGATGGCCTCCCTTCTAGAGTCTCTTGACAAGATGACCTCCCTTCTAGACTCTGTTCGCAAAATGGCTGCCCTTCCAGAGTCTGCTCTCAAGATGGGCCCCCTTCCACAGCCATGGCACAAGATGGCTACCGTCAAATCAGAGTCTCCACCGCCAGAGCGCCCTCCAGTGACTGCGCCGCCAGAGCGCCCTCCAGTGACCGCTCGCTCAGAGCCTGCTCTTCCAGAGTCTCCGCTGGAGACGCCCAGCCCTCCTGAATCTCCGCTGGGGTCGTCCAGTTCTCCAGAGCCCGCTTCACAAGAGCGTCGTCCAGAGCCCGCTTCACAAGAGCGTCGTCCAGAGCCCGCTTCACAAGAGCGTCGTCCAGAGCCCGCTTCACAAGAGCGTCGTCCAGAGCCCGCTTCACAAGAGCGTCGTCCAGAGCCCGCTCCTCAAGACAGCCTTCCAGAGACTCCGCTGGTTCCATCCAGTCTTCCAGAGACTCCGCTGGTTCCGCCCAGCCTTCCAGAGACTCCGCTGGTTCCGCCCAGCCTTCCAGAGACTCCGCTGGTTCCGCCCAGTCTTCCAGAGACTCCGCTGGTTCAGCCCTGCCTTCCAGAGACTCCGCTGGTTCAGCCCTGCCTTCCAGAGACTCCGCTGGTTCAGCCCTGCCTTCCAGAGACTCCGCTGGTTCCGCCCAGTCTTCCAGAGACTCTGCTGGTTCAGCCCTGCCTTCCAGAGACTCCGCTGGTTCAGCCCTGCCTTCCAGAGCCTCCGCTGGTTCCGCCCAGCCTTCCAGAGACTCCGCTGGTTCCATCCAGTCGTCCTGAGATTCCTGTCTGCCCGGTTCTGGTCACGGAGCTCATGCATGGACTGTTCCCACCCACCCTCCCTGCTGCTCCAGTTCCGCCACCTCTGTCTCCTGACAGTCCCTCTGCTCACCCACATCCCACCTTCGGTGCAGAGGACTTGCCGTGGGACTGCCAGTCTCCATCGGTGTCCAGACTGAAGGACCCCTCACCATCACCTCCAGTCTCAGAGTCCTGGACTCCACCTCGGCCCTCCGACCCTGCGGCTCCACCCCGGCTCTGTGCTCCCTCGTCTCCGTTGTCGGCCGTCGGCCCACCAGCTCCTCCGGGCTCCATCGTCTCTCCGGCTCCGCCCCGGTCAGTCGTCGCCCCACCTTCGCCTCTGGACTCTACTCCTCCGGCTGCGCCTCGTCACTCCGTCCTGCCGGCTCTGTGGACCTCCTCCCTCCCGTGGGCACAGCCTCGATCCTCTGTCACTCCGGCTCCGCTGCGTACCTCCGGACCTATGCAGGAGCCAACCCTTCCTCCATCATGGCTTCTCCCTCCGTCGGCTCCGCCTCAGTTCGGGGTTCCAGTACCCCTACATGGACCTGGCCCTCCATCCCTCCCCCTGTTCCGCCTCCGCTCCACCACCCTCCAGGTTGTATTATGTGGTTAGAGCGTCTGGAAGCCGCTCCTTTGGGAGGGGCTCTGTCATGTATCTGGTCTGTCTTCTCATCATGAACTCTTGCACACACATTCTGGACTGCAATCCCCATAAGCCACTGCACCAATTACTGCACACAGCTGCTCCTTGTTTCCCACTGAACTGATTGCTGCACACACCTGTTTCACATTTACCCACATGCATTTAAGCTACAGACACACACACTTCCTGGCGAGGTCTTATCGTTCCATTTGGTCGTAATTCTAAGCGTTTCTCTCTGTGTTGGATTATCTGTGTATGACTCTGGACTGTGTACCCCGTTGACGCTTCCTGCCATTGCGACCATTGCCTGTCTATTGAACTGTCTCCCAGATTACCTACGTTGTTCCTGTTTTCTGGTGATTATTCTGGCCTGTTGACGATTCTAAATAAACGCTGCAAATGGATCCGCACGTCTCAGTCTGACTCCTTGTGACAATGACACAATCAAGGAACATATAACATACTAAATACATATTTAATATTATGCTAATATTGTTTGTTGACAGTTTCCAGACTGATGGATAGATGCTGACAATGATGTGTACAGTACAAATACAGGAATATTTTAAAACAAATACAAAACTGAATTCTAAAAGCCTGTTTCAGAGGTGTGCTTAAAACATTGTTCTAAATATATACATGCAACACATTGTTATGGACTTATTACCGCAATCATGAGTCACATTCTCTTACAAATGGGTGTTAATATATCAACCCATTGTGCTTAAAATAGATCCAAAACTCACCCGAAAGTGCTATCAGTGCTTGGGCATTATGTGTTTCTTAAGTAGAATTTAGAAATGCACTGAAATGAAAATATTTGACCAAAAAGTATTCTGAAATTCACAAAACACTGGGTGACTGTACACTTTATTTTGTACTTGTTGCTTTTTAGTTGAGCACCCATTTGAGACTCATGTGCATGCTTTTGTTTCATTTTTCTTCAAAATTCCTGTAATAGCAAAGCTAAATTTTCAGCAGCCAGTACTCCAGTTTTAGTGTCACATGATTCATGATTCTAATATGCTGATTTTATGATCCTCTGATAAGTAGAAAGTTCAAAAGAACTATCTGTTTAAAATATTATTTATGGAAAGCTTTTATTCAAAATCTTTTGTAATATTATAAAAGTCTTTACTGACCTATTTGATCAGTTTGTTTGAATCAAACTAATAAACAATAGTATGTATAATTTATTTGTATAATTTGAGGGATTAAAAACATTTTACCCCAAATAAATGCAGTGTACAGAAGCAATTTTCTAAAAAAAATTGACTTGCCAAATTCATATCGCTTCATTTTTTTTCATGTTTTATGTTGTAGCCTTATGTTAAACTGCTTTAAATAACTTTCTTTTCCCACATTAATCTACACCTCATACACCATAATAAAGCAAAAGCTTTTATTAAAAATAAAACAGTTAAATTAGTACATTGCATAAGTATTCATACCCTTAATGCTGTACTTACTTGAAGCAACTTTACAACATTGTCTTTTTGGTATGATGCGACAAGCTTTGCACATCAGCATTTGGCAATTATCTGCCATTCTTCTCCTCACCTCTTCACCTCTCAAGCTCTGTCAGCTTGGATGGGGGCAGATGCACATTTTCAGGGTTCTCCAGAAATATTTGATTGCGTTCAAGCCCAGACTCTGGCTAGGCCACTCAAGGACATTCATAGAGTTGTCTACAAGCCACTTTTGCAGTGTGTTTAGGGTCATTGTCCTGTTGGAAGGTGAACCTTCTGCCCAGTCTGAGGCTCTGAATGCTTTAGGTTTTCATTAGGCTTTCTCTACATTTTGCTGTGTTGAGCTTCCTTCTACTCTGATGAGTCCCTCAGTTCCTGCCGCTGAAAAAACAGCCCCCCACCATGAGGCTGCTACCAGCACACTTTACTGAGGATGCTTGGAATTGAGGTTCCATAATGGTGTATGGAGTGTAGATCCCTGGGCCCGTATTCACAAAACATCTTAAGGCTAAAAGTAGCTCATAAGTTGCCGATTTAGGAGAAAATCTTAAAAATAATGGGCGTGTCGGTCCTAAATTTAGGACTCATAAGTTTTTGCTCTAAGAGTGTTTCACAAAGCGTTTAGCGCTAAAACTAGCTCCTAAATCTGTGCAACGTAAAGACTGATTTATACGTGTCCGCAAGTTCGCTTGGGTTTGTAAAATCACCCATTTCGCGTGGCTGTGTGCACGGCTTCTCGAGTGAACTGTTCGCGTGTAACCCCATTTCCCACGAAAAATGTTAAAGCTGTTTTGGCTGAACAGGTACGCCTGTACAAACATCTCTATAATCCATCAATGACCATATAAATAGTCAGATGGCAAAAAACTCATCGTGACCTGTATTGGAACGGACGAAAACTTTTGCAAAAAAGTTTGTGAGACTGTACATTTTGTGTTGGTTTTACTGTTGAAGACTGCTGTAATAAAAATATTTCTCATAATTGCTTCTGTTAGTGTTTCACATTACTTATTTTCATAGGCGTAATGCACGGGTGGGATGAGTGGGACACTTTTTGTAAAGCTATTGTCCCACCACTTTTTTGAACATCTCGCAGCAAGGACATACCTAATGCTGATGAAACATTCCTTTCTGTTAAATAAGGTGCTGACGCTGGAATCTGTATTTTTTTCTGAAATCATGCTTAATGTTCATTGCGCAACTTTCTCAATGCGGCTCGTGCTCAGTGTTCACACGCGCGCGCTTCAATCCCTCACTTAAAAATCAAAACAAAATACACACAAATGTGTCTCTGATATAGGATCACTGATGAACATATTTAATTTTATAAAGGGATGAAAAAGCTATGTGACGGCGGATTAGAACCGAAACCCTCTGACTCATCTAATGAACATTCTACCACTAGACTATTGGATATTACTAATAATGCTTGCATATCTATGCATTTATTCACGGCAACATTTATCTCAAGGTTAATAACATATTATTAAAGTACATGTAAGAATAAAATTATCATGTTAAAAACTAGTTTAATGTCAATACATTATGTACACATGATCAGAGTCTGTAACCACAAAACATTTCATCTTACCACTAAAAGTTCTCCTAAATGCTAGTAAAAGTTTTTAGCTAAGAGTTTTCTCTTAAAACCTATTCACAAAGCTGCTGAGACAAACTTTTACTAAGGAATAGAGAGAAGTCTTAAGCTAAAAGTAAGGGCGGGGTTGACCTCGTTACTATGGATGATGTTGACATGCTCATTAACTATGCACACAATGATTGGCTGACAGGGGAGGGGTCTCTGTCAGAGATTTATTCATAGAAGTAACGTGCACTATTATATCATATTTAAATAAAGGTTTTAAAATGCAGGCTAAGTGTCACTAATTAAACGTGTATCTCCTGCCACATGTGCGCTCCTCGTATACAGTTAGCGGCTATGCATATAAACAGCCTTTTAATTAACAGGGTAGAATAATCATAGGTGATAGTAAGGCATGTAAACGTAAAAGAAAACCAAACTGGACGCAAGAACAACTCTTACTTCTTGCCCAATTTGCTCATGAATACAAAGTTGGGATAACCTCAAAAACTAAAAGAGATGCGTGGGAAAATATATGTGTGCAAATAAATGCAGCTTTCCCACTTTTGTCCAGAAGCAAAGATGACTGTGAAAAGCGCTGGTACTCTTTGCAAAGTCAGGCAAATTAAGGCAGAGATTGCAGAATTTAAGTGACAAACAACTGCTACAGCTAAACGGACATTACTTTCAAGTTGCCGATAATGTTTTCATGTAACCTTATGCTATTGCAGATTAAAATCCTTAGCCTCATTAAAACATTTATTGCATTCATAAGAAGCTGCGATTCGAGGATTGTCAAAACATTGATCTGTGGAGTTTTTTCTATTTGTTGCAAATCTACAGCAGTCCTTCGCGATTAAGACCACATCTTCTGAAAAGCTCATTATCATCCAATGCTTCTAAAATGCTTCTGTTCCGAGGCAGACAGCCGGCAACAGCCATTATAGGATAGTTTTAGGACTTGATCTTAGTGACTTAGGAGTCCTCTCCACTACTCCTAACATTTCGCAGATTTAGGAGCTAGTTTTAGTGCTAAAACGCTTTGTGAAATACTCTTAGAGCAAAAATTAGGAGTCCTAAATTTAGGATTGTTTTAAGCATTACTTTTAAGATTTTCTCCTAAATCGCTAAGTTATGAGATAGGCTACTTTTATCCTTAAGATCTTTTAGGAACAGGGGCCCAGAATTTGGTGATGTGCGCGCGCAGGCAGCACAGGCTTGCGGTGCAGAAGAACACGTCGAGTATAAATCAGCCTAAATAAGGCTTAAATCACAAGATCAAATCCTTACCTTCCTAATACTGCTGTTGGTGGCGATCTGCCTATAACTTAAACGTTTTAGAAACACTCTGCATGTATATGCATGCATATTCCTACACAACTTTTTTTTTAGTCTTGGAGGTTATTTCCATTTGATTATATCCTACGTTGGGCAAGAAGTAACAGCTGTTCTTGCATCCAGTTTGGTTTTGTTTTACGTTTGCGTATCTCGCCATCAGCCATGATTATTCTATCATGAATAGAAAACAAGGCTTTTATGTCGGCGCCGATAGCCTAGCGGTTAGTGCGTCAATATATAGCGTAACTCTGCTCAAAGCGCCCTGAGTTCGATTCCCGTTTCGAAATATTTTGCTGCTCCCGCCCCCTTCTCTTCACCCAATGATTTTGTGTTAGTTCTCTGCTATTCTGTGTCATTAAAAGCATAAAAAGCTCTTTAAAAAAGTCTGTTTACACGCATATCAGCTAATTGTTTTTTATAAGAAGCACACAGGTAATAGGCTGTCAAACATTTGAACACTTATTTATTAAGTGAAACTTGCCCTGTATTTTAAATTCTTTTTGAATGTGGCAACATTTTTACTACCTTTTTAAAACTTTATTTGAATATGGCAACATTTACAACAATATTTCTATGAATAAATGTCTGACAGAGACTCCTCCCCTATCAGCCAATCACTGTATGCATGTTAGTGAGCATGCTGACATCATCCATAGTAACGAGGTCAACCCCGCCCTTACTCTTAGCTTAAGACTTCTCTCTACTGCTTAGTAAAAGTTTGTCTCAGCAGCTTTGTTAATAGGTTTTAAGAGAAAACTCTTAGCTAAAAACTTTTACTGCTATTTAGGAGAACTCTTAGTGGTAAGATAAAATGTTTTGTGAATACGGGCCCTGATCTATAGATCAGTGGTGTAGATTGATGTGGGGGAAAAAAGTTATTTAAAGCAGTTTAACATATGCCTGTGACATAAATTAGGGGGTATGAATACTTTCGCAAGGCACTGTAGGTACATACTAATAAGCTACTGTATTCTCTGCGTATAATCCTTCACACTCTCACTAATGTAAAACTATTATTTTCAGGCAATTAAAAAATGGCTGTAAGCAAGTACTATAAAGGCCTAGAATCAAGTTTCCTTATCTGGCAGTGTTCTGTATAAGCTTGGCTGCTGTAATTCCATCACTATTACTGTAGCAGGTACTATAAAGTCATCTGTTGGCTTTATATGTGGATGCATCTCGTGGGTCCTTGCTCGGGTTACTCCAGTCATCAGCCTCAGGACCTGTCTGGTAATGTCGCCATGCTGACTTATTGAAGACTGGAAGACGCTCAAAAGACTCACTAGAAAGAGCCTGGAAAGAATGAGAGGAAAACCATTTTAAATTTCTAGTCGAAGCTAATGTTATTACACACTGTGATCTAAGTGTCTCACAGACAGAAATGTCAATGCAAATACCTTAAGATGAATTACTGCATCTGTGCCGAACCCTTCAACTGAGTACAGATTCAAGTCTCCCTGAAAGTAGCGTGCATACAGTCTAGATATTGGCAGTCCATAGCCAAAACCAGCCTGCAGAGACAATATAAACAAGTTGTATGAAACTACACATACAGACACTTATGCTGTCTGATGGGAAGTTACCAGTGGGACAGCAGTTTGTGAGGGATCCAGACGTGGGGTTGGAGCAGTGGAATACATGTAATTGAAAAGACGATCAATCTTTCTTAAGGGGACACCTCCACCTTTGTCACTAATCTAAGAAGACATATAAACATCAGATTAATAAAGTGCAGATTTACTGTGATCTTTGATTTAAGTCACCATAAATATTGATGTTTTTTGTGAAACAGCCTTGTGTGTAACCTTTATTGAAAGGTCCTCTTTTCCCAGAGTAACCATTGCTTTCACTGGAGGAAGCCCCTCATTGCTATCTTCATAGAGCTCCACTATTGCCCGCATGGAATTCTGCACATGTATACATAATATAGTTACTTATAGTTATCACCTAAAACGTGATCATTTGAGAAATACTTCATTACATTCAATTTCAAAGATCACCTAAAATAAATATGAACAAAGCTTTGGTGACACTTTATAATAAGGGTTCATTCATTAATACTAATATTTGTATTAAAAATAAATAAATTAAAATAAGTTATGTATTATGAATTATTATGTATCAGTGTTACTTTAGGATCATTTAGAAACTATTACATTGTTTTCATCTTAATTTGAATAAAAGTTGAAGTAATTTTTTTTTTTTTTATATATATATATTTTGTATTAGTTTTTTTTTTTTTTTTTAAATATATACTGTATACAGTTGAGGTCAACAGTTAACATAAACCTTGCAGAACAAGAATCAGAAAAGAAAACTTTTTTAATTTGAAGATCAGGGTAAATTTGCTTATTTTCTCTTCTGGGAAACAAGTAAGTATCTTCTGAAGGGCAGTACTAAATTTAAAAAAAATATGATATTTAGGCAAAATAAGAAAAATGTGCATTCAGTTCAATTAATGAACTCTTAATGCATTGATTTTCCTTCTGGAGCATTAGTAAGCATTTGAACCTTTCTGTAATTGTGCATAGGGAGTCCCTCAGTTGTCGTCAGTGTGAAAAGATGGATCTCAAAATCATACAGTCATTGTTGGAAAGAGTTCAAATACACAAATGCAGAAAAACCAAATCATTTGTAGGATCTGAAGGATTTTTTTTTGAAGAACAGAGGGCAGTTTAACTGTTCAGAATAAACAATGAACTATGAACAACTTTCACTAAACAAAAAAAAAAACCTAAATAAACAAAAAACACAGGTAACAACACAGTATTAAGAATCAAGCATATGTAGACTTTTGAACGGGGTCATTTTTATAAATTCAACTATTATTTTCTCTTGTGGGCTTTATGTAAATGTCTTTTATGCGAAATATCTTGTTCAGGTCAGTACTACATAAAATACATGCATTTTGTATTATCCCTCTTATTTCAGTAAAATAATATACATTTTGCAGATTCTGCAAGGTGTATGTAAACTTTTGACCTCAACTGTATATGTCTATATAGTTTTAATTAAGTTTTATTTCTGTTATTTTAGTACATAAAGTACTTTAGATTTTTTTTTTATATATTTTATTTCAGTCAACATTTATTTATTTCAAGCAACAATCTTATATGGTTTTAATTTTAGTTTACGATAACAATCCTGATGATTATTAATTATATTCATACTGCCCTCCTTTTGATGAAAGTATACCTTCTAAATATAGTTTCCTTCTAAAGTATGATTAAACACCAATTAACCATGAATAACCATTTATTTATTAATTAGCATTAACCTAGATTATTAAATGCTATAAAATATGTTGTTTAATTTCTTCATTGTTTGGATCTAATGTATAAATTAATGCTAACGAATTGAACCTTGTTTTAAGGTGTTACCCAGTTTTCTTTCTGCTTTTAAATTAGCTAACAATTTTTCTATTTTTCTTGCCTTGAAGAGCTCAAACAGCATGTGGAAAAGATGGGAGGGCACGTAGACCACCTGTATTGGCTTCTTTGGAGCTTTGGCTAGCCGATAGAGTGAAATAAGATAGAAAGGCACAGACAGATGATACATCACACATTGAAAGTATGATTTTGATCTATGTTAGTAAGGATAATAAAACAGATAACAGTCTTACAGTTGAATTCCCCGATCTTTAGTTCAGGTGCTGTCATGTAGTACTGTTCACAGAGCATCTTTGCTGTCTCATATGCATCTGGGTAAAGAGATCAGAATCTTCAGAACTATGTTTATTTTATGTATCTGTGCATTTTAAGTATTTTTTTCTCACCTCTCACCACTTCAGCCACGTTGCAGGCTGGGTCGATGCTTCCAATGTGTTTTGGTTGGGCAAGACAAGTTGCGTCACCAAACAGAAGAGCTACAAAATAGAGAGCTGCTTACTGCTGTACTAGTAGATTGGAAAGTATAAAGACATTTTTTTTATATCATATTAAATAACTTAACATTTATCCAATATAAATGTAATGTCACTCACTGTGCTGGTTGATGAGCATACGGAAAGAAATGCGGTTGGTGTAGAAGCGGTCAAGGAAGTACTGCACATTGCTGCTGATGAAGGGGTCAAAACCAAACTTCTCTTTGTATTCGATGACACCCTGGGCCATAGTGGGCACCACATCATTGTGCCTGTTCCGAATCTTAATCAGGATCTCTAGGAAGCTTAAGCCCACAGTTGTTTACCATTGGAGGACTTCAGTTCTTAAGACATCAGGTTTGATCTATTCTACCAAATTATGCAGCATTTGGGTAAAAGCAAGAAGGTTTAAAGGAATAATTCAGCCAAAAAAAAAAAAAACTTACTGAAAAGGTTGGATTCTTAATGATGGATTTGTTTATTACAAGCACACAGCTTTTCATTTCACAAGACATTAATTGATGAACTAGAGTCATGTGGATTGTTGTGATGCTTATCTTAACCTTTTTGAACTCTCGTTCTGACGGCACCCATTCACTGCAGAGGATCCAATGGTGATCAAGTGATGCAATGCTAAATTTCTCCAAATCTGTTTCAATGAACAAATACACTAACAGTCAAAAGTTTTTGCACAGTAAGATTATTAATGTTTATCTTCTGTTCACCAAGCCTGCATTTATTTGATCCAAAATACAGCAAAAACAGTAAAATCATAAAATAATTTGACTATTTAAAAGAACTGTTTTCTATTTGAATACATTTACATTTTTTTGAATATATTTTTATTCCTGTGATCAAAGCTAAAAAAAAAAGCTTTTCAGCATCATTACTCCAGTCTTCAGTGTCACATGATCCTTCAGTAGTGTAAAAAAACACCCTTTTACCTTGTCAAAATCAGCTCTGCAAAATATCAGCTCATTTAATCGCCTGGTCCCATTAAATGGAAATGAGCTCTGCTCGCCCCGCCCCTTTCTGCTGAGGGAATAGGAGCTGTAATGTTTACTTTAGCCGCGTTTAGCTGCATTTAGCCATGTTTATCGGCAAAACTTGCCAACGAGCACATTATTAAGATTCACACGAACAGAGGCGCATATGTAGATCGGGATCGGCGCTTTCCTTTTAAAAACTAAAGTAACGTTGTCCTCTACCTCTTAAGCAGCTTAGATGTCGGGAGCAAATGACTACTGCTATGTTCATTATTGCATCCAACAACAGAACACCTCAATCACTCAATTAGAGTCTTCCTCTGCACCTAAGTCGACACAATGGCGATCAGAGTCGGACTATTTCAGCTCGGTGAGGGCGGATCTAAGGTAAGACGTTCATGTCAATCTACCTCTATATCGTGGGAGTGCCCTCTGTTGGTGTTCCGTCACGACAAGAAGCTGCGAATGACCCAATTTTAAAAAGGGGATATTACTTTTAAAGATTAAAAAAATACCACTGGGTGGATTTTTATCATTGTAGGGTGGTTGTGTACACAAACTGCCAACACACATTAATATTCAACATGTAAAAGTTAGTTTTGTGTCCGATGACCCCTTTAAATAAATTAATTGCACACAGACTGAAGTAGAATAAGTCTTTGGTTCTTTTAATTGTAATGATTTGGCTAACATTTAACAAAAACCCACCAATTCACTATCTCAACAAATTAGAATATGCTGACTTGCAAATCAGCTAATCAACTCAAAACACCTGCAAAGGTTTTCTGAGTCTTCAAAATGGTCTCTTAGTTTGGTTCACTAAGCTACACAATCATGGTGAAGACTGTTGATCTGACAGTTGTCCAGAAGACAATCATTGACACCCTTCACAAGGAGGGTAAGCCACAAACATTCATTGCCAAAGAAGCTGGCTGTTCACAGAGTGCTGTATCCAAGCATGTTAACAGAAAGTTAAGTGGAAGGAAAAAGTGTGGAAGAAAAAGATGCACTACCAACCGAGAGAACTGCAGCCTTGAGAGGCTTGTCAAGCAAAAACAATTCCAGAATTTGGGTGAACTACACAAGGAATAGACTAGACTTGCATCAAGGCATCAAGAGCCACTACACACACAGATGTGTCAAGGAATTTGGCTACAGTTGTCATATTCCTCTTGTTAAGCCACTCCTGAACCACAGACAACATCAGAGATGTCTTACCTGGGCTAAGGAGAAGAAGAAATGGACTGTTGCTCAGTGGTCCAAAGTCCTCTTTTCAGATGAGAGCAAGGTCCTAGAGTCTGGAGGAAGGGAGAAGCTCATAGCCCAAGTAGCTTGAAGTCCAGTGTTAAGTTTCCACAATCTGTGATGATTTGGGGTGCAATGTCATCTGCTGGTGTTGGTCCAACGCACCCGTTTACCAAGAAATTTTAGAGCACTTCATGCTTCCTTCTGCTGACCAGCTTTTTAAAGATGCTGATTTCAATTTTCAGCAGGATTTGGCACCTGCCCACACTGTCAAAAGCACCAAATGTTGGTTAAATGACCATGGTGTTGGTGTGCTTGACTGGCCAGCAAACTCACCAGACCTGAACTCCATAGAGAATCTATGAGGTATTGTCAAGAGGAAAATGAGAAACAAGAGACCAAAAAATGCAGATCAGCTCAAGGCCACTGTCAATGAAACCTGGGCTTCCATACCACCTTGGCAGTGCCACAGACTGATCACCTCCATGCCACGCTGAATTGAGGCAGTAATTAAAGCAAAACAAGCATTGAGTACATATACAGTAAATGGACATACTTTCCAGAAGGCCAACAATTCACTAAAAAGTTTTTTTTTTTTATTGGTCTTATAATTTGTTGAGAATTGGTGGGTTTTTGTTAAATGTGAGCCAAATCATCATAATTAAAAGAACCAAAGACTTAAAGCTACTTCAGTCTGTGTGTAATGAATTTATTTAATACACAAGTTTCACAATTTAAGTTGAATTACTAAAATAAATGAACTTTTCCACAACATTCTAATTTATTGAGATGCACCTGAAAGTGATTACAAGTACAATTATATATTAAAGCAATTTGAAATAAGTGACCATTTAGAGGGTTCACACACAGGCCTCTGTTAGGGCTAATTTAGAGTTGTTTATGATCAAAGTTATACAACTCCAATTTAAGGAACTTTTGGGTGCAATAACTTTTACATTGAATGTCACGTCTGTGTTTTAGAAAAAAAAAAGCTGTATGTGTCCAAAAACACGTACTGAGTAGGAGTTACATGACATAGGCTAAATTGTTTACATCTCTGGTTCACCCCAAACAAAGATAAAACCTTACAGTAATCTCACAACATCATGTATTTCATAAGTATGTAATCATGTCAGTGCAATTTAGACAAGTCCAACGGATTCATAGACCCAGAAAACATTGGGTTAGACACCAAGATTACTTGGCTAGGTCAAATAATGAAGGAGTTAGGATATTTTAAGGGTTTTCTGCCCAACTTGGACGCCATCTTGAAAATGACACCTTTCTAGTGGTCAAACTTTGGTAATCTTTTAGTATGTTATTAAGGACACCTACTACTACAAAAGACAGCTGAGAAACCTTTTGTTAGAATTTTTTTAGGGTTAGGTGTTTTTTTTCATATATGCAGCCGCCTAATAATAAAAAATGTTTTCGAGCAGCAAATGAGAATATCACAATGATTTCTGAAGGACTGAAGTAATGATACTATAAATTCAGCTTTGAAATCACAGGAATAAACAATATTTTAAATTATATTCAAATAGAAACAGTTATTTTAAATAGTAAAACTATTTAAAAATTTAAAGATAATAAAGAGACTTCTTAAAAAAAAAACATTTCAAATATTTGACTGGTAGTGTAGATTGAACAAGTACATTTTGGATAGCCTGGAGGTGACTACATTTTCAGCTTTTTTTTCAATTATGGGTGAATGATTCCTTTAATGCATATCCCTTTAAGCAAAATAAAAGAAAATCATTTCAGACTTTCCCTAGCAAAACTGTGTTTGCTGAAAAAAAAAAGTATGTTTTTAAAGGTTACACACTCACTCATTAAGGGTGTGGGGATCCTCTAGACTTCTTGCCTCAAACTGTAATAGCTCTTCAAAGCTCTGGCTGTACCTGATACAACAGAACAAAAAAAAAAAACACATGCATTAAAAATTTACATAATAAAAGACTATAAATTTGATTACTACTGTTCTCTGCTGACTATGGCTATTCTGTTATTCCTCTCATCCCCACTAGGTGTCATATGTGAATTATTTTCTAAACGTAAACACTGCCCATGTTATATTCAGAACAGCATGTTTGGATTAGCATTTTAATGGTCGCACTATTCTTACAGTTTCAGTTTAGAGCGTGGCTGTCCAATCCTGCTCCTGGAGGGCCGCTGTCCTGCAGAGTTTAGCTTCAACACCAATTAAACACACATGAACCAGCTAATCAAGGTCTTACTAGGCATTTTAGAAACTTCAAGGTAGGTGTGTTGAGGCAAGGTGGAGCTAAACTGGGACACCCCTGGTTTAGAGTATGTGTACTCTCCACAGTATGCACTAAATATCTAGATAATTGACTACATTTGCGAAAATTAAGCAGAATCTGGTCTGCATTTCCCAAAAGCATCGTAAACTAAATTGAAAAAACTGCATATGCTGGTTAGGTAGGTGTTGAAGCATGGATGCTGGTTTGGACTGGTTTAAGATGGTCATGTGATGGTCATAAACTGGTTTAATCTGGTCATGTGCTGATCCTAAGCTGGTCCTGAGCAGGAGCTAGTTGTATAGGACCTGTACTGTACACCAAACCCAGTTACTGTTTACAGCTAACACTCATCATCACACCTGCCTTCCTCACCAGGACTTGACCACTTTGACGGATGGCTGGCTCAGAAGACTGGTGGGCAACAAGTTGACTTCCCTCATCGTATTGGCCAACCTTACTGCAAGTTCTTTCCGCAGAAACATGTAGGAGGTTTTTTCACATGCATTTTCCCTGCCTGGTTAAGCAAGAGGAGAACAAGTCATTCTTTGTTTTCCAATGATGCGCCTGCCGAGTCTCTGTATGCATGAGTGTGCACTTTTACAACAGAATTACAACTATTGTATAGTGCAAAAGATTAGAAAGACACAATGAATACATTATAAATATAATCAGCAAATAGATAATGAACATGAGTTACAATAATCATTCAAGGGAACTAAAAAGGAATGTTACACCTGAAATATTATATACAGGCACATCTCAATTAATTAGAATGTCATGAAAAAGTTCATTTCAGTAATTCAATTAAAATTGTGAAACTTGTGTATTAAATAAATTCAATGCACACAGACTGAAGTAGTTTAAGTCTTTGGTTATTTTAATTGTGATGATTTGGCTCACATTTAACAAAAACCCACCAATTCACTATTTCAACAAATTAGAATACTTCATAAGACCAATAAAAAAAAAACATTTTTAGTGAATTGTTGGCTTTCTGGAAAGTATGTTAATTTACTGTATATGTATTCAATACTTGGTAGGGGCTCCTTTTGCTTTATTATTGTAACGAAGGAGGTCTGGAGACTGACGTGTGGATCCAAACGCAGGCTTTATTAGAAGACGTGGTCAAACAGACAGGGTCAAACAC
The DNA here is from genome assembly GCF_049309525.1 of Garra rufa. Taxonomy (NCBI): domain Eukaryota; kingdom Metazoa; phylum Chordata; class Actinopteri; order Cypriniformes; family Cyprinidae; genus Garra; species Garra rufa. The sequence continues at coordinate 15,614,773 of NC_133379.1, read as the reverse complement.
CAGCAAACAATAACAACGAGGATAATCCAGAGAGTAGTCAAAACACAGGCAGAAGGTCGGGGCTGGCAGCGAGAATCAAACACGGGAGGGAGTCCAGGAATCAAACACGGGAAAACAAACGGGAAGAAACGCTCAGAAATGCAGCCGGGGCAATACAAGACTTGGCGAAGAAGCTGTGTGTGTGAGTGGCATATAAGCTGTCCGTGTGATGAGCTGCAGGTGTGTGTGTGTGAATGAGCTGCAGGTGTGAGCAGTGATCAGTGTAGTGAGAAACAGGGAACAGGTGAATGCAGTGATTAGTGCAGTGGCTTGTGGGGAATGAAGTCCATGATGTGTAGTGCAAGAGTTAATGACAGGACGACTCAATTCATGACAGAGCCCCCCCCCCAGGAGCGGCTTCCAGACGCTCTAACCACCTAATGAAACCGGAAGGTGGTGGAGCGGAGGCGGAACAGGGGGAGGGATGGAGGGCCAGGTCCATGTGGGGGTAATGGAACTATGGACTGAGACGGAGCCGACGGAGGGAGAAGCCATGGTGGAGGGAGGGTAGGCTCCTCCATGGGGCCGACCGACGGAGGTGGAGCCGGTGGAGCCCGAGGCGGAACCGGAGAGTCGATGGTCCTGGGCGACACAGAGGATCCGGAGGGCCAAGGCGGAACCCAAGGCTCTGGCGACCAAGGCGGAGATGGAGGTCCGGAGGTACGTGGCGGAGCCGGAGCGACAGAGGACCGAGGCTGTGCCCACGGGAGGGAGGAGGTCCACAGAGCCGGTAGGACGGATTGACGAGGCGCAGCCGGAGGAGTAGAGTCCAGAGGCGAAGGTGGGGCGACGACTGACCAGGGCGTTGCCGGAGGGACGATGGAGCCCGGTGGAGCTGGTGGACCGACGGCCGACAGCGGAGACAAGGGAGCAGAGAGCCGGGGTGGAGCCGCAGGGTCGGAGGCCAGGACTCTGAGGCTGGAGGCGATGGTGAGGGATCTTCTAGCCATGGCACCGATGGAGACTGGCAGTCCCATGGCAAGTCCTCTGCACTGCAGGTGGGTTGAGGGTGAGTAGAGGGACTGTCAGGAGAAAGGAGGAGGGACTGGAGCAGTAGGGAGGGTGGGTGGGAAACTCAACAGTCCATAAATGGCCTCCGTGGCCTGAACCGGGCAGACAGGAATCTCAGGACGACTGGACGAAACCAGCGGAGGCTCTGGAAGACTGGGCGGAACCAGCGGAGGCTCTGGAAGACTGGGCAGAACCAGCGGAGGCTCTGGAAGACTGGGCTGAACCAGCGGAGGCTCTGGAAGGCTGGGCGGAACCAGCGGAGGCTCTGGAAGACTGGGCGGGACCAGCGGAGGCTCTGGAAGGCTGGGCTGAACCAGCGGAGGCTCTGGAAGGCTGGGCGGGACCAGCGGAGGCTCTGGAAGGCCGGGCGGGACCAGCGGAGACTCTGGAAGGCTGGGCGGAACCAGCGGAGACTTTGACTTGGCGGTAGCAATCTTGGGTGCATACTCAGGCTTGGCGGGCATCTTGGCCGGGGACTCAGGCTTGGCGGCCATCTTGGCCAGGGACTCAGGCTTGGCGGCCATCTTGGCCGGGAGCTCAGGAACGGCGGCCATCTTGGCCGAGAATTCAGGAATGGAGGCCATCTTGCGTGCACACTCTGGCGTGGCAGCCATCTTACATGCCGACTCTGGCGTGGCAGCCATCTTGCTTGCAGACTCGGGCGTGGTAGCCATCTTGCTTGCAGACTTGGGCGTGGCAGCCATCTTGCTTGCAGACTTGGGCGGTTTGGTAGATGTGGCTTGAACAGTTTCAGACATGACAGATGGGATGTGTAAAAGTTCTGGTGATGTGGGTGCTGTAGGACTGTGGGGCTCCTCATCCGCAGTCCCAACAGTAAACGTTGAACCGGCCAGCAGGAGAGCATAGTCTATGTACTGTTCAAGTGTCCAGTGCGGGGTGTGTAAAGGCATACTGGGTTTTAAATTCTGGTTCAGTCCATAATAGAAAATGTGCTTTAGAAAAATGTCAGTGAAATCTACCTGGTAACATAGTTCGCAGAAGTCAGCCACATACTCCTCAATAGGCCGGTTGTTCTGGCGAAGACGAACTAGACAGTCTCCTGGGTTCATGGTGAACGGCTGATGAATAAAGCCGCTGGATCCGGGATGTGGCGAAGTCTTCTGTAACGAAGGAGGTCTGGAGACTGACGTGTGGATCCAAACGCAGGCTTTATTAGAAGACGTGGTCAAACAGACAGGGTCAAACACCAGCAAACAATAACAACGAGGATAATCCAGAGAGTAGTCAAGACACAGGCAGAAGGTCGGGGCTGGCAGCGAGAATCAAACACGGGAGGGAGTCCAGGAATCAAACACGGGAAAACAAACACGGGAAGAAACGCTCAGAAATGCAGCCGGGGCAATACAAGACTTCGTGAAGAAGCTGTGTGTGTGAGTGGCATATAAGCTGTCCGTGTGATGAGCTGCAGGTGTGTGTGTGTGAATGAGCTGCAGGTGTGAGCAGTGATCAGTGTAGTGAGAAACAGGGAACAGGTGAATGCAGTGATTAGTGCAGTGGCTTGTGGGGAATGAAGTCCATGATGTGTAGTGCAAGAGTTAATGACAGGACGACTCAATTCATGACAATTACCTGTGATTACCTGCTGAGCTGATATGGAAGCCCAGGTTTCTTTGACAGTGGCCTTCAGCTCATCTGCATTTTTTGGTCTCTTGTTTCTCATTTTCCTCATGACAATACCCCATATATTCTTTATGGGGGTCAGGTCATATGCTGGCCAGTCAAGCACATCAACACCATGGTCATTTAACCAACTTTTGGTGCTTTTGGCAGTGTGGGCAAGTGCCAAACCTTGCTGGAAAATGAAATCAGCATCTTTAAAAAGCTGGTCAACAGAAGGAAGCATGAAGTGGTCTAAAATTTCTTGGTAAACGTGTGCAGTGACTTTGGTTTTCAAAAAACACAGTGGACCAACACCAGCAGATGACATTGCACCCCAAATCATCACAGACTGTGGAAACTTAACACTGGACTTCAAGCAACTTGGGCTATGAGATTCTTTACCCTTCCTCTAGACACTATGACCTTGGTTTCCAAATGAAATACAAAACTTGCTCTCATCTGAAAAGAGGACCTGAACTTTGGACCACTGGGCAACAATCCATTTCTTCTTCTCCTTAGCCCAGGTAAGACGCCTCTGACATTGTCTGTGATTCAGGATTGGCTTAACAAGAGGAATACGACAACTGTAGCCAAATTCCTTGACACGTCTGTGTGTGGTGGCTCTTGATGCCTTGACCCCAGCCTCAGTCCATTCCTTGTGAAGTTCACCCAAGTTCTTGAATCAATTTTTCTTGACAAACCTCTCAAGGCTGCGGTTTTCTCAGTTGGTTGCAGAGATGCTCACAAGTCTCTGAGCTAGAGTCCAAGTCAAGTCTCAAGTCTCTGAGCTAGAGTCCAAGTCAAGTCTCAAGTCTCTGAGCTAGAGTCCAAGTCAAGTCTCAAGTCTCTTTATTATATTAAGTCTCTGGTTATAATAAGCGTTGCATCATGTACAGCGACCCATCCAACACTGCATAGATATATATAATTTTCACGTCATAGTTCAGACCGGGCCGGCATGGGGCCTGTTTCAGGCTTCTCCTTATTTTTATATTTTAGACATTCATCAATTATGGTGAAGAAAAAAAAATGCTGCACTGGTGGAAACAACAAAAAGCTTTACTTTCGCTTTCACATTCAAGACCGGCTCGGATGGCATTTAGTGTCCTTAAGCGCAGCTGGAAGAGATCCGCGTTCAAGCGCACACAATAGGCTGAAACTTGCCACAAAGCACCGGCAAATATAAATAACAATGAATGTGTCAGGGAAAGAGTAAGGACAAATGTGAATTATTTATTAATAAACTAGTGTATTCTGAGTCAGTGTCGCAAGATCTCTTTTTGGACGCCCTTTAAAGAGAAATTAATCTTTACGGATTACATGAAATAGTTTTTGTTTTCGATTTGTTTTATTTTGTTAAGTAATAATTTTAAAGCTTCCCATAGATATGATTATCATGTCTGTGAGGCATGCATCTCCTTTTATTTTTGTTAAGCACTCCTGTTCAAGAAGGAGACGGAAGCAAGCGCGTCATTTTTGTTTTCTTTATTTTATAAAAACCCTGTAACGCTTTTTTTGATGTATTACTCTTCTCTTTGTGAGCAAAAATTAAGGATAACCTTAAATTGCTTCCACTGAAAAAATGCAAGTGATTGCACTGGCGCCTGATGTCCTGCAAAGTGGCTTTACTGTAGCTTCCACTCTCTGCACAAACATATGCGCCTAATAGCGCACATTTAACATTTAACACAAACTAACATTGTTTTATACTTGAACTGTTTTATATAGATTTTATTTTAGGCAAGTCGTGATGATTTGAGAAGGAAAATCGATCAAACAGACTATGATCAGTCTTCCGCTTTGCACTGTTTCTTAAAAAAAGAACTTATATTCAACGAACAAAACAAGCTCCAAACATTTTTCTAAATTATTAAATAAAAAATAACTAAATATAATCACTTTGCCATTACATATAACTTAACTATTTTAATAGCTGAAACGTGAGTTGTTTTGGGAGAAGGGGGAAAATATTTTTGTCCCGTCCATTGCTTCACCTCTATTTCGAGAATGAACGCAGCATAAATATGCAGATGTCATTCCCAAAACATGGCAGCATGTATGTGTCCGAAAAACGAAAGTTTAATACAAATTCTGAATGAATTATAGCCTGAAAAATGCAAAGCTCGCTCCCTTTATTGTCATTAAAGCGTCACTAATCTTAGTTCATAGAGATCTCACAAAATTCCGTTATAATTAATAAATCTCTCTAAACTACACAATGAATCTTGTATTTGTATGGCGTCTACACTTATGAGATGATTCACGAGCGTGCAAAATGGCACTTTATAAAAAATACACTTTTAGGTCGTTTGCTTTTAGCAGTTTCGAATGCCTGTAATTTAAAATAGCGCCGTCTCTCTCGCTTCGACGATCGGCCCACTACTCCACCGGCCCACCGGGAATGCCCCGGTACTCCCAATGGCCAGTACATCCCTGGCAGTAGACAAGTTTGTTCGTTGTCCTCTCATGTGTGGCAGCCGCCCTAAAATAAAAAAAATTAATAAAAAATGTGTTGCAGCGCCCGCACGCAGCAGATACGTAGTACGTCACGTGTTACATGGGCAGGTTATAGGTAACGGAGGGAGGGGAATAATAGCGAGCTCATCAGTTGTTTCCTAAAAATAAACATTGTTCACGAGTCCTGCAGCTGGAGTCAGAGTGGAGTCTGAAGTCTTTCGAGGACGAGTCTCAAGTCGAGTCTGAAGTCACTGTGTGTGCGACTTAAGTCGCACTCGAGTCCGAGTCTCAAACTCGAGTCCCCATTACTGGTTGGTTGCGCATCTTTTTCTTCCACACTTTTTCCATCCACTCACCTTTCTGTTAACATGCTTGGATACAGCACTCTGTGAAGTGAACAGCCAGCTTCTTTGGCAATGAATGTTTGTGGCTTACCCTCCTTGTGAAGGGTGTCATGATTGTCTTCTGGAAAACTGTCAGATCAGCAGTTTTCCCCATGATTGTGTAGTCAGTGAACCAAACTAAGAGACCATTTTGAAGGCTCAGGAAAACTTTGCAGGTGTTTTTAGTTGATTAGCTGATTGGCATGTCACCATATTCCAATTTGTTGAGATAGAGAATTGGTGGACTTTTGTTAAATGTGAGCCAAATCATCACATTTAAAAGAACCAAAGACTTAAAGTACTTCTGTCTGTGTGAATTGAATTTATTTAATACACAAGTTTCACAATTTGAGTTGAATTACTGAAATAAATAAACTTTTCCACGACATTCTAATTTATTGAGATGCGCCTGTATTATACACACTACCAGTTAAAACTATTATTATTATTTTCCATTCTTTAAAATAAAAATTAACTCATTAACTGTGAAATTGGGAATTATGCAGTGACATACAGTTAAGGTCAAAAGTTTACATACACCTTGCAGAATCTGCGTAATGTTAATTATTTTACCAAAATAAGAGGAATACATACAAAATGCATGTATGATTTTTTTATTAATAAGATATTTCACATAAAAGATGGTTACAGATAGTTCACAAGAGAAAATAATATTTGATTTTTTTTAAATTGGCCAAAAGTTTACATATGCTTGATTCTTAAACTCTGTTGTTACCTGAATGATCCACAGTGTTTTTATTTATTTATTTATTGTTTAGTGATAGTTGTTCATGAGTCCCTTATTTGTCCTGAACAGTTAAACTGCCCGCTGTTCTTCAGAAAAATTATTCAGGTCTCACAATTGTTTTGGTTTTTCAGCATTTTTGTGTATTTGAAACCCTTTACAACCATAACTGTATGATTTTGAGATCCACCTTTTAACACTGAGGACAACTGAGGGACTCATTTGCAACTATTACAGAAGGTTCAAACGCTCACTGATGCTCCAGAGGGAAAAATTATGCATTAAAAGCCAAGAGTTTAAACCTTTTAAACATAATGAAGATGTGTACATTTTTCTTATTTTGCTTAAATATCTTTTTTTTTTTCATTTAGTACTGCCCTTCAGAAGCTACAGAAGATACTTACATGTTTCCCAGAAGACAAAATAAGTTAAATTTACCCTGATCTTCAAATTCAAGAAGTTCACCCACCAGCTCTTAATGCATTGTGTTTACTTCTGGAGTCCCTTAGTTGTCCTCAGTATGAAAATATGGATCTTAAAATCACATAGTCATTGTTGGATAGGGGTCAAATACACAAAAATGCTGAAAAACCAAAGAATTTGTGGGACCTGAAAGTTTTTTTTTTGCAGAACAGCGGGCAGTTTAACTGTTCAGGACAAACAAGGGACTTTATGAACAACTGGCAATAAACAAAAAACACAGCTGCAGATCCTTCAGGTAACAACAAGAATCAATTGTATGTACATTTCTGAACTCGGTCATTTTTTTAAATGTAACTATTATTTTCTCTTGTGGACTTTATGTAAATGTCTTTAATGTGAAATATTTTATTCAGGTCAGTACTAAATGTGGCCCCGTACCAAAGAACCAGTCATAAGGGTCCATTTTTTCTAAATTAAGATTTATACAGATGTATAGATATAGATTTCCATTAATGTATGGTTTGTTAGGATAGGACAAAATTGGCCGAGATACAACTATTAACTAACTAAAATAAGTTTAGATTTTTTACAGTCTATGGTTTTGATATATTTACGGTAAGAAATTGACAAAACATCTTCTTGAAACATGATATTTACCTAATATCCTAATGATTTTT
>NC_133379.1:15498725-15606918 GCF_049309525.1 Garra rufa | reverse complement strand
ATATATATATATATATATATATATATATATATATATTATATATATATATATATATATATATATATATATATATATATATATATATATATATATATATATATATATATATATATATATATATATATATATATTTTTTTTTTTTTTTTATAAATGCCTAATGTATATTTAATGTATATATTTTTTCTATCTTTCTAACTTTTGACTGGTATTGTATGTTGGACATTATGCATAACAGAACCATACATAGGACTCTTTTGAGTTATACGTTTTGTAATAATGCATTTATTACAAAAAGCACGTATACGTGTACCAAAAGCACGTGTTATCCTTTGCAAAACTGGATCATGTTCATAAAGTTATGACAGAGGTGTGATTTGTAATGGAAAGTCTATTTTTATTTAGTGAATGGCAGTGCTGTGCCAACAGAGCTTTAGCTTTCACTTGACCTTAACATTCAAGTTAATATACAGCATAAATTTAGACAACATGTTGATTAAGTCAAACGGAATATGTGGTGAGATTAAAAACAAAATATTTAACATAAGGCGCAGTAGAAATCACTGAAGGCAGGTTCAGCACGAGACAATCGTACATTAATCGTACACTGTTGCATTAGTAGCGGTTCTTTAACTCTAAGGTATGCATTTATTACAATATTTCATTACTTACCAAAATCCAGAAATTGCTTGATTGACATCGGTGAGGGTGAGAACCTTGAATAATACTCGATTTTGTGCGTGACATCTTTCAGCAAGTAGGTAAACAGTTTCATTATTAGGAATTAAGTCAGTCAACAACCTTACGGCTCGAGTACAGCGCTCACTGCCGACTTGAAGTGGACTGAATGTCGTATTTTACTCAATCAACAGTTTACGATCCATTTTGTTTCTATAGCGACAGCGTGGTTGCAGCGCTTTTTATCACGCAGAATCGTGTGATCCACATCACGTGACATGACAGCGCGTGTTATTACTTGTAGGGTCGATTACACAGTTTGCCAGATAGGGGATGGAATTTAATATACTGCCAAGTACCCGCTTTAAGCTTCTATTTTGTGCAAACTGTTATACAGGGTTCAATAGACCATTCAATAGCCATTAATAGGAAATCAATTAATAAAAAAATAAATCATGAGCTTCATTAGTGACCTTGGATTTGAGTTGAAAATATAATAAAGACAACACACAAACAATCAGTAGAGCCTGCAGGTATTAACAGATATAGCTTACATTGTTTCACTGTTACAGTGGTGCACATCTATACGACAGTAATTAATTTATGCTTTTTTTTTTTTTTTTTTTTTACATTTTTGTGGACATTTTGGACCAAAGCTTCAGGTTCATTTTAAGAACTAACCAATTCTATGTACAATATGATGTAAAATAAATTAGAAATGTTTCAGACACTTTTTTCTTATTAGTTTTACCTTATAGGCTCTTTAAAAGTACATAATGCACATGATATGTTAAGGTGTTAAGGCCCATAGATTAAGACAGTTTTTGTATATTTAAATGGGAATGGGAGAAAGCAACATTATGAATAAAGGACTTATTTTATCCAGAACATGCACAGAAACATGCAGCTTTTCACTTTACAAGATGTTATTTGACGGACTGGAGTTGTGTGGAGTACTTGTGGGTTATTGTGATATTTTTATCAGCTGTTTGGACTCTGATGGCACACATTCATTGCAGAGGATCCATTGGTGAACAAGTAATGCAATTCTAAGTTTCTCCAAATCTGTTCTATGAAAAAACAAACTCATCAACATCTTGAATGGCCTGAGTAGATTTTCAGGAAATGTTTTTCCAAATCATTTTTGGATGAACTATTCCTTTAAACTTGTCTAATGTTCAAATTTTACTGCATATGTGATGCTTGCAATTAGCTACCATATTTATTGTGAACAGTGGTCTAAAAATACATCTCAAATAAACCAACAAGTTTATTTAATCAATATGCTCACAGAAATTTAATAAACACAATCTGCCAAACACCTTATACAGATACAATACAAATAAAATACGGTTTAATATAATTATTTCATTCACTTGCAATATCGATTTTTTATTATTAAAAACTAGATCAAAGAAATTAAGAAAAAAGGTGTTGAAGTTATAGGACTATGGCAAGAAATATTGCACTTATATAATACATAATAACATATAAGCAACCCTTAAGTATAATAACAAAAAACCTTTCTGGCAAATGGGAAGCAAGATTTTACAATATCTCCATCTACAGGATAAATCACAAATTGCTGAATAGTTAAAGTAAAACTGCAACAGTATAAGAGACAGTGTCATATTTCCCTCTATTTTTAATTGAGAAATTGTTTGTTAATATGCTGCTTTATTTTTCACTTTATTTTATTTTAGCAAGTAGGTCTCACACAAAAATGAAAGGCTGTCAACAATAAAGTAGGCTACAAAGAAATATTAACGGATGTGTGCCGACTCATCTGTGTCAACCACAACAGATCTCAAGTTCATAAAACCTGTTTTGCCTGTCTGTCACATTTATGAGACAGCCCAGGCATGTTTTACATAGGTATGGATACATGTTATGCCAGATTATATTGTACAGTGAATCAGAAAGAAAAAGAAAGCAATGCTTTTGGGTTTGGCTCTATGAGTTGGTTATTATCTGGGCAGTGTGGGAATATATGAATTTGTTGACCGGCGGGTGGCTTAGAGCTATTTGTGGCAACCAAGCCTAATGTTACATGTTAATCAGCTAATAAGCTCAGCACACAACTACAGTCTCTTCACTCTCACCAGGATAAAAACACTGAACTAGTCCTCTGTTCTATACAAAACCAAACATTTCCTGAAGAAAAAAAAACGTATAGTGAGCATAAGTGATAAGCATGGATGGTTTGGACATTGCAGGGTTTTTGAGGACAGATTAATTGCTTTTTTTTTTTTTTTTTTTTTTGCTTTTTTTTATCTAAGCCTTCTGCCTACTTTGAGATTCCGACAATGACGTTTCTTTGGTGCAGTTACCACTGAAGAAAACAGCTCACCTCCAAAAGTTGGTACTTGTTTTGTCCCCGCCCAGCTGGTTGTGAACGCCTCTCTCTAGTAAATCATCACTAGAGTCTTGTCCGAATCATTCCGACGAGTCGGTTCTTTTGAACAGGTTCAAAAGAGCGATTCAGCGATCCGGTGTTGTATACTTTAAAACTTCCCAATAAAGACACCTGCACGCACATACATATTTTATTACAATATTATTTCGTTTTAATACGTTTAATAAGAGTGTTTATTTAGCCTAGAATTTCAGGTTTAGCCAACCAGTTTAGTTTGCTACAGACATCATAAATCAAAGAGTGATTTAGAACTGTTCTAAATTTTGTGAATGCGTTTACTTTTTAAATTATAGCATGTTTTAGCATGTTCAAAATCCAAAATGATGATTATTTTTTTGTTAAAACCTTTAAAATGAAAAACGTTATGTCTGTTGATTAAACTGTCACACTAGTTATATTTCACTGGAATGTTTCATATTTATCGCATAACATACTGTCATTTATAATCTAGAATTTCGCATGAAGGCGAAAGATTTCAACTGTGCAGATTTCGCAATATTTATCAACAGAAATCTGCTTGGTTTGAAAGTGCTTTGCTTATGAGTTATGCTTCATATATCTCTACATTATTGGAAAAAGACAATGGCTCTTTTATGGCTGCGGAATTTTGTTAATGTGACCGTGCCATAACATTTCCTCAAATCAGTATTGAAGTAGTGAAATCAACATTAAATTAATATTAAAGTAATTTATCTCTTGCTTCATCATCTTCGTCTCATAACCAATTGATAGCTGATTTAAGATCCGGTCGGACCGATTTAGTCCGATTAATTCAAACCGATTTAACCGATGCATCGAAAAGATCCGACTCCAAGGAACGATTGGTTCAGGAATCGAACATCGCTACTACACTTGCGTTAACGGCCCCTGTGCTGGTTGGATTGCAGTAGGAGTGGATAGAGAGAAAGGGAGGGAGGGATAGAGAGAAAGGGAGGGAGGGATAGAGAGAGAGAGAGAGAGAGAGAGAGAGAGAGAGATGAAAATCACTGCCCGGCCACACGACAGACGCGCCACGCATGAAGAACTTTTACGGCCGAGGCGACGTTGAAGGGCTGTCATATCTCGGGTGGTTACGGAGGGCGCCCATGGTGCTGCTTAGAGATCTACCTATACAATTTCTCCCGTGTTTTCCACGAAGTGAAGGAGGTGAAAACTACCCGCCGCCATTTTTTGGAAGTGACTGGGAGTGGAGAGTTAGCTGTAAACTGGCCACAGCTGATTTAGTTTATATTCCCTGTGAGTCATCACCTTTAGCACTGTCAGTCCGGACGGCCTGGATACTGTAAATACACCGACTCTTCTTCTTCACTATACGATCTGTCGAATGTCCAAAGGAATAAACAAGAAGTGATTTTGTTTACACTTTTCTCCTGAATTCTCACTAACTGTTCCACCCAGGATAGCTGGTGTGGGCTAAGTTAGCCACATTAGCACGCTGAGGTTTTCTCCTGGAGTCCGCTCAAACCTGGCCTGGTGGACGGGTGAGTTCAACTACACCCTCAAACGAGCCGTTTATCTGTTCTTGTCAGGACCTTACCGATGTCTCGTTGCGGTTGTGGCAGTATTTTGTCGTCGTGGGAAGTTCGCTGACATTCCACTAACTGCTCAGCTAATATGTGGCTAATATGGCTAAGTTGGGTTTGGTCTACAACTTTTGGCGTTGTTTAATCGCGTAAAACAAACAAACAAACAAACAAACTACATACTTAAACGTTTCTTCTTTCTCGAATAGCTGTTGACGTTTAAGATGCTGCTGAATATGTAAGTGTAGTTTTGTTTGTACCAGCATGTAGGGTTGACAAACTTGGTTTAGGGTGATGTTGGTTTATATTGGTAAATTTACTTTGACATTCATGTGTAGAATAGACTGCTTTTGTTTATCTAACTTGCCAAATGTTTAAACTTGGCAGTTGTTCCCTGCTTTGAAGGATTAAACCAGGAGGTGAGGGAAAACATTGTAATTTTGTTTCTGAATTGTACTTTTTAAATTGAATTGTTCTTAATTAATCTTAAAAAATAGAAACTAACCGCATTGTTTTTACCACAATGTCCAGTGTCGCATATTATTGCAATGACACTCCCTCCCAGTTTCACTGCACTGTTTCCAACAGCAGGCGTTGATAACTAAATAAAAACAAGCCTTTTAGGGCCTAGTAACAGTGCCTTTTCTCATTATATAAATTAACTATCCACAGCTCTGTTATGACAAGTAATCAGTTGATTAAAGCCCTGGTTTATCGAGCTGGGTATTCCCTTGTTGTGAGCTGCATTCAGTGACGCGCGCCGCATTCCTCATCTCAGAGTGTTGACATTGCGTAACACATTGGACTGGCCAGCAGCCCTTGTACTCTTCTCCATACATATTTAAAGCATCATTCATGATAGTCACCTGGCCTTGGGACAATACAGGTCACTTATTAGCGTAGTTACCGCTATTTAATAGATCACTTTCAAACAGCATTGTCTCAGAGCTGAAAGAAGCTCAGCCTGAAAATTGATTGCTTATTGAGACTGCGCTGCTCTTCCCATTCTTTGTCAAAGTGGATCAATCGGTGTGTATACATACGAAATTCTATGTGCTTATATGGAGTTGAGTAATTATTTGCATGTTAAAATATCTCAATGTACATGCCATACTGAATGAATGATACATTTATTTTTTTCAGTCGTATCTTTTGTTTAACAAGGCGCACATGCGCTTGTTTTTGTATCTGGTTGCAAGCCTTTCTAATGTACGTTACTTGCTTTAGCTGTGAATTGAATGCCTAGTGTTTTTTTTCTCCAAGGATGCGATGACTAAATATTTTGGGTACAAATTTTGTGTGCCAAAAATTGACTTTAATTCCCTGTTGTTTACCTTTGTGGTAAAGTGGCAAAGGTGTGATTCATTTTGGTTTAATTTTACACCTTAATTTTGGGAGCAGTTATTATATATTTTACACTTTCTGACATATGAACATATGAACTGCATCATGCTTTTTGTATAGTGATATACAACAGTCGTCAATTATTGATAAATGTAATAAGATTAGGCTTTCAGGCGCACATTTTTGAAGGGTAAATTATAATGATTAATAATGATATATTCAATAATATTTTAATGGGTTGCATTGCTGTAGGCTACCAGCCAGTCTAGTTATTACAAAGGAATTAGCAAACAACAGCAATTACTTCTCTAGATCATCCATTATAAATCACTTTTTGTTTGAACTCCTGCTCATCAGTTCTCTTTTTTGCTTGGCATTAATTGCGAATTCTTAATGTTGATGATGTCTGTAATGGCCCTTTTTTCAGTGTTTTATTATCTTGATGATGCATGCTATTTTTTCTGTTGTTTAATATTGTGACGGTTACTTTGATACCTGCGTTGAGTGTGTTGAGTAGACTAATTCTCAGTTATTTATCTTGGTAATAAAAACATAAGTCACCCTGCTTTGGCTAATATTTCAGAGATTAATAGCCATTCAGAATCGCAAATATTTTACTGCATGTCAAGATCTGCACAATGCTTATATCAGCCTATGTTTGCATTACTGTTTTTGTACACAGAACTAATGGGACTGGGAGCATGACAGTCATTTATGAGAGATCATGACCTTGCTGTGATTTGATTTACTGTATCTAATAATTTTGTTTTGAATGTACATAAATAAACATCCTAATATGGCATGCACAGCATATTTAATACAGTCTCTCACAGGCTATTCAAAAATGCATTTATCTAGCCTCGGATCTTAAAACTTCCAGTATTTTATGCCATCAGCAATGAGATGATGAATGGGATTAGTGTATCAACAACAAACAGTATAAAATTAACCGTATTATGAAAAAGTCATGTTTTTATTTTCAGTGATTGCTGGGATCAGATCATCTATTCAACACTGTGTATGACATTCCAGAATCACACAACCGTTTTTAGTATTAAAAGAAGATCCACCAATATGCTCTTCATAATAGAATCCAGCATCTTTTAAACATTTTGTATTGAATTGTGCTGGTTTAAATTCTCTTAAGAAAATTATGTTATTCCCCTTACAAACTCCCAGATTTTTTTTGTAACTGAGTCAAGCCTAAATCCATTTGAGTTTTTATCTAAAGCAAACTTTAAAAACCTTATATACCTTTTATATTATTTAAACTTTTGTTAAACCAAGATAATTGCCAAGGAAGCTAGTATGATGTTAAAACCCAACCAAACCCATTTGTCTAGCAGGTGGGAACTTGATTAGTGTGTGAGAATGTCACCTTTAGAGAATCAAACTGGAAACCTGCACCAGGAAGGAGGAACCTTCTGTCATGTGAACAGTTTTAACAGCAGAGATCTTGATCAATACAGGAGGCTTCCAGTGAAGGACAGTCATGCTGTTTTGCACAGACAAGCTGGAAAGAACACGTCTGGTGTTGTCTAGTATCATTTTGATACTTCACTGTGACATTACCAGCTGAGAAAAACAACAAAGGGATTTTTACAACATTGTCTGTCTGTGAAGATTTATTAATGTGAATTCTAACAAAATACACTATAACTATACAGACAGTCTTCTGCAAGTAAACCTAGTCCTTCTTTGTTAAAGCTATAATTCACCCCAAAATGAAATATTACTGCTTTTCTGTTGCTAAAGAAAACGTACTCGGTTACTAACGTAACCTCGGTTCTCTCAGAGAGGGAACGAGTACTGCGTAAGCGTTAAGCTTACGCTTGGGGAAAATCCTTTCCGCGAGAGATATTGAAGCCAAAAAATTATCCTTAATTTTGTATTAATGTAAAACGCGTTGCCGCAGTGAGCAGACATAGGCGAGGCGTATTGCTTGCCTATTGGCTGCTCTGCAGCAACTGCAGCACCTATCGAGCGAGGCTTGGCGCGAAACCAGCTCCAATGAGAGCCTTTCGCGCCTAATACGTCATCTCCCGCCGAAAGTGGCGTGATCCAAGCCTATAAATATCGCTCGAAGGTAGCTACACTCTGGTTTTTTCATCATAAAAGCGCCCAGAGCACGCGCTTGCACGGCAAGGTACGCAGTACTCGTTCCCTCTCTGAGAGAACCGAGGTTACGTTAGTAACCGAGTACGTTCTCTTACGAGAGGTCTCTCGTACTGCGTAAGCGTTAAGCTTACGCTTGGGGACCCCATGTAAAACGCCGTGCATGCCAAGATCTGATGCCATAGACCCGAGGGCGAATAGCCCGGGGTTCATATAGTGTTTGAACGTGCTTGAACATATAAGGGGATTAGGACCCTAGAAACACTGGCTCCTGGTATATCCGGGCAGGTAAACGACCTGGATAAACTTGGAACATGGGTCTAGATATCTGTTAATATCTAGACCGATAGCAACTTGGCCTGTAGGGCGGGAACCTCCAAGTTGTAGAATCTTATGAATGTAGACGGAGAGGCCCAGCCTGCCGCCGTACAAATGTCTTGCAGGTTAATTCCACTCGACCAAGCCCACGACGAGGCCACGCCCCTCGTGGAATGTGCTCTGACACCCAGCGGGCATCGCATGCCCTTGGACTCGTACGCCAGTGCAATAGCATCCACTATCCATCTGGATAAAGTCTGTTTTGACGCAGCCATTCCTTTAGAATGCCCGTAAAACGAGACGAACAGCTGTTCTGTCTGTCTAAAAGCAGACGTGCGAGACACATAGACTCTTAGCGCTCTCACTGGACATAAGAGTCTCGCGTCAGCCTCTTCATTCCCAACCGGCAGAGCAGACAGTGCGATGACCTGTGCTCTAAACGGTGTGTTAATAGACTTTGGCACATATCCATGCTTGGGTTTGAGTATAACTTTAGAGTCGTTAGGTCCAAACTCCATGCATGTCGCGCCCACGGAGAGCGCGTGCAAATCTCCTACGCGCTTCACTGAAGCGAGCGCTAGGAGGAATATAGCCTTAAGAGACAGATATTTTAATTCAGCCGCCTGCAGTGGTTCGAATGGTCCGCCCTTCATAGCGTCCAGCACCACAGAAAGGTCCCAAGTTGGGACTGAAGGCGGTCTGGGTGGATTTAATCTCTTAGCTCCCCTAAGGAAGCGTATGATTAAATCATTCCTCCCTATTGACTGACCTAGCGTTGTCATCGAGAACGCTGCTATGGCCGCCACATAAACTTTGAGCGTGGACGGGGACCTGCCCTTGTCCAGCAGCTCTTGTAGGAAGGAAAGTACATCTGTCACTCCACAGTCTGTGGGTGAGGATCCGCGGGCTGTGCACCAGTCCGCAAATATCGACCACTTCGAGGCATAGAGCCGTCTAGTAGATGGCGCCCTAGCCTGTGTGATCGTTGATATCACTCCTGTGGGGAGTTCATCATATATTCCCTGGTGACCCATACATGAAGGGACCACAGCTCGGGGTGAGGGTGCCAAATCGCGCCGCCCGCCTGCGAGAGGAGGTCTCTCCTCACAGGTATTGGCCACGGTGCGATGCTCGTCATCTGCATCAGCGCTGGGAACCAAGGCTGGTTCCCCCAAAACGGCGCTATTAGCAGTATTGCACACCCTTCCTCCTTCACCCTCTCTATCACCTGAGGTAGGAGAGAGACTGGGGGAAAAGCATAAAGAGGACGGCGGGGCCACGCATGGGCTAGCGCGTCCTTGGCTTTGGAAAAGAATTCTAGACAATGAGCGTTGTCCTGAGATGCAAATAGATCTATCTCCGCTCTGCCGAATGTTTTCCATAATAGCTGCACCGTCTGAGGGTGCAGCGACCATTCGCCCGCCGGAACATTGTTCCTGGACAGTCTGTCTGGTCCTACATTTAGGGTCCCCCGCACGTGCGCTGCCCTCAGCGAGCGCAGGTTGCGATGAACCCATACCAGAAGGCGTTCTGCAAGTGCATGTAGTTTTCTGGACCTGAGACCGCCCTGGCGTTTTATGTAAGCCACTACCGATATGTTGTCGGAGCGGACTAATACATGACTTCCCTTCAATAAAGGAAGAAAATATGTCAGCGCATTCTCCACTGCCATCATTTCGAGGCAGTTGATATGCAGCGATTTCTCGCGTTCTGACCACTGGCCGAACGACGGTCTGCCGTCTAGGAGCGCTCCCCATCCCGAGGTGGACGCGTCCGTGGACACTACTTTCACCTTCGAGGGTCTCTCTAGAGTGACACCTGTTTGGTACCAGCCGGCTGTTCTCCACGGCATCAGGGCTGTAACGCATCTCTGATTGATCGTGAGACGGAGTCGACCGGACGCCCACGCTTGGCGCGGCACTCGCGCTCTCAGCCAGAACTGCAGTGGGCGCATACAGAGCATCCCTAACTGTAGAACTGATGATGCTGACGCCATAAGACCTAACACTCTTTGAAAGGTCTTGAGCGGGGCAGACGCGCTGCAGCAGAGCGCGCTCACTGCTCTCTGAATGTTCAGCGCGCGCACTGACGAAAGCTTCGCTGTCATTGCCAGCGAGTCCACTTCTATGCCCAGGAAGGAGATATTCTGGCTGGGGTTCAGCGAGCTTTTCTCCCAATTGACTTTCAAACCCAAGTTCTCGAGGTGATCGAGTAACATGGTCGTGTGTTCCCTGAGCATTGAGTGAGATTGCGCTAAAATCAGCCAATCGTCCAAATAGTTCAGTATTCGCACGCCTTTCTGTCTGAGCGGGGCGAGTGCTGCGTCCATGCACTTCGTAAATGTACGGGGTGCTAGGGACAAACCGAATGGCAGGACTGTGTACTGATAAGCTTGGCCCTCGAAGGCGAATCTCAAAAATCGCCTGTGACGCGACGCTATCTGTATTTGAAAATACGCGTCTTTCAGATCCACTGACACAAACCAGTCTCCTCGGCACACTTGTGCGAGGATTTTCTTGGTTGTGAGCATTCTGAACTTTCGCTTCACTAGCGCTTTGTTCAGTTGCCTTAGATCTAGTGGTCACTTCGGCTCGTAGCAGGTGTGCTGCATCTGCCTTTATCGTGGTCTCGACGCGTGCCGTGTAACGGCGAGGGCGTCGTCGAAACTGGAGCGAATAGCCTCTCTTTATAATGTCCAGCACCCATTTTGAGACCCCTGGGAGTTTTTCCCATGCATCTATCATGTAATGCGAGGGGGTGGGTGCGAAGCGCGCTCCGATCTGTTACTAACGGAGCCGCTTCGGTGTCTGTGACATGCAAGGCTCGGGGTACGCTGACCGCGGGGACTGCTTTCTCTGTGTGTATATGTGGTTGCGTGGTAACGGCACATTTAACACACTCGATGCAGCTTTAAGCCGCGTAGACTGGGCGTCGTCCGGTTTACAGAAACCGTA
Organism: Garra rufa; assembly: GCF_049309525.1. NCBI lineage: Eukaryota > Metazoa > Chordata > Actinopteri > Cypriniformes > Cyprinidae > Garra > Garra rufa. The sequence goes on along the minus strand of NC_133379.1, from coordinate 15,595,573 downwards.
AGACCTGCCTGATGTAATATGTGTGGGCACTCTGGGGTGGGCACATATACCACATGCGAAGTCGGTGAAACTGTAGCGAATAGCCTCCTTTAATAATGTCCAGCACCCATTGTGAAACCCCTGGGAGCTTTTCCCATGCATTTACCTGTAACGCAAGGGGGTAGGTGCGAAGCGCGCTCCGATCTGTCAATAACGGAGTCGCTTCGGTGCGTTGTGACGCACGAGTGACTGTGACATTCGAGGCTCGGGGTACACTGACCGCGGGGACTGCTATCTTTGTGTGTATATGTGGTTGCGTAGTAACGGGCACATTCAACACACTCAGCGCAGCCTTTAGCCGTGTAGACGGGGCGTCGTCCGGTTCGTTTTTACAGAAACCGTAAGACCTGCCTGATGTGATATGTGTGGGCACTCTGGGGTGGGCACATTTATCACATGTGAAGCGCAGCCGATTCGGGTCGACTTTATGTGCGCGGGTTTTGTATGACAGGATGTGCTCATGTGTATGTGCATGCGAGCTACACACAAAACACCTTCGGCTATGGCCGGAACACCCGAAAATACACTCCTTTGAGGATTTAATTGGGTAGCCGTGAGAACGGCTCTTGAGTGCAGACAAGCAGGCTGCAGCGCCGGCTTGATGACTGCGGATAACGCTGGAACAGCCACATTTCTTGGAGCTGAGCGAGCGAATACTTTCGGTGGGAGTCTGGCAACTCGCGCACCGGCGTTCAACACTCCAAACAGCGTTCGCCTGCATAGAGCGAACGCACTCCTGGTTTCGTTTTTACAGAAACCGGTTGACGTGCATAATGAGGTGTCTGTGAGCACTGTGAAGCGGGCACATTTAACACTCCAAAACAACGTTCGCCTGCATAGAGCGGATGCACTGTTGGTTTCGTTTTAACAGAAACCGGTTGACGTGCATAATGAGGTGTCTGTGAGCACTGTGAAGCGGGCACATTCAACATCCCAAAGCATAGAGTTAATGCACTGTTGGTTTCGTTTTTACAGAAACCAACAGTGCATAATGTGGTGTCTGTGGGCACTGTGAAGCGGGCACATTTACCACGTGTGACGCGCAATCGATCTGAGTTGATTTTATGTGCGCTGTGTTTGTGTGTAGAGATGAGCACTGGTTAGTGGGCATATTCATACGACACATGAAACACCATCGGCCGTGGCCGGGACACCAGATAATACACTTTATTGGGGGTTTATCTGTGTAGCTGTGGGAACGACTTTTGTGTGCAGGCAAACGGGCGACGGAGCCGGTTTGTTGGCTGCAGAAAACACTGGAACAGTCACATTTCCTGGAACTGGACGAGCGAATAACTTTGGTGGGGGTCCGGCAACCGCGGGACTCGTACACTGTCGTTTTCCCAGATGTGCTAGGACGATTTCGGAGGCTCAGGTTTCAACTCAATCCTGGGCCGCGGGCCGCCTCTGGCGGGGCGGCGGCCAGACGAGAAAAACGTCAGAAAGCGTTAACCACGGGTGCCTCTCAGCAACGGTGAGAGACCATGTTACGCAGCGCTGACGCGGCTAGGCGGCGGCGAGAGCGCGGAGAAGCAGGTTTGACGTCTGACGGCAAGCTTTAGAGGGGAGGGCCGACTTAGCACGCCGTCCAGCGGAGGGCAGACATAAGTGGGCTGCTATCGCCTCTTCTGAGCAGCATGCGCGTTCCCGCTTTGGCGGGAAACGGAAATCCTCTTCCTCCTTCATGGCCCCCCTCGTCAGCGGCGTCGATGGAAGCGGTGGCATACAGCGGCCGCTTTACGTCCGGAACAGAGGCTGACGAGGTCGATGAAGCAGGCGCGCGAACCGGCGAGCTTTGTCGGCTGGAGGAAGGGTCCGGGGCCCGCTGGGCACAGCGCTTTTTACGGCGCGACACCGCGCGGGCGGGGGAGCAGTCTCAGTGAAGAAGGCAAGGCAAGTCCTCAGAGTCGCCATTGGCATCTGCACGAGCCGTATGAAAGCATCTTTAAAAAGACACTTTGCTCTCTTAGAGAAACAGTGTGTATCGCAGCGGCGACACACACTGTAGATTATAAAGGATTATAAAGGATATAGGCGCCGGAAAGCGCAGCAGGAAGGCACGGAAGGCGGCGTGGCCAGCAGTTCCAATGGCTCGTCCCGCTGAGATGCTTGCAGTCGACGGCGGCTTCTTCTCCGGCTCCAGCGATGCGTGAGCTTCGCTTGAAGGATGAAAAAATCAGAGTGTAGCTACCTTCGAGCGATATTTATAGGCTTGGATCACGCCACTTTCGGCGGGAGATGACGTATTAGGCGCGAAAGGCTCTCATTGGAGCTGGTTTCGCGCCAAGCTTCGCTCGATAGGTGCTGCAGTTGCTGCAGAGCAGCCAATAGGCAAGCAATACGCCTCGCCTATGTCTGCTCACTGCGGCAACGCGTTTTACATTAATACAAAATTAAGGATAATTTTTTGGCTTCAATATCTCTCGCGGAAAGGATTTTCCCCAAGCGTAAGCTTAACGCTTACGCAGTACGAGAGACCTCTCGTAAGAGAACTATGAATGTATCATTGATAGTCATGGTCACTAAACTGTCATTGATTTGGAAATAGCTGTGTCTGCAGCATTTCTCCAACATGACATGAGGAAGGATGTTTGGAATGACAAGAGGGGTAAATAACAAACTATTCCTTTAAGGAAACAATCTAAGCATGTATAAGATGAGTTGGAATACCATGGATAGTTAAAATGCCTGAGTTGTCAATGGTACACACTGGAATGCCACAAAATGAACTTGAACTCTCTGCTTGACTTCACCTTTTGTTTGACTTATTGGAGTTATTTTTTTTAATGTTTCAGCAGTAGAACATTTAAAAATAAATTCCTTGTTATTCTTTGTTATAGTTGGTTTCCAAATAACACAGCAGAAAACTTGATTATTTATGAAATACTCCCTTTCAAACTATTTCATAACTCCCTGGAACAAACAGATGGACATTGATTGTATCATTTTGCAATTCATTTATTTACACTCCCTGGAAATGTAATATTTGTCAGTTAACAGTTTTTGTGGTGCTGAATTGTGTCTAAGGTGTCTAAGCTCGATGTGATGGCTAATCTCTTTGCAGCTATTAAAGTGTTTAATCTGTGCATTTCCTGTTAGTGCTGTCTGGAAGAATGTCAGTATGCTTGCAATCATTCTGCACTAGCGTGACCTCAGAGTAAATGATATGCTTCAGAAATGTATCTGTTCTAGTTTGTTGTTTTTAAAATTGGCTGAAAGGTTTTGTAAAAGATGTTCTTTATGTCTGCTTTCTTCTGACTGTGTGTTGAGAAGGTAGCAGCGTGTTATGTGACAGTGATTTAATCGTGGTGTGAATTCCTCACAGAGGTTAAGACCTGGCAAATCTAAATTTTTAATCACACTGCTTATTAAAGATTAAGGGCCAGCAGATCACGCTAGCTCATTTTTTTTAAGTGTGTTGAAGGGAATTCCCACAGAGACTAACTGGAGAGATCATGGCCAAGTTCCTGTCTGTGTCACACTGGAGTTACTAGTCTGTGTCTCAGACTGTCTTGCTGAGCTTCTGTCGTGTTTAGGCCTGCAGTACAACAAAATGTTGCTTATCCGAGACCCAGGCCCTAGTTAAGATGGGCCATGGACTGCTAGTTAACCGCAATTAATATTATTTACACAGTTTCCTTACATGCCTGCAGTGCTCAGCTTTACTGAATTCAGTGCCACCCAGCATGCCATAGAGCAACCCATGTGTTTTACGATAGATTGTGCTGTTGCTTATGATCTTTTTAAGTTACTATAGTTTTTAATTTTTATTTAGATTTCATCTGAAATGCAATTTTCCAAATTACCCAGTGTTTAAGTACAGTTTGTTTTAGACGGTATCTATAAAAAAAGATAAACCTGTAATTATAATTATTATGTAAGCCGGTGTTGGAAGATGAATTTCAAACATGCAGTGTGAAGATCAATAATGTACATTAGAAATATTCTCTGGTGCATGACAATATTCTCCATAGCCTAATGAATGCTGAGCTGTTTCTGTTTAGTCCCAGAGGAGCATCAGTAGTGAGAAATTCAGCAGTTTTTCTTAGAGGCTACATGTGGAATAAGCTAATAGTGTTTGATATTTCTGGAAGAAGTTTTTCATGAACCGAATCAGTCAGTAAAGTCAACACAGTTAATTAGGCTTACTGTGCAAGATTGTGCCCTGTGGGGATTGTTGGTCTGATCTGAAAAAAGCCATTACTGTACATGTAAAGATAGGGATTTATGTGAAATATTGATTTTTGCTGTCAGCCAATCACAACATGATACTTGAATATAAAGTGTTTTTTTATGTTGAAATACTTTCTCTTATGGGTTTCACTGTAAGTTAACTGTAGGATGAACACTCCCCGAATCCAAACCACACAGAATTTTCCTAATCGACCTGACACAGAAAATTTGCATTAGATTGGGGGATAAAATCTGAAGAGATTTTAAAATAATTATCAGCATCATGCTCTTGCTGATTTAGCAAATGGTTGCAGAGACAAATAGGACATCACAGAATCACACACTACCAGAATATCAAGTCATTCTGAAAACAACAAACTCTGGGAGATGCATGACAAATGAAAATATTTTCTAAAAATCAGTTCAGAAATTTTTAAACATGTTTGATCTCTGCCCATCATACTTTGATTTTTAATCTGAAATCTGTCAGCTCACACTAAAGGCACGTTCACATTAAGAATGATAATGATAACTGTATAACTATAAAGATTCAAAAATCATTTCAAATTTAAGAGAATGGCGTAGAATTTAAGAGAGTTCATATCACAACGATAACGATACAGGGCAACGATATTGTTGGAATCACTTTCAGAACGTTTATTTATTTATTTTTTACAGCTGATAAGTGATAAAACTGTGCATGCTAAGGACATCTACTGGTTGAAGCTGTGTAAATGCAGCAAAAACAGACAGTTGCCGTTCACTGGTGTGGACGCAAATATAGTTATTGTTGTGTTTATACTAGTTACCGTTATTGCTCTTGGTGTAAACGGGCCTTAAGACTACCCAAAATCTGCAGACAGGCTCTGACTTTGGCAACTAGCATCAGTCCTCCAGACTGCAATTTAGGGCAAAAAATCTGGTCCATTGTTGTGTAGTATGTTCTAGTCTTAAAAGGATATTGTATTGTAGGATATCATTTTGTGTCTAAACACCTCAATGTATCGTAACAAGCCGAAGGGTTTAATTTGGTTTTGTCTGTGTATGTTTTTTTTTTTTTTTTTACTGTCAAAGATTTGGTGACCATTGACTGCCATTATATGACTGACAGACTGCAACAGTTTGAATTAAAAATCTTTGTTTGTGTTCTACTGAAGAAACAAAGTCACCTACATCTTGGATGCCCTGGGGGTATGCAGATAAACATCAAATTTTCATTTTTGAGTGAACTTTCCGTTTAAGGCATGATTTTTGCCCCAATTTTTCTGTATGTAGAAGTTGGCACTAATTGACGAAAGTCAGAACCAGTCTGGAGATTTGAGTAAACAGATTTTATAGGAAATCGCATAGTGTATGGTGGTCACAGACTATGATTCCATCTGGAGGATATTGAACATGTTTGATATTTTGATCCGATTTTAAAACACGCATTGTTTTCATTTGTCACGTGTCTCCTGCGCATGCACATGTTTCTGCATGAGTTTGCTGTGATCAAAAATCGACATATTTAAAACATATTTGATATCCCCCAACTGGATGGAATCTAGTCTGAAGCTAAAAAATCTAATTCTGTCCATCAGATTCTGACAACCACATACTATGTGATTTTCTATATAATCTGTCAACTCCAATCTGCAGACTTGCTTTGCCTTTCGGCAACTAGCCTCAACTCCTCCAGACTGTAAATCGGGGGGAAATCATTGCAAAAGTGTAATTCATTTCAGCCTTAAGTGATGCCAAGTATTTTAAGGTCTGGGGACTTATAAATGTTGTGTATATTGTTGATATTTTGATATATTTATTCTAAAACATAAGAATACTGGATGATTTTTAGCAATAAAGAATAAAGGCATTTATAGTCTGTATCTAATGTCTTGTACCTTTGATGGTGTTAAACAGGGTGTCACGTGGATGGGAGCATGGAAATTATATGCAGATAAGGTTATGCATAGTAAAACTAGGCATTGTAAGTTCCATATACGGTGATTTTGGGGAGAAGATGGGTTGGAGTTACACGTACAAAAATTTTTCCCTGACTGGGAGTACATATGGTTTTATAAATCAGAAAACATTCGTGCACACCCAAAATCTAGCTTTTGTGCGTACGTAAACTTTTAGGATGAAAACTATGGAGAGTTTTATAAATGAGACCCTTGTTCAGTTTTTAAAAGTTGTGTAGTGTATTCCAGCCTTTAAAGGGAATTAACACTGAATGGTTTTTGTTTAAAAATGTGTGCGGGAGAACAGTAGAATGAAAAAAGTGAAAGGTTAGAGAGATGCTTTTTTTAATAAACTTGAGCGCTGTGTTTTTTAGAATGCTGACAACAATAAAAAAAATGCTTTGGAATTCAAAAACATGTTATGATAGAACAACCCCCAGCACTGTCTTCAGAAAATATACAAATGTAGTGTTCTGTCTGAGCACCTTTCTTTGAGGAGACAGATAGAAAACCCAGCATGTCATGGTGTTGAGCGTTTGGTAGTCTCTCTCCACGGCCTGTCTTGTGACTCAAGCTTCTCTTCTTAATCACATGTCTAAGGAACACGTTTTGAAGGGCGAAATATGTTGTTTACTCACAGATGCTTTGACTAATGCAGTCACCACAGGAGTGATAAAGAACTGTGAAAAGGCCAGTGATTTGAAATGGACCGCACAATGGACTTTATAAAGTATATTTGTTTTAAGCAGCAACATATTAGGTTTCAGCACAAGATGTGATCGCCAATCTGTACCTATTCCACAGTTCCACCCAAAAAATAGGTCTCGACCAACATCACAGGCTTATAAGGGTGGCATAATGTTGACACCAAGTAAAGTTTTAAACGTTACAACTGACACAAGGCAAAACTGTAATCAACAAGGCTCCTTGCACTGGTAATATATGATACAACACAGAACCAAGCAGCTCCAGCCACTTCATTGCTGAATTAGGCACTGCGTTTTCTGTTGCATCAAAAGCAGCTTGTCATAACTCTTGACTTATAACCTTATATACAGATATACATGTCACAAGTGTTATGTAGGAACGTAGTTATGTCATTGCTTTAGCTCTCAAGTCAGTGGAAATTCCACTTGAATGGAAAAGGGGTACCCACTATTGGTCTTTCATTCATTCAGCTGATCAGCTCTAATGATTTGTGAATATGCCCAGAGTTTGACTGTTAGTCAAACCATTGCTTTAGTTACTTCCAAGCCTGAATAAGTCTGACGAGGTGATAAGAATGTAGCAGAGCAGGTCAATATGAAAGCTGGGAGCTCATCAGCTGTCGTACTGACACTGACATTAATGTATTTACAGCCTGTAAACAAAGGTTAGGTCACAGGTCATTGTGTAGAATCAGTATCTGAAGATAAAACCGTTTCTATTGCCTCTTGGTTTGTTCCTGTTTTGGAACCACAAATACCCATCTAGTTCATTTTATATTGGCAACTCTGTGCTCCACCTACAAGTTTGTAAAAGGAAATTAAAGAACTGGGTAGGTAACCGAAAGGTTGTAAGTTCAAAGCCTGAAATGCTACATATAATAATAATGTACATAATCCAGCACCAGTAAAAGTATCTAAATGACATTCCAACAAAGTAGATGTCAGTATCCAACATTTTTTGCAACTTCAGATTCATTAGTTGTTACAGGTTAATAACTAGGTCCAGTAAATGGTAAAACTGTTCCTACTAGTGTGCTTATACATACTGGTTAAACCCATATGTTTATAATTATGACAATATAAATGATACAGATCAATAAATAATATGGGAAATACTAGTCTGAAAAATAAAGCAGCATGATGAGCTGATCACATTATTATAGCTATATCAAAATTAATATAGCTAAAAAAATAGCTGGATGCAGATGACAGTGGAAGCCTTGCACATTCAAGTTACAAAGGGCACCTCTGAATCTTTAAAAAAATAAATAAATAACGTACCCAACCAAAATTAGCTTACCAGTGTGTAGGGCTGGGCAATATATCGAACGATATTGTGAGGCGCGTTTAGTCAATGAAGCCGGTGCTTTGATTAGTAGTAAATCTCCATCACGTGCGTTCCGCTCAGGTTCCGCTGGATGCGATATTAAGCTCGATATGGCGTAGCTTGTCAGAGATTTACGTCTCTGTGTATCAATTGCCGCTCCAGCGGAACCTGAGCGGAACGCACATGATGGAGATTTACTACTAATCAAAGCACCGGCTTCATTGACTAAACGCGCCTCACAATATCGTTCGATATATTGCACAGCCCTACCAGTGTGTGATTGTTTTGGTTTCTGTAAAGACGGAGTGCTAGCCAAATATTGTGATATTTTGTATTAATGTTAAGCCCACTATAATAGTGTAGTGAAATTATGATATAGTGATAGCCCTATTACAAATGTTAAAATATTTGTTTGTTTGTTCCCCCTCAGGTCTCTATGCGTACACTGCCTCCCTCTGGCAGATGAGTAACCAGCGGGGCCTTACGCGTCGCAGTCGCACGGCCAGATAGTCCCCTGCGAGCGCGGCGCGTCCTCCGGCTCGCAGCATGCCCGCCACCAGCCGGGCAGGGAGCCTGAAGGACCCCGAGATAGCAGAGCTGTTCTTCAAAGAGGACCCCGAGAAGCTCTTCACAGACCTCCGTGAGATTGGTCATGGCAGCTTCGGCGCAGTGTATTTTGTATGTATCAAATGTTGCAGTGTATAGAATAGAATTCATAATTTAGATGCATGCAACAGAGCATGATGAGAGGTTTGGGAGACTAAATTGTGAAATCTGATGTGAATCTCGCTTAGGCACGGGATGCACGGACCGCAGAGGTGGTGGCCATCAAGAAGATGTCCTACAGTGGGAAACAGTCTAATGAGGTCAGTTTTCCTACATTCCACAGTCATTACATATAGTCATGCAACAGTTTGGTTGTGGATTCAGCTTTTCCTTCTGAGGGTGGGCAGAGTGATTGCATTATATTACACTTGTCCCATGGATTCGACTTTGTTTCACATTCACAAACAACTGTGGCTTGGCTCTTAAAGGGATAGTTCACCCAAAAATGAAAATTTGATGTTTATCTACTTACCCCCAGGGCATCCAAGATGTAGGTGACTTTGTTTCTTCGGTAGAACACAAATGAAGATTTTTAACTCAAACCGTTGCAGTCTGTCAGTCATATAATGGCAGTCAATGGGACCCACACGGCTTTGAGAGTCAAAAAACATACACAGACAAAACCAAATTAAACCCTGTGGCTCGTGACAATACATCACAAACAATCGGCCTGTGCAAGAAACTGAACAGTATTTATATAGTTTTTTACCTCTGATCCACCGCAATGTCCAACTGTCCTGAGCGCATTCACAACAGCCAGCACATGTTGAAGAGCAAACAACCATAACTTCAGTCGATCAGGCTAAAAAGTTGGGAGTCTGTGAAAATTCAATACTCCTGGATGAGTTTGCGCAAGCAAACATAGTCTTTTAGTATTTAATTGGTTGCAACAATCAGGATAAGCACAAATAATTATCATTTTGAGTAGCTGTCGTACACACAGTCTCTCTGTGTAAACAATGAGTGATGTATACGCGTGACAGATCGCTTCCGTGAATGCGTCTACTATGCCAGAGCACGTTGACGTGTCACCCGCCAGCTTTTTGTAAATGCACTCAGGACAGTTGGACATTGCAGTGAATCAGAGGTAAAAAATTATATAAATACTGTTCAGTTTCTTGCACAGGCCGATTGTTTCGTGTTTTAAGACTCGTCACAAGCCTCAGGCAGGGTTTAATTTGGTTTTGCCTGTGTATGTTTTTTGACTCTTAAAGCCATGTGTCCCATTGACTGCTATTATATGGCTGACAGACTGCAACGGTTTGAGTTTAAAATCTTTGTGTTCCATTAAAAAGTCACCTTCATCTGGGATGCCCTGGGATTAAGCAGATAAACATCAAATTTTCGTTTTTGGGCTAACTATCTCTTTAAATTGTGATTAGCACAGTAAAATTAAGCAAGTTAAGTCAGTTGCTGAAGTCACATTAACTCTAGTAACACCACAGATTGAAGCGAAGCACCACGGCCATTCATACTTTAGCTGGTGGCAGCGTTTCCTTTGTAATTTCAGATTAGCAGTAATCGGATTACATGTAAGATCTACAAAGAACCCTTCAGAAGCTTTTTAGGACTGACTTTCCTTTTCAGGACCTGTACTAGTAAGTCAGTATGTCCAGTCTGCTCACGTCAGTAGTGGATGCAGTGATCTGGTGGAAAACTGGAATTCATTGTAGTCTTTCTGGCTGATTTGAAAGGAAACGGTTTGATTTAATGCTCTGCTGTCTTCACTTAGAAATGGCAGGATATCATTAAGGAAGTCAAGTTCCTCCAGAGAATACAACACCCAAACAGCATAGAGTATAAAGGATGCTACCTGCGGGAACACACGGCATGGGTAAGATTTCTTTCTTTTCTAAATTCTTTATTCTCACTTTAACTCTTTGGCATAACAATTTAATGAGTATACAGTGCCTTGCGAAAGTATTCATACCGCTTTTTTTTTTTTTTTTTCGTTTTATCTTGCTGCTAAATGTTAAACTGCTTCAATTACTTTTTTCCCCCAAATCTATTTACACTGCATTCACTATAATGGCAAAACAAACAACAGGTTTTTAACATCTTTGCAAATTTATTAAAAATAAAACAGCTGAAAATGCATATTAGAGAAAAAAAAAAAAACAAGAAAAAATTGATTCTGCTGCATTAAAGGTTCACAGAAGCTTGTAGTCTCTGTTACCCTTAATGGAAGAAGTTTGAAACAACCAGGACTCTTTCTAAAACTAGCCTCCTGGCCAAACTGAGCAATTAATGGAGAAGGGTTTTGGTTAGAGTGGTGACCAAGAATCTAATGGTCTCTCTAGTTGATGTATGATCATATGCGGAGATAGGAGAAACCTACAGAAGGACAAACATCACTACAATACTCCACCCATATGGGCTCTATGGCAAACACACTTGGCATTTGGAACACCTAAAGGACACTCAGATTGTGAAAAACAAGATTCTTTGGTCTGATGAAACTCAATTCTAAGCATCATTTTTGAAGGAAACCATCACCTGCAGAGTACCATCCCAAAAGTAAAGAGTGCTGGTAGCAGCCTCATGCTGTGGGGCTGTTTTTCAGTGGCAGGGACTCAGGGACTCGTCAGAGTAGAAGGAAAGCTCAACACAGCAAAATATAGAGATAGCTTTAATGGAAACCCAGTCCAGAGCATACAGAACTTCAAACTGGACAGAAGGTTTATCTTCCAACAGGACAATGACCCTAAGCACACGGCAAGAGTGGCTTATAGACAACTCTGTATACATCCTTGAGTGGCCCAGCCAGAGCCTGGGCTTGAACCCAATCAAATACTTCTGGAGAAAACTAAAAATATGTGTCTGCCCTGTCCAACCTGACAGAGCTTGAGAGGTGAAGAGGTAAGGAGAAAAATGACAGATAATTGCCAAATGCTGATATGCAAAGCTTGTTGCATCTTTCGCAAAAAGACTTGAGGCTGTAAAGGTGCTTCAGCTAAGTACTGAGTTTAGGGTACAAATACTTATGCAATCTACTTCAGTTTTTTTATTTTTAATAAAGGTACAACGCTGTGACAATTCTGTTTTTGTTTTTTCATTATGATGTATAGAGTACAGTCGTGGCCAAACGTTTTGAGAATGACACAAATATTAGTTTTCACAAAGTTTGCTGCTAAACTGCTTTTAGATCTTTGTTTCAGTTGTTTCTGTGATGTACTGAAATATAATTACAAGCACTTCATACGTTTCAAAGGCTTTTATCGACAATTACATGACATTTATGCAAAGAGTCAGTATTTGCAGTGTTGGCCCTTCTTGTTCAGGACCTCTGCAATTCGACTGGGCATGCTCTCAATCAACTTCTGGGCCAAATCCTGACTGATAGCAACCCATTCTTTCATAATCACTTCTTAGTGGGTTTTTGTTTGTCCACCCGCCTCTTGAGGATTGACCACAAGTTCTCAATGGGATTAAGATCTGGGGAGTTCCCAGGCCATGGACCCAAAATTTCAACGTTTTGGTCCCCGAGCCACTTAGTTATCACTTTTGCCTTATGGCACGGTGCTCCATCGTGCTGGAAAATGCATTGTTCTTCACCAAACTGTTGTTGGATTGTTGGAAGAAGTTGCTGTTGGAGGGTGTTTTGGTACCATTCTTTATTCATGGGCAAAATTGTGAGTGAGCCCACTCCATTGGATGAGAAGCAACCCCACACATGAATGGTCTCAGGATGCTTTACTGTTGGGATGACACAGGACTGATGGTAGCGCTCACCTTTTCTTCTCCGGACAAGCCTTTCTTGACACCAGGCCATCTTCCAAAAGTCTTCGCCTCACTGTGCGTGCAGATGCGCTCACACCTGCCTGCTGCCATTCCTGAGCAAGCTCTGCACTGTTGGCACTCCGATCCCGCAGCTGAATCCTCTTTAGGAGATGATCCTGGCGCTTGCTGGACATTCTTGGACGCCCTGAAGCCTTCTTAACAAGAATTGAACCTCTTTCCTTGAAGTTCTTGATGATCCTATATATTGTTGATTTAGGTGCAATCTTAGTAGCCACAATATCCTTGCCTGTGAAGCCATTTTTATGCAACGCAATGATGGCTGCACGCGTTTCTTTGCAGGTCACCATGGTTAACAATGAAAGAACAATGATTTCAAGCATCACCCTCCTTTTAACATGTCAAGTCTGCCATTCTAACCCAATCAGCCTGACATAATGATCTCCAGCCTTGTGCTCGTCAACATTCTCACCTGAGTTAACAAGACGATTACTGAAATGATCTCAGCAGGTCCTTTAATGACAGCAATGAAATGCAGTGGAAAGTTTTTTTTGGGGATTAAGTTCATTTTCATGGCAAAGAAAGGACTATGCAATTCATCTGATCACTCTTCATAACATTCTGGAGTATATGCAAATTGCTGTTATAAAAACTTAAGCAGCAACTTTTCCAATTTCCAATATTCATGTAATTCTCAAAACTTTTGGCCACGACTGTAGATTGATGTGGGGAAAAAAGTAATTTAAAGCAATTTACCGTAAGGCAGCAACATAAGAAAACGTGAAAAAATTTAAGAGATATGAATACTTTCGCAAGGCACTGTATAAACACAATATCCATTTAATCTTTATTATTCATTGTTTGTTTTCTCTTCAGCTTGTCATGGAGTACTGTTTGGGCTCTGCCTCTGACCTCCTTGAAGGTAAGATTCTAAACATTTGGTTTCATTTAGAAGCATTAGTAGTATTTCATCCAAATATGGGTTTTTATTCATTTTCAAACTTTAGTTATGATCAAAGTAAAGCTTTAATAGTTGGATTATTTTTAAACAGAACGTGGCGCTAGCAACACCAAGGTATGGGTTGATTCCCAGGGAATGCGTGAACTGACAAAACAAATACAAGCAAATGTTCCTTAAATGCAATGTGCGTCACTTTGGATGCAAGTGTCTGTCAAATGCATTAATGTGACTGCAAATGATTGTCTGTTTGATGAACATTCACCTTTACCGTTTTTGCTTAGTGCACAAGAAGCCCCTTCAGGAAATTGAAATTGCAGCAATTACCCATGGTGCTTTGCAGGGCCTTGCATACCTTCATTCCCATAACATGATTCACAGGTTTGTGGGTTTTACTTTTTGTTGATGATCTTACGGAGTTCTTTAAAGGGGTCATCGGATGCCCATTTTCCACAAGTTATTATGATTCTTTAGGGTCTTAATGAGAAGTCTATAACATACTTTGTTTAAAATTTCTCAATGGTAGTGTAAAAAATACTCTCTTTACCTTGTCAAAATCAGCCCTTTTTAGAGCGAGCTATTCTGTTGCATGTTCCTTTAAATGCTAATGAGCTCTGCTCGCCCCTCTCTGTAGTGGGATGACGAGCTGTAATGTTTACTTTAGCCGCATTTAGCCATGTTTAACCGCATTTAGCTGCAAAACTTGCTAACCAACACATTATTAAGTAAGGCCATTTGCAAAGATGCATAAAAAGCCCTTATACTCACTTCTGCTGTGGGTGAAGCTGCATTACGAATGATTCGCACGAACATAAACGCATATGTAGATCGGGATCGGCGCTTTCCTTTCAAAAACAAAAGTAACGTTAATCCTCTGCAGGGCTCGCAAAATCGCTGGCCCAACGTCCCGGGGCTATTGTGTTTTCCAGTCGGGCTACCAAAATGTGTCACTGGGCTGCCCGATGGGCTATCGTAAAGTAGACGGCTCCTGCAGGTCCTTAAAAACTCCTCAATTGAGCTGTATCAAATTTAAGGCCATAAAAAGTTTTAAATGTGTTAAATAGTATAAGAAAAGTCTTAATTATAATTTAGGAGGTCTTACATTTGGGGACGGATAGACGAGAATTGCGATAGGGCTGGATTAAACTTCAAAAGGCAATGATGTCATTGAATAAATACGCACGCTGCACGTTTCAAAGTCAAAACGCCACACGGATGTCTTTATATGAATGTATCTGAAGGGAAACGACTGTCCTCAGAAACGTGTTGTTGGCATTTTCATGTCATGCCTGATAAAACAGCGTTAATTGTGCTTTGTGGACAGTCATTACTAGGGAAACCGTACTATTTCAGCGCTCCTAAAGCGCCCCCTCGTGACAGAATCAATTTTTATTTTCACATTTTTTCAGCCGTTTATGGTCAAATGATTGCAATTATCGGCCTATGTTTTATGCAGAAAACACAGAGTTGTAAATGTTAATGTGCCTTCTAAAAATCTAAACAATTAAGACAGTAATATATGTTTTAAATAAATATAATAAATGATAAACTCGATTTATCCCTTTTAATGGTATAAAGGCTGAAATTCCATTGTATAAGATATTTTGTTTTTGTCTGTATCTGAATTATAAATCATATTCTACCGTACATTGTCCAATCCTACTCATACTGTTCATTTTACTTGTGCAGCTCTTAAAAAGGGTCATAAATTGCCTTAAATTTATATTTAAAAATTCTGTAGATACACCAAATAGTGAAATAAAATTCATTCCTTGATATTTGTTTCTATTTGTGTATTGAACGCATTTTTGATTTTGATTGATTTACCCCCAGTTTCACAGACAAGGCTTAAGCCTAGTCCTAGATTAAATGTAAATCTGAGCTGTTTCAACTGAAAGAAACTTGGACTGACTGATCTTAAAATATATCAGTGCTTTTGTTTTGTCTCCAGATGCACACCAGTATAGTTTCTTTTCTAAGGCACGGTTATAAAAATTACTTAAATGTCCTAATTGAACTATGGCCTAATCCTGGTTTAGGCTAAGCCCCATCTACAAAACCGGGCCTTAGACTCCTATCTGATTTTCTATATTTAAAAAAAAAATCGGAGTCAGACTGTTTCTGCTCGGTGAGGACGGATCTAAGGTAAGGCCTCTGTCTGTGTGTCGTCACACCGACCAGATGCTCAGAATGACCTGATTTTAAGAAGAGGATATTACTTTTAAAGATTAAAAAATACCACTGGGTGGATTTTATCAGTTTAGGGTGGTTATGCACACAAACTGCCAACACGCATTAATGTTCAAACAACATGTAAAAGTGAGTTTTGCATCCGATGACCCGAACCGAATGATTTTAATGACACTGGTTCTGCTAACTGTTTTTGAATGTCTTTTATTTAGTTGCGGCACCGTGTACTGTCAAAGGAAGTTGTTTTAGCTTTAGTTGTAGGGTTGCATTGAATTAAATGCAGGGGACAACAAACATACATGCCACTGTATTCCAATTCACCAACATAAGACTCTTATGAAAAGACTCATACTTGCATACTTACACAAATATTCAACAGTTCTTTAGATGACACTGCCTGTGGAATTGAGGGAAACTACCTCTAATTTTGACTTTTGTGTATATTATTTTCTTCACTCAGGGATATCAAAGCTGGGAACATCCTGCTGACCGAGCCTGGACAAGTCAAACTGGCAGATTTTGGTTCTGCCTCCATTGCCTCTCCAGCCAACTCTTTTGTGGGGACACCATATTGGTGAGCATAGTGGTTATCTTTGAGTAATAATTATTACATTCACACAGCCTGGTTACTAACACAGCCATCTCCTCTCAGGATGGCCCCTGAAGTGATTTTAGCTATGGACGAGGGACAATATGACGGAAAGGTTGACATCTGGTCTCTTGGGATCACCTGCATAGAACTAGGTGACAAAGAAGTGCTGCTCATTGTAAATTGAATTTTGTTTCTTTCATGTTGTAAAAGTCAGTCTTACTTTTGCTTCTTCCTTTTGCTGTAGCGGAAAGGAAACCTCCTCTGTTTAACATGAATGCGATGAGTGCCTTATACCACATAGCGCAGAATGAGAGCCCTACGCTGCAATCAAGTGAATGGTGAGTTAACTAATATGTAACCCTGGACCACAAAACCAGTCATAAGGTAAAATTTTACAAAACTGAGATTTATACATCATATGAAAGCTCAACAAATAAGCTTTCTATTGATGCATAGTTTGTTAGGATAGGACAATATTTGACCGAGATACATCTATTTGAAAATCAGGAATCTGAGGGTGCAAAAAAATCAAATTACTGAGAAAATCACCTTTAAAGTCGTCCAAATTAGGTTCTTAACAATGCATTTTACAAATCAAAAATTACATTTTGATATATTTACAGTAGGAATTTTACAAAAAATCTTCATGGAACATGATCTTTACTTAATTTCCTAATGATTTTTGGCATAAAAGAAAAATCAAAAATTTTGACCCATGCAATGAATTTTTGGCTATTGCTACAAATATACCCCAGCGACTTAAGACTGGTTTTGTGGTCCAGGGTCACATATATACACAAAAATAGCAGTTTGCATTAGGGCTAGATAGTAAATCATATATAGACCAATTATAGGTTTGGTAACATTCTGGATGCACGTGCATCAGGTTTGTAGAAAAAATGGGAGAGATGGCCTTTACAGCTAGAGAATTACACGGATACGGTACAAAATAGTTAGATTATATAAAGATTATAGATTATATTAATTAGATGTAATTTTCATAATGTTCTCTGCTTATTACAAGAGCTTGTCACCCAGTGATAAGCACTGTTATTCAACGAAAGGTGTATTTTCTTTAAACTTTGAAGTGTTGCTTGAAAGATATTTTTATTTAAAGGTTGTATCAGCGATTTCTAGCCTGAAACATAAAGTGTCAAATTCAGCTGACCTTTCATCACGATCCGCTCGCTGCCTGCCCCATAAATTGTCTGTGAAAAAACCGCATCTCTCTGGTCAGCCTAGGGTCCGAGATATGCCAAAAAAACAATCGGCACTACCAACCTTTCCATACATAAACAAACAGTGTTCCAACCAATCAGCGTCAGGGGTTTGGTGTTGTGGACTTTCGCTCCGCCTCCCTCACATCCCAGCACCAGTAGGAAAGTCCACAACACCAAACCCCTGACGCTGATTGGTTGGAACACTGTTTGATTATCTGTGGAATAGTTGATAGCGCCGATTGTTTTTTTTTGGCATATCTCGGACCCTAGGCTGACCAGAGAGACGCGGTTTTTTCACAGACAATTTATGGGGCAGGCAGCGAGCGGATCGTGATGAAAGGTCAGCTGAAATTGACACTTTATGTTTTAGGCTAGAAATCGCTGATACAACCTTTAAAGAACATTTTAATTTATTGCTTTAATTTATCTTTAAAAAGCCTTAGAAATTCTTCAATTAACCTTCGATTAAACCATTAAATCATTTGTCATTTTAGAGCAAATGCATGATGTATATTAATTATGAAAAATGTTGAGTGATTTCTGCAATAATGGGCAGTCATTATTCGATTTACATGCTGTGCCATTTTCTTTCCTCAGGACGGATTATTTTAGAAATTTTGTTGACTCTTGCCTTCAGAAAATCCCTCAAGACAGACCACACTCTGAGGATCTGTTGCAGGTGTTTACTTTGCACTGAATTATCAACACATTCAAATAATTGTTAGTCGTCATTAATAATAATCCACCTAAATATTCTGCTTTATTTTCTGCACTCTTTACTAAAACCATAGCATGCCTTTGTCCTGCGAGAGAGGCCAGAATCTGTTCTGATAGACTTAATTTTGCGGACAAAAGATGCGGTCCGAGAGCTGGATAACCTGCAGTACCGCAAAATGAAGAAGATCCTCTTTCAGGAGGCGCACAATGGGCCGACCACTGAGACCCAGGAGGGAGATGAGGTCAGATCGCAAGCCTTAACTAGTTCCAGTATTTTAATATTGAATGGCTCATATATAAAGTGGAGTCCAAAATCAATGCGTTCCAAATGTTCAAGTCAGATTTAAAACTGGACATTTTTGGGAAATTTTTATATTCTTGCTTGCTTTTGAAGTACAGGATACTCTTTGGGTCGTTCTCAAATCTTGGTGGATAACATGACTATCAGGTTTTACACGAATTTGTGAAGGTCATGAGAACTGATGTTTTGTGTGTGTGTATTTAGGAGCCAGAGCACGGTGCTGGTCGTACGGGCACAGTGAGCAGTGTGGGCAGTAATCAGTCCATTCCCAGCATGTCCATCAGCGCAAGTTCTCAAAGCAGTTCAGTGAACAGCATTCCCGATGCTGCTGATGACAAGAGTGACCTGGACCTGGAGAAAGACCACACTGTTATGTCTAATAGTTCGGTCATACACCTGAAGCCTGTACGTTCACGCACCTCTTGATAAAATGTCTCGGAAACCTTCTTGTCTTCTTCTATAACCCAAATCAAAGATCCTTTACATGACTTTAAGTGACTGTGAACATTTAACTTCATAATACCTAATATATGTTTCCTGCTTTTGTGTCCATCAGGAAGAACAGGAAGTTTACCCTGAGGATCCTGAAACGCGCCCTCATCCCTCAGAAGCCCAGGCGGCACCCGCACAGCCCCCACAACGCAAACACCATCGCAACCGCGAGCACTTTGCCACCATCCGCACAGCCTCTCTGGTGAGCCACTCGCAGAGTATCTGTAGTGAAATGCTTCACAAATTTGCATACATGTCAAAATTACATTACTCGTTTTATAATCAATGAACCATGACAATGGTTGCTTTCAGTTTAGACACTGAGGAAATCACTCCCAGTCTCAGGTTCTTATACTCTTCAAAATTCACAAGACGTCTCTTAATTATTTTTATTTCCTTTTCACTTTCCTTCCATTTCGTTGTGTTCTTCCTCCTTTCAGGTGACACGACAGATGCAGGAACATGAGCAGGACTCTGAGCTAAGGGAGCAGATGTCCGGTTACAAGCGCATGAGACGGCAGCACCAGAAGCACCTCATGGCACTGGAGAACAAACTGAAAGCGGAGATGGATGAACACAGGCTGAGACTGGACAAAGAGCTGGAGGCCCAGCGGAACAGCTTTGCCGCTGAGATGGAGAAACTTGTGAAGAAAAACCAAGCATCCATAGAGAAAGATGTAAGTGTGCGGAAGACATGTCACATGATCTGTTTAGTTCTCAAGCATAATCTTTTGTTGGGTGGCACAAAGATGTGGAAAATAATGTGGAAGTTTACCTGAAAAATGCTCTTGAATTGGGAATTCCCCTCTTCCTCTAATGCCATGGCCAATAGCCCTCAATTCCAGTGAAGACAAATCGCATCATAAAACGACGTTATAGAGAATTATGTGCTTTCTACTTTGTGGGAACAAATGGGGGAGATTTTATTTTTGCTTCATCATAACAAAGGCACTGTGCATTTTTTGTTATTTTTCATGAATGTTATTTCTTAAAGGCCAAGTCATTTGCCAATGATGAGAAGAAATTCCAACAGCACATTCAAGCACAGCAAAAGAAAGAGCTTAGTAGCTTCCTGGAGTCACAGAAACGAGAGTACAAACTGAGAAAGGAACAACTGAAAGAGGTAAACACATGGATTTGCCAATAGTGTTTTCCATCTTGGCATAATTACATCTAAACCGACTTCTGAGATCTGTGAGATTGTTTTTCCTTTAACAGTGTAATGAATTAAGAAAAAATGAAAAGGCTGGAAATCGTCATAGGCAATACAGCTAAAAAGTGATGCATATCTATTGTTTAGCCATCTGACTGTTACACAGTCATACACATAGACAATATACACCCCAGAAGATGAAAGAGAACATTGTTACTAAGTTGATTTAAAAATGAAGAATTTAAATAAAGAAATAAAATGCATTAAAAATGTAGTTTAGTAAAAAAAAATCATCTTGTTAAAACTTCTCATCTTGTTTTTTTTTCTCTTTATATATTAAAAAGAATGTTTATTCATTTAAAGCCCCCCTGCAGACACAAATTTAATTCATTTTTGATTATTAAAATTACATATTTAAACATTTTTTTCCCCATGAAAATTATTTCTTCGTTATTCAAATTCTGAATAGATTATAGCCTAAAAGCGTGCAATGTGTGCCCCCGTTGTGAACACTAAAAACTGTCACTGCTCTTAGTTTATTGCAATCTCACAAAGTTTGTTTATAATCATTGAAACTCTCTACAATGCACAGTGACTTCTCGTGAGTTAGTGTGATTCACTGCCAAATATTTAAAGAATATTTGAAAAATATTAGGAATTTAAACACATTTACACAGCAAGATGAAAAGAGCTGTCAATGAAAGAGGACAGCTTACATAAAACATCTTGCCATGTCAGTACAAGTGAAAGTTGTTAAATCTATATAAATGTATAGATGTACAAAAACTCAATCTAAGCTTATATGAAGTCCTGTTTAAAGTGTTATCTATTGATTCTTGAGCTTATTCATAATGGCATATAATCTGTATATATTTATATTAATTATTATTAAACTAAAATGGCTTGTGTAATGGATTAAAGGGTATAATAATCATATACATTTTATAGAATAATTATAATAAATAATCATCTTTAAAATATGTTTTACTGTATAGTGCCCTTTAATTTGGAGCAAGAAAAACTGGGGTAGTGACTTTGTGTCACAGATGTGTCACTTTGCCCAAAGCTGATTGATCAAATTTTGGTTTGAGATCTCTAAACCAGAATATAACCTGGAGCAGGTTAGCCATGGTGCATAATTTAATATGGCAATGAAGACCTCTGAAAGTCAAATCATGATGCGTAAAATCCAGAGTTGGCGCAACCTAAACTGAAACTTACCTGGCTAGCCAGCTAAATGGATTCATGTATATGCCCCAGATATGTAAAGTCCCGTCTCACAAGTTGATGGGATTGATTACATGTTTGTGACGGTACGAAACGGGGACCATTTAAAACCACAATTTTTGAGTCCATCTTTGGGACACTGCATTTTTAAGGAGAAAATCGTCAGCAACGGTGTTGACTGATGAATTTGCACATGGTTTATCTTTAAATATGTTATAAAACACCAGGGAGACACTTGATTTTCCCCACAGGGGGTCATAATTTTTTTTTATATATAACAAATATTTAAATAGAATATGTAGTTAAATTTTGCCTTTTTATGCTAAAACAAATATTTTAAAGCAAGAAAAATGTCTATTTCCTTTTAAAACCCATTGATGTTTCCCATGTTGAGTTTAGGAGCTAAATGAGAACCAGTCCACCCCTAAGAAAGAGAAGCAGGAGTGGCTTTCAAAGCAGAAGGAGAACTTTCAGCACTACCAGGCAGAGGAGGAAGCCAACCTGCTCCGTCGTCAGCGGCAGTACCTGGAGCTGGAATGTCGGCGCTTTAAAAGGCGAATCCTCACTGCAAAACACAATGTAGAGCAAGACCTTGTACGGGAGGTAATGTCACTTTTCCTCAAAGACTTAACTAGTTTTTTAAAATTAAATAAATGAAAACAAACATTTTTTCTAGTTCTTATATTTTTATTTCCAAAGAAAACAAATATTATGTCAGCGGTTTTCTTGATGCAGGAGCTAAATAAGCGGCAGACACAGAAAGATCTGGAACATGCCATGCTGCTCCGCCATCATGAGTCAATGCAGGAGCTAGAGGTGAGGCAGCTGGGCACCATCCAGAAGATGCGCACGGAGTTGATCCGCTTGCAGCATCAGACTGAACTCACCAACCAGCTAGAGTACAACAAACGCAGAGAGCGTGAGCTACGCCGCAAACATGTCATGGAGGTTCGGCAACAGCCCAAGAGCCTCAAGGTGTGTAGCCTATGCTTGTTTCTGTAGCATACACTAGCCAGTACATACTAGTGGTGTAAAATCAGTAAATCTTTTTTCCTCTTTAGTCTAAAGAGCTGCAGATCAAGAAACAGTTCCAGGACACATGTAAAATCCAGACACGGCAGTATAAGGCCCTGCGCAACCACCTCCTGGAGACCACACCCAAGTCTGACCACAAGGCTGTGTTGAAGAGACTAAAGGAGGAGCAGACCCGGAAATTAGCTATCCTTGCAGAGCAGTATGACCATTCCATCAATGACATGCTCTCCACACAAGCTGTGAGTGACCTGCCATGTTAGGTGTAGGCATATGTATACCATTCACAAAGTTCTGCAGGAGTTACTTCACAGTATTCATTTGTGGGCTAAGCAATGCAGGAGGCATTACCTAGATCCGTTCTCCTAATTTAAATGTCAGTAATGTGCCAATTACCTTTTGTCTTTTACACACCAGTTCTAAATGTAACTATGCCTTCCATATTGCTCCTCAGCTGCGATTGGACGAGGCACAGGAGGCTGAATGTCAGGTGCTAAAGATGCAGCTACAGCAGGAGCTGGAGTTGCTAAATGCTTATCAGAGCAAGATCAAGATGCAGACAGATGCACAGCACGATCGTGAGAGGAAAGAGCTGGAGCAGAGGGTTTCGCTGAGAAGGGCTCTTCTTGAGCAGAAGGTATGTTAACTAATACAAACCCAAGCAGCACATTACTAGAAAACACGGGGGGAGTCATGTTGTTTTAAAGAGTTTTTGACATTCCAGAATAAAAATTAAAACTCAATTAAAACTGTCAAGAAAGTTCTGTCATTTGTGCACCATTTAAAGGTGATAGTTCACCCAAAAATGAAAAAAGCCATCCTAGATATATATATATTTTTTTTCTTTCAGACGAATACAATTATTATACAGTTATATTAAAAAATGTCCTGGTGTTCCAGTCTTTAAAATGGCAGTGAATGGGTTTTAGGATAAAGTTGGTTAGATGAAGTCCAATAAAAGTGCATAAATCCATTATAAAAAGTACTCCACTTGGCTTTGGGGGGTAAACTTTACTTTAAAATGTAACACGCATACAACAGTTAGCAGAAGCTAGAGATTACAGTTTACAAAGTTTTAAATATGTATAGTTTTCTTACAAAAATGCATTGATTTGCTTCAGAAGGCCTTTGTTAACCCCCCTGGAGCCATGTGGAAGTGTTGTTATGATGGACTTATGCACTTTTATTGGACTACTTCCCTCTAACTTTATTTTAAACCCCATTCACTGCCATTATAAAGCTTGGAAGAGCCAGGACCTTTTTTTAATATAACTGATTATCTTTGTCTGAAAGAAGAAAGCCATATACACCTCGGATGGACTGAGGGTGAGTAAATCATAGGGACATTTTATTTTTGGGGTAAACTCTTTCTTTAACTCTTGTTGTCAAACAATTCCTTTTCAGTGGAATATGAAAGTTTACATTTTTGAAGCATCTACAAGTTGTTGTTTTTTAAACTAAGGATGTTTAGCCTAATTAAACATCCAAAATTCAAAAAAGACACATCACATTCCCTTAATACATGCACAGGAACAAGTGTTTTGCCATTTTGTTGACCTTCCAATACTGAATTTGAATTCAGTATTTAAAAATGTGTAGATTCTTCAAAAATGAACAAGTTTGACAAGTATTTTGACTAAAGGCTTGAATATACTACACAACCTTTCAAATCTGAAGACTACGCATCATACATTTGCCGACTCTGTAGAGAGGAAAATCTGGACATCATATGCTAAAGAAGTGATCACTCACTACCAGACTTTCAAGTACTTCTGAACACAATCTCACACAGAACCATCTGCCTTGTTTCTAGGAAACAAATGAAAATAATGTTGTGAAATGAGCACAAAATATTGATCTCCTCCAACTAGATGGAATCATTGTCTGAAGATCTGTGCCCAACATACACTACACAATTTTCTGAGAAATCAGTAAACTCTGACTGCCCAATATCTGCAGACTAGTGTTGTGGAAGAAGTCTTTTCTTTGCAAAAATCAATCAACTTTATTGCAGCAGTTAACAAAGCAGAGATGCAGCTTTCACTTTCAGACAGTTCACTGAGCAATTATTTCATCTTTAAACTCTTGCTACAATTATTTTGTTATCCTGTTGTTTTCTTTCTAAGGGTTAAGCACATACTACCAACAATGTTACATTGTATCAATGGCTGTGTGTTTAGCTTGCGCCATGAACAAGATGGCACATATCAAACAGTGGGAGTCAAAGAGAGCCAAAGAAGCCTAAAGCTTCTTGGTTTTATTTATATAGACCAATTCGGTGTTCGCAAATAGTGGTGACGATTTGTTTGTGGACAGAGCTTATCTGGTGGCAGAAAATGACAGTTTTCAAGTAGCAGTCTATTGAAGCCATGAAATAAAAATAATTTAAAAAATGAAATTGTTTATATTTTAAAATTCCAACTTTATTCTAGCAATTTTAAAAAGAAAAATCAACTCGTCATTCTCTCTTTTTAACCCACACTTCTGTTTTTTCCCCCCTCAGAATTGACAAACTTGCTATTATTTAAATAAATCAAGTCCAAACTATGAGATATAAACCTGCATTTGCAGAGAAAAAAAACATCAGAATCGTGAGATAAAATGGGTAAATGTTATAGGTTTAAATAGTATTTCGTGCTGTGACTGTAATCCAATATGTCCCCTATGAACTGCATACGTCAATATTATGTAGACAAATAGTTTAAATAAAATTTATGCTTTAAAAGTAGGGTGATCATAGTAGGTTTCATCCATAGACTGTTCGTCTAAATGTCTATGTCTGTGTTTAGCTTCAGATGGCGTTTTTGACAACAGTATTCTATTAAAATGATTTGCATTCTGATTCTGACATCCAAAGGCACAACAAAACATTATTTCTCTCATTCCATGAATTTTACCCATTTCCCTCCGCTTGTTACCAGTGTTTTTCTGCCATGACAATACATGCACAGCTGCTGGTGATGCAATTTTGACGTCTGCTCCAAATTGGTTTATAGTTCCTAGGATATTCTTCAATCTTGTATATCTAATAAAAATATAGCATACTAGCTTTGACTTTCATCAACTATTGTTGACTCTTCCATGCGGCAGTTCTTGCCAAAAGTCGGGGGAAAAGTTGTGTGGTGTATTCTAGCCTTAAAAAAACTACAGTAGTGGAGAAAAGGTAATGTCTTCAATGTGAATGTTATCTGATTCGGCTTTGGTTTTTGGTTAGATTGAAGAAGAGATGGTTACCCTGCAAAATGAGCGCTCGGAACGAATCCGCAGTCTTTTAGAGAAGCAGGCCCGGGAGACCGAGGCGTTTGACTCTGAAAGCATGCGTCTGGGCTTCAGCAACATGGTGCTCTCCAGCCTGGCCTCATCCGACGGCCACAGCCACAGCTTTCCGGGGGCTCAGAGTAACTGGGGCTCCCAGCATGGTGCAGGCTCTCAGGGGTCACACTGGAGCGGGCACCATAGCGGCAGCCAGCACGGCCACCACCACCACCACCACCACCACCACCATCACCACCCAAGCCACAGTGACTCTATCCAGCAGCCTTGGGGTCACGGCCTACCTTCAGGGGGGACGCCTCCCTGGGTGCACCACGGGTCTGGGGGCAGTCAGCGCTCGAGCGGTGGAAGTGGTGGGCTACGGAACAGTCCCCAGGCGGTACGGCGGGCCACCTCGGGGGGCCGCAGTGAGCAGGGGATGAGCAGGAGTGCCAGCATCGCCTCTCAGATTTCCAATGGCTCGCACTTGTCCTACACGTAAGACCACCCGCTGTTCTCCCACAACACCCATCTTGACCCAAAATGCCATAGGGGAAGGGACAAAAGGGGCACCGTGGTCTTTTTTTTTTTTTTTTTACTTTTACACCCATTCCTTTATTTCTAATCCTCTGAATACATCTTTTATACACATGGTAAGCACAAAATGCATCCATTGTAGTTCAGGTTTTAAGAATGTTAGCCATAAAGGCACTTAAAACATTCTGGCCAGTTGTATCAAACTTCAGCTAGAATCTAGAATGACCCAAGTCATTTTTGCAATGATGTGAAAGAGTTTTGATTTCAGAGAAAATGCAATGTGCATTTTAGAGTGTTAAACTTATTTGAAAATTTTAGTGAGGGTGAGAACGAATATATGAATGCTGTGCATTACCTCTCACAGGTGAGATTGTAAGTCTTTATGCAGTGGGTTTTATCATGGTCTTATTAGCAGATGGTGCCGGTTATATAGAGTGGGAGATAAATGCATATTGTTTCATAAGAAAACAATTGCAGAAATATATATACTAATAGATGGTGTAAAAGTTAGATAGCAGAATGTGAAAGAATCAAGATTTTGTCTAGCTTAGTCTTTAAACAACAAGCACTAATTTTAATGTGTTACTAAACAGTATGCTCTTTTTGTGCCAGAACAAATTTTAACTATGAAAAGATACTGTGAAATTCCTAGAATTATTTTTTTGATTATTGAATTATCGTGATCTTATTTTTTTTAGTGTTGCCATTGCCTTCCACAGGTCCAAATAACCAAAAACTGTGTGGAGGCCAGGATGCTATTTTGCTTTTAAAACTTTAAAAACAGCCTAAAATTCTGATAGCAAGTATATGAACAGATGTGTTCTATTGCTATAGGCCAAAAGGAAATAGATGGTTATAAGGTAGGTGAGCGATATATGACTATATTAATGTGGAGGTACTTCAGAGGTCTCGAAAGGTAGGGGTGTCTTGAACTGAATATGACACTAATAAACTTAAAAAGTTTTGCTGTGTGAATGTATGTGATTGTTAAAGCATGTTGGCACGGTAAAACTTTGCTCCTGAATAACAGTATGGCAAAAGCCGTTGAAGTATATTAATGTTCGTTTTAGTCTTTTGATTTAGTGATGCCAAAGTTAACAATCACAACTATGCAAAAGGATAATAGCCTGTCACATTCAAGTCTTCTTTCACTAAGCTTCACATCGCAGTAAAGCACTTTACCATCCTTTTCTACTCTTAGTTGATCACTACAATCACATACAAGCAGATCTCCTGGTCCTCGGGTGCCCCCTCCTTCCCTTTCTCAGGCTGGGTTCGACAAGAGCGTGTTGTGTGGATTTTAGGGGTGGGGAGGTCTGGGTTGGGTAAGCTTGAGACCGCTGAATGTTTTTGCTGGGCGGGTGGGTGCCGCTGCTGTCGTCCCTGCAATGCCTTCGTTTCTTCCAAGCCCACCCCAGAGCTCCAGCGACTGCCGCCCTCCCTCCAACTAAACACTTATCACAGCATGTAGAAAAAAGTGATTAAAAATGCATTGAAAAACGTCAGATACCATATAAAACATTACGGTGGAAGGGTATACAGCCAGGAGACAGCTTTAAGTGAGATGTATAGAAAAACATTTGTGTATATTGTATATTTAGAAATTAAAAAAAATGGAAATCAATATAAAGACCCAAGTTAAAACTAGACTAAAATTTAATTGCTTGAATGTGAAGATAAAAGAAAAAAACAACTTGGTTTCTAATACTGATTATTTAAAAAGAGAAAAAATTATATATATACACAAAGCATATTCTCAGAGTTGTCAAGCAAAGCCAAAAAAAAAAAAATATTTTATTTCCCCTGCAAATACACTCATATAGAGGATATCACTTTGCCTCTCTTTGCTTCTTGCTCTCCTTGCTTTCAAAGGTATGAATTACCATATTCACTAGTGCCAGTACTCATGTTCTGTTATCTGTGAACCAGCAGTGAACTTCATCTTTTCGAAGATAAATGGCATGGGTTTTCTTTTGTTTTGTTCAAAAAATAGAAATGTCTTCGTAATTGCCATTACGCCTGTTTCAGAATGGCTTCAAAACATTCTTCCAGGAAAAGAATTTACAGTTTGCAATATCAGTGCTATCTATAATGACTACCAACTATGAACACTATCTTGGCACATTTCTGGTATATGCATGGAATTCCAGATTTCAAAAAGTTGCCTATCTCAGTCTGACTAACTAAAACCAACTGAGCCAATGCAGAGCCAATCCTAAAGATTTGGGCCAAATGTAACAAATTAACATGAGATTATTGACCTGGGTAAATGACAAAACATGCCAATCATTTAATCACATTCAGTACAATGGAATCACTGGACCAGAGGAACAGCCATAGGCTCAAATTGTGAGTTAACCCTTGCAAGCAGGGTCATGCAGTATTTTCCAATGGAGAAAGGTGTGCCCTGTTATAAGAAAGCAGCATCCTTGTTTTAATGACCCTTTTGACAAGTGTGAAAACAACAGGATGAATAATAATCAAGGAAGGTGGTTCATCTCTGTACAGTAACCAGTATTTCAACCTTTTTGTTTTGATGGTCGTTGTCTCGTTTTCCTGCTTCAACATTACCATAGCAATCCATATATAACCTGTATTAAAATGTATAGATTGTGAAAAACTGAATGTTGGAGAGATTACAAAAATTGTTATGGCTATTCATAACAAAAACACTTACAAGTGAATTAAAATATACAAAAATTATGAAAACTTAAGGGGACAAATGTAATGTTTTGTTTGTAATTACTCCTTTTGTTGGCAGAGGGCTACTGGACAAAGAAATCAACTGTAATAAAGTAATTTTAGTATATTTTGGTTTTGTCATTTGTATGTATTAATATATTTGTCTGCTTTTAAAATCTAAGTGTAATCTTTCCTGAATATCCTTTTCATTAAGAATTTTTCATTGATTCCTTTTTAACATAGTGCTTTTAAATAATGAGTCCAAAAATGAGAGCGAGCTCTTTATTGTGGTACCTCATTTTGAGAGGGTTGCTCCAACTTGCTTCAACTGAATTTGTACCAAAAAAAAAAAAAAATGGGATGGCTGAATATAGCATGTAATAGTATATGCCAAGCTGTCAACAGAATTAAGCCCCTTTGCCAGTCAGTAGATGTCCTTTTTGTCTATTAGCATGTTCTTGATCTTCATTTTGTTCCCTTTATCTTCCATGGTTTCCTTGTTACTCATTTCAGCACAACTGTGGTTTCCTAACTAAGCACACCTCATATTTGTGAAACATGTACTGTGCCTTTTGGTAGGAAGTTTAGCCTTGCCAATCTGCTATGATCTTATGATACCATCTGCTTTTCTTACTCAGCGTGTGTAGGATCTATTCCAAGTAAAATCCTCCTGCTCCTCTTCAAATGTGAACGCATCTGAGGGAGTTGAGATTTGCCGTCTTCGTGATCCTAAGATGGGCCTTTCTTTCCGGAGCAAAGTTGTTCTTTTTCTGGACAGCACAGCACTGGTGCTATGCCTCAGACCCTGGCTGCCACAGTGTGCAATAACATCTTTGAAGCCTTTCTTCTCCTCTACCCTGAAGAAATCAGCAGCTACCCTAAAGTATTCCAGCACTGCAGAATGACTCCAGGAAGTAGTACCTCCATGACCATCCTGATGCTTAAAGCCACAGTGTCCTCCCTGTTCTGTCACAGCCAGCAGGAAGTAAGGGCTGTTATGAAAAAGTCCCTCAGGTATAGTGGAAAGAGGTGGAAGAAGAGGATCATCTTGGCTACACAAACAGAGCACAGGCACTGCCACTTCGTCTGCGTCCCGCAAAGGTTCATTCCTCTCCCAGTAACTTAGCCAGTCAGGCTTCACCGATAATCTTGAACTGCCCTTTCCAACATTGTCCACAGAGTCTAACATTTTTTGATCTGACTGCTTAGGAGCACAGAACATGAGTTCTTCCATATCTCGCAGGGAGTTGCAGTGTAGAATTTTTGCTACATCCATCACAGAGCTCAAAGCAGTAGCGTACCTG
Source organism: Garra rufa (assembly GCF_049309525.1). Lineage (NCBI taxonomy): Eukaryota > Metazoa > Chordata > Actinopteri > Cypriniformes > Cyprinidae > Garra > Garra rufa. The sequence continues at coordinate 15,565,386 of NC_133379.1, read as the reverse complement.
TGGAAAGGGTCAAATATTTAAATTCAAAGAGATTGTTTACTCAACCTCATGTCATTCCAAGCGACAGAAGTTCTTATGTGAAACACTTTAAAGGGTTACTCCACCCCAAAATGAAAATTTTGGGCCCACTTTACATTAGGTGGCCTACTGTGTACTTACATTTAAATTAATCATTTGGTACAATGCACTTATTGTGTACATACAGTGCCTTGCGAAATTATTCATACCCCTTCATTTTTTTCACATTTTGTTATGTTGTTGCCTTATGTTAAACTACTCTAAATGACTTTTTTCCCACATCAATCTACACTCCCTACTCCATAATGGCAAAGCAAAAAATAGGTTTTTAACATTTGTGCAAATTTATTAAAAATAAACTGAAAAGATCCCGTTGCATAAGTATTCATACCCTTTTCTGGGACACTCGAAATTTAGCTCAGGAGCATTCATATTGCTTCTAGATGTTACTACACTACGAGTGGAGTTAAAATGTGGCAAATTCATTTAAATGAGTATGATTTAGAAAGGCACACACCTCTCAGAAAAGGTCTAAGAGCTGAAAATGCATATCAGAGCAAAAGTCCTGACATTTTGACTGGCAGACATTTTCTAGAGTCCTAGTTGTTCCAATCGTCTTCCATTATGGATAATGCTTCTGTGAACCTTCAATGCAGCAGATTTTTTTCTGAACTCTTCCCTAGATCATTGCCTTAACGCAAGTCTGTCACTGAGCTCTACAGGCAGTTATCTTGACCTCAGGACTTGGTTTTTGCTCTGATATGCATTTTCAGCTATTAGACCTTTTCTGAGAGGTGTGTGCCTTTCTAAATCATACCAGGGATGTGATTTTTCCGGATTAATCCAGAATTCCTGATTTTTCAACCTGAAAATGTGACCTATGTCATGTATTTGCGACCGTTCTCAAATGGCGGATGGCGAAGTATGATTGGTCAGATCACCTGTCAATCAAGCTCCCTGCTGCGCAATGTAAGTTACCTCAGTCGCTCTCACGCTACAGTGGTATCGTGACAAGAACATCGCCGGATCGGATGATCTGGGTATGTATTATTGCTTGTGTCTATATATAACCTATAAGTTACTAATTTGACTTTGTTGTCGATTGATTAGATGATCGATTTTGAGTGATTTTCCACTATGGCAGGATGTTTAAGCTGCATTAACATTAACTTACTTGTATTTGCTAGCTATTAGGGATGCTAATTTCGGTTAATTTTCCCAACCGACAACCGCAAATCATTATCCGATTATTAACCGTTAACTGATAAGATGGTAAGTTAACACTTTTCAATAAGGTTCATTCAGCGCTGCCGCTCCCACCACGTGCATCACGCACTGTGCGTAGGGTACCGAGTGCTGAGGGGGCACCAAAAAATAGTCTAATGAAAAATCAATAATTATATTTTAATTATTATATTGAATATATAGCTCACTGAATCTGATGGCCACAAATAGTTTCTCCCGGAATCTAGAGCGAGGGAGTGAGTGCGAGACAGCGTAGCGCGTGCATGACAGAGGGAGAGAGAGCAGACCGCGCGTGTGTGCCTCATGAAGCACATGTAAGACAAACTCTACATTATACCGCTTATTACATGGCTACCTACAAAATAAATCAATAATTTGACACAAAATATTGATTTTAAAAGGAGTTTATTGATTTAAAAACGATTTGATCAGCGTGGGGGGGGGGGGGGTTGTCTTAGTATATTTTCCTGCTTTTTTGTCCTTAGCCAATCACATGCCTGTCATACTCATTCAAATGAATTTGCCACAGTTTAACTCCACTCGAAGTGTAGTAACATCTAGGCATGGCAAGGCAAGTTTATTTATATAGCACATTTCATACACAATGGTAATTCAAAGTGCTGTACATAAAAGGAATTAAAATCATAATATCATAAAAATCATAAAAATTAATAATAATCACAACAGTAAAAACAGAGAATTTAAGATAATTTAAAAAATTGATTTAAAATGAATTAACACAGTAAAAATGATTATACATAGAGTAATGCAATCTGTTCGGACGTAGCACAGTGCTCATTCAATAAATGCAAAACTAAACAGATGAGTTTTGACTCTGCTTTTAAATATGGCTAATGTATTTGCACATCTGTTCTCTTCTGGAAGCTGATTCCAACTGCGGGCGGCATAATGGCTAAAAGCAGATTCCCTTTGTTTTGTGTGAACCCTTGATATTACTAACTGACTCCATCCTACTGATCTGAGTTGTCTGTTAGGTTTATATTCAGTGAGCATATCTGCAATGTATGTAGGTCCTAGGCCATTGAGTGCTTTATAAACAAGTAAAAGTACTTTAAAATCTATCCTAAACATAACTGGAAGCCAGTGTAAGGACCTGAGGACTGGTGTGATATGCTCTGATTTTCTGGTTCTAGTCAGAATCCTGGCAGCAGCGTTCTGTATGAGCTGCAGCTGTCTAATGGTCTTCTTGGGAAGGCCAGTGAGGAGACCATTACAATAGTCCACCCTGCCTGTGATAAAGGCATGAACAAGTTTCTCCAAGTCTTGACGGGAAACAAAACATCTAATTCTTGCAATGCTTTTGAGATGATAGTATGCTGATTTAGTTACTGCTTTGACATGGCTACTGAAACTGAGGTCTCACTCCAGAATCACACCCAGATTCTTGACTTGATTTTTTGTTTTTTGACCCCTAGCGTCAAGGTACGCATTTACCTTATGAACTTCATCTTTGTTTCCAAATATAATGACTTCTGTTTTCTCTTTGTTTAACTGAAGAAAGTTTTGGCACATCCAACTGTTAATTCCATCAATGCATTGGCAGAGAGAGTCAATGGGGCTGTAGTCATTTGGCGATAAGGCTAGGTAAATCTGGGTATCATCTGCATAGCTGTGATATGCAATTTGGTTCTTTCTCATTATTTGACTTAGTGGGAGCATATACAGCGGTGCAAGAATTGAGCCTTGTGGGACTCCGCATGTCATGGACGTCAACTTAGACTTACGTTCTCCTATGCTCACATAATAGCCTCTCCCTTCTAAGTATGACCTGAACCATTTGAGAACCATCCCAGAAAGCCCGACCCAGTTTTCCAGTCTATCTAGAAGAATGTTATGATCGACAGTGTCGAACGCAGCACTGAGATCTAGTAATACCAGCACTGATATTTTGCCAGAATCAGAATTTAGGCGAATATCATTTATTATCTTTATGAGTGCTGTCTCTGTGCTCTGATGTGGTCTGAAACCAGATTGGAAATGGTCCAGGCATTCATTTGAGTTTATGTAATGGTTCAGCTGATTAAAAACAACCTTTTCAATAATCTTGCCTATAAAAGGAAGATTTGATATTGGTCTATAGTTGCTCAATATGGTGTTATCAAGATTTCTCTTTTTCAGAAGGGGCTTAACAGCTGCAGTTTTCAGGGAGTTTGGAAAAGTCCCAGAAAGAAGTGAGGTGTTCACCACTTCTAAGAGATCTGCTTCTAAACAGTTAAGCACACTTTTGAAAAAAGATGTGGGAAGCGTGTCAAGGTAGCAGGTTGACGATTTGAGGTGCTGTACTATTTCTTCCAAAATGTTGCTATCAATTGCTTCAAAAGCAGACATAGTGACTTCTTTTTGAAATTGCGGTCGAATCCGTCTGACCTCTGCATAACTTGAGGGTGTGCTAATCATCTTTCTGATATTATTGATGATCTCAGAAAAGAAGGAAGCAAACTCATTGCACTTGCTGTCGGAAAGCATTTCACTACGGATCTGACTAGGGGGGGTTGTTAGTCTCTCAACGGTAGCAAAAAGAGTGCGAGTGTTGTTTAAGTTGCTGTTTATAAGGTTTGAGAAGAACGTTTGTCTAGCTTTACCTAGTTCAGCATTGAAAGCATGAAGGCTGTCTTTATAGATGCTATAGTGAATTTCAAGTTCCGTCTTCCGCCACATCCGCTCAGCTTTTCTGCATTGTCTTTTCATACTCTGTACTGATGTTGATTTTCTCCACAGTGATTTCTGTCTGCCAATCATCTTTCTGACTTTCACAGGTGCAATGTCATCAATGACATTCTTAACTTTTGAGTTAAAGGACTCCAGGAGAAGATCAACAGAGTCTGAAGAAATGCTTGGCATTGAAGATACAGCCTTCATAAATAGCACACTAGTGTTATCGTTAATGCATCTCTTTCTGACCGAGACAGATCTAGATTCAGTGGTAGCAGAGACCAATATATCAAAGAAAATACAGAAGTGATCAGATAGTGCTACATCCTTAATAACAGTGGATGAAATCTTTAGACCCTTACTGATGAGTAAATCAAGAGTGTGCCCACGATTGTGTGTAGGCCCATGCACATGCTGAATCAGGTCAAAAGTGTTCAAAACCGTTAAAATTTATTTTGTAGTTTTGATTTCTGCATTTTCTATGTGAACATTAAAATCCCCTGCAATAGCAAAACAGTCAAACTCTGAACAAATCATTGATAGCAGTTCTGTGAACTCTTCAACAAAGGCTGGAGAGTATTTTGGGGGCCTGTAAATAATGATAAATAGAATGCGTGGAGCACCTTTAAGCACAATCCCTAGATATTCAAAAGACAAGTACTGACCAAATGACTCTTGCTTGCATTGATAGACATCTTTAAATAAATCAGCTACACCTCCACCTCTCCTAACAGCTCTGCAGACACTCATGAAAGTAAAGTTAGGAGGGGCTGTTTCATTGAGGACTGTTGCACTGCAGCTGTCTTCTAGCCATGTTTCATTTAGAAACATAATATCCAGGTTGTTTGTGGTTATAAAATCATTAATCAGAAGTGATTTATTTTTTAGTGAGCGAATGTTTAAAAATGCTAGTTTGATGACATTACTTTTTGTCTCTAGAGCAATCTTAGTTTGATGCCTAATAGGCCTCAGATTAGATGAGTCAACCGTACGACTTGAGAAGGCCTTAGACTTTCTATCACATATTAAAACAGAAATAGGGAAAACTACAGGCAAATCTAGAAGCAATATGAATGTTCCTGAGCTAAATTTCGAGTGTTCCAGATCTTTTCAGCTTTTTATTTTTAATAAATTTGCACAAATGTTAAAAACCTATTTTTTGCTTTGCCATTATGGAGTAGGGAGTGTAGAATGATGTGGGAAAAAAAGTAGTTTAACATAAGGCAGCAACATAACAAAATGTGAAAAAAATGAAGGGGTATAAATAATTTCGCAAGGCACTGTACATTTTTTACACTGTACTTATATTCTTACAAATACCTACATGTAATTACATCTTTAATTAATTTCTGTAATTACATTTGTAGTTACACTGTTGACCCACCCCTTACACCCCTAAACCTACCCATACCATCAAACCTGTCTCTAACCTTACCCGTATCCCACCTTAATAGAAGCAAAAGTGTTTTGCAAAACAATATGACCACAATAAGTACATTGTACTTATTTTCTGATGGAACGTCATGAGAGCAAGTACTTTATAACAGAATTTAAGTTTTTGGGTGAACTAACCCTTTAAGGCTTCTAAGGGTGTGTTCACGTTTTGTTCGATTAAAACGAACTCTGGTGCGATTGCTCTGTTAGTGCGGTTCATTTGAGTAAGTGTGAATGCTGCCATCCGAACCCTGGTGCACACCAAACAAGCAGACCAAGAACGCTAAAAAGATGGATCTCAGTCTGCTTCCAAGCGAACTCTGGTGCGGCTTGAATTAAATGTGAACACAACACAGAAAATATACTTCTAAACAAAGCAAAAACTGGAAGTAATGACAAGATACAATGCTAAAACAAAATAAGCAGAGGGGAAACGTGGCGCGCTTAGACTGTATTACGTGTATTCGTAAGCAGTGCTGAGCAGATCTACACCGCGTTCCAAATTATTATGCAAATTGGATGTAAGTGTTATAAACATAATTTTTTTTTGTTTTTCAATTAAACTCATGGATGGTATTGTGTCTCAGGGCTCTTTGGATCAATCAAATGAATCTCAGACACCTGTGATAATTAGTTTGCTAGATGAGCCCAATTAAAGGAAAAGTACTTAAGAAGGGCGTTCCACATTATTAAGCAGGCCACAGGTTTCAAGCAATATGGGAAAGAAAAAAGATCTCTCTGCTGCTGAAAAGCGTCAAATAGTGCAATGCCTTGGATGGTTGGTGGATGGCCACCATGTCCCAACAAGGCTGCGACGTCAACAAGGAGGTGGCGGAGTCATGTTTTGGGCTGGAATCATTGGGAGAGAGCTGGTAGGCCCCTTTAGGGTCCCTGAAGGTGTGAAAATGACCTCTGCAAAGTATGTAGAGTTTCTGACTGACCACTTTCTTCCATGGTACAAAAAGAAGAACCGTGCCTTCCGTAGCAAAATCATCTTCATGCATGACAATGCACCATCTCATGCTGCAAATAATACCTCTGTGTCATTGGCTGCTATGGGCATAAAAGATGAGAAACTCATGGTGTGGCCACCATCCTCCCCTGACCTCAACCCTATTGAGAACCTTTGGAGCATCCTCAAGCAAAAGATCTATGAGGGTGGGAGGCAGTTTGCATCAAAACAGCAGCTCTGGGAGGCTATTCTGACATCCTGCAAACAAATTCAAGTCGAAACTCTCCAAAAACTCACAAGTTCAATGGATGCAAGAATTGTGAAGGTGATATCAAAGAAGGGATCCTATGTTAAGATGTAACTTGCCCTGTTAGGTTGTTTTTCATTGAAATAGCTTTTGATTTCAGTAAATATGACCACCTAATGCTGCAAATTCAGCAAATGCCTTTTTTCAGTTCTTTACAACCTATAAAATGTTTTAACTCTGTTGTGCATAATAATTTGGAACAGTGCATTTTCAGTTTTTTATTTTTAAAATAAATACTGTTATCATTAAGAGGTTTGTTCAATAAAATTCGAATTATACCCTAATGGTTGATTGCTTGAAAATTATACTGACTGTCATTTGCACTGACTAATTATGAAAACCAGAGAAAGATATCATTTGCATAATAATTTGGAACGCAGTGTATCAGTGAATGGGTACTTTGATGTCATACACCCGCAGTGCCGCCTTAAGTCGAACGCAACTTTTCCTTTTGTTTGGTGTGTTCGGTGTATCACTATGCCTTTAGGTTGCTATCAAAAATGCCAGTGTGAACACTAAGTGTACCGGGACCAAATGTATAATTTTCCTTTTCTTTACCCCAAGGGTGTCCAGTCCTGCTCCTGGAGGGTCACTGTCCTGCAGAGTTTAGCTCCAACCCTAATTAAACACCTGAACCAGCTAATCAAGGTCTTACTAGGCATTCTAGAAACTTCAAAGTATGTGTGTTGAGGCAAGTTGGAGTTAAACTGTGCAGGACATTGGCTCTCCAGGAGCAGGATTGGACCGAGTTTGGACAACCCTGCTTTTACCCAGGGCTGCCGAAACTTGATCCTGGAGGGCCGGTGTTGTTACCTGTTTATTTGAAACTTGCGGTAGACGAGGGCTATCCAGTGATAGAACCAAGGTAACTCATATTCAAACCACAGTTGTCCATGAAACACAGGAGAGATGCAAGCAGCGGCCGTCAGGTAGGATGAAGAGCCACATTCCCCCAGATAGGACAGCAGTAATCCAGATCCCGAGCCCTCACTTACTGCAAGCAAAGTTGAGGATGGATGATGACTCCGCAAGTATGCTATTGCTTGCACAAGGTCAGAAGTATTTCCAAACTCCTGGTAGTGCGGAGTAGTCAATGGGCAGCCACCATGACCACGTCGATGGAAAACCACTGGATAGAAACCCTGTTGCAAAGTCTGGTAGCATAACCTGAGCAAGTGTGGTGTTACTCGGCCTAGGGCGTTGGGAATTATAACAACAATAGCAGGATTACTAGTGTGAAGGCCCAGAGATTTTCCTCCAGGATGATGGTCCCTTTTGGCCTGACCTTGTTGGTCTGTCAGACTCACAGCCCAATCCAGAGCCACAATACCTCCATCCTTCAGGAGAAGGTTATCCCGTGTAAAGCGGACTCCTCCTTGCAGTTCAGCACCTTCCTTTGTAGGCCACATGAGATTGGTGATTATCTGTAAATGAGGGTTGGTCTGAGGCCATCTTGCCAGTGGAGGCTGGGCCAAAGTATAGCAGTGTTTCTTCAGGTGGCTGGCAAGGGCAGTAGCTTTACAGATCAGTTTGACTTCTGCCTGGCATTCTTCTGTGGATTCTGATACTGGAAAGCATGGCAGTTTCAAGAGTCTACAGGCCATAATCCACATACAGCGACCCAACTGCTGTACAGTACTATCTGCAAGACGACAGATCCAGTTCCATCGACGCAATATCGCAACCAGAACTAGCAGCAGAGAAGGTAGCAGGCAGAGAAAGAAGTCCCACATTGCTCTCAAATCTGTAACCTATAGGTCTAACCAAGGGTACAAGGAATCTACCTTAACACTGAGGTTGGTGGGCAATGGTTTTCTCAAGTGGAAAATCTCAAAAGATCTTTAAACCAAATGCTCTGTTTTACTCTCACTAGCGTGTCAGCCTAAATGGACTTGCACCTCCTCCCCTACCCGTGGCAAACATTGCTGCTCCCCCCTTTTTCAGAAATCATTAACAATACTTTAATCCACAGAGTGTTGTTAGCTATAGAAAGCAGGCGAATAGCAGTCTAATGGAACTAATGGAGGTTTTGCCACTTGAATGTCTGAGATTCAAGCAATTCTTTGCTTTACTGCCTTCAGAATCCACTTAAAGTGCCACAGAGGTGGAACGCGTTGAAAAGTGACCATTAACAGCTCGCCATCTGAATAGGTAAGAGACCTTGAGGATATTGCACCCAAACCAGTACCCTTTGTTCCTGGGTTGTTATATAATAAAATGTTCTAGCTGTATGGTGCTGTAACTCAAAACTGAACAAAGACACTGTTTGCTTTGTGCTTAGAAATAAATTAGCAAGTCGACTATGAGCAAGTGACTATGCATACAACAATGGCAAGCATTTTTTTGTATAAAAAGTTTTATTCAAACCATAATACTCACAAATTTTCCTCTACATAAACAAAACAATGTCTTTGGTTTTGATATTTTGCTGTTTTTCATGTTTCTTTAGAATAATATTTACATTTTGAAATGTTAAACAGAAGCCACATGAGTTTTAATTGTGTTGGTCAAAGCTGGAAATGCAGAGGTAAAGTGAGAGGTTAGTAGCAATTTAAGAGTCAATAATGCAAGCACTCTTACAAAGAGGGACAAATGGAGACACACTGTCTATGCAAACATCCTTTTGCTTTTTATGTTAAATCATTAGATTTAGGTTAATAACATTTGATATCTTTATATAAAAAATTGCCCAGGAGCCACCTGCATCTGCCTGAAGGAACTGTTCACCCAAGGATGAAAAATCTGTTCTTGTTTACTCACCTATATCTGATTTTAGGAGAATGTTCAGTTTTTCCGTGCAATGAAAGTGTATATCAGTGCTGGCACAATTAAAAAAAGAAAATAAATATACATATAATACTAATACACACACCGACACACTCAAGCACTACATTCCAAGTCTTCTATGTGTTCTATATATATGTTCTATATATAATTTGTAAGAAGAACAGACCAGAAGAACAGTAGTTATTTTTAATTTTATCTGCTGTAGATCGCAAATATAATATGTGCTTGGTTTGATTTAAATATGTTATATCACAATCTGTTGTGCAAGAATCATCGCTGATGTCATACCTGGCAAGTCTTCAGAACATTTGGAATTTAGTTCATGAGTAATATGGACCACTTGAATGGTACTTTTTGTGCTTTTTCTGTCATTTTTGGAGCTCCACAGCCCCAGTAATCGCTAATGTTCATTGTATGGGGGAAAAAAACAGCTTGGACATTTAACAACTTTCAACATATTTTACTGAAAAATAAACATATTTTTGGAACAATATGAGGGTGAGTATATCAAGAGTATATCATTTTTGGGTGAACTGTTCCTTTACGATAAAATGACATGAAGTGATGTGCAGAAATCTTATGCCAGGTATACACTACACGATTTTAGGCCCAAATTTTCTGGAGATCACCAACAAAAACATTTTTATGAAAATAAGCTTGAAATCTAAAGCAAAATGGTGTTTATTCATGTGGGGGCCTCATTTATAAAATGTTGCAAAGAAACCATCCTAAATTTAATCTTACGATCATCTTATTCAAATATGAAATCTATGAATCGCAAATTATCTTATATAAAACTTGCACGCAACTGAATGGTTTCAGCTCTCCTCCTTGTAAACGACTCCTAATTAATGTCTTCAATCTATAAAATATCACCAGTCATTGTCCAAATCCTTTAACTTAGAACAGCGAGCTGCAAGAACAGCTTACATTTCCAAAAACCTGCAGTACTCCGACAATGCTCAGACCATGGCATGACGCTAAGCACTTTTCCACGTCAAATGCAGTTTTTATGCAGTTTTTATGCGAATTTATGCGCACACACACTCTAAGATCGAATCTGTGCATACACACACTTTATAAATGAGGCCCATGATCTAAGAAAAGCAATCATGCCTGAGAAATAATTAACAAGCTAAATATCTAGGCCTATATGCGTCTTGCAGTGTGAAATATTTTGACTAGAAAAAATGACAATGGCAACGACATACAGCTAATGAGAGAACAACATATAGCGGAATGGAAATTTCGTCTTCTCAGCCATTCTGTCCTCCATATTTTGTTTTTCTTTCTTTGTTTTTTTTCGCTGCAAATCAGTGCACAAGCAATCTAGATTGCAAGATTCTTGCAGATCAACATTATTGGAATCAACATTATCTTGCAGATATTACAGAATTGGAGGAATTCCAGTCCATATCAATTCTCCATTACTGTATAAATTCTTGCGAATGCATTTTGTAAACTGTGTGATGTGTGACCCACTGTCACCAATCTGTTGTGTTATGCAAACCACAGCAACTTCATGATACCTAAAAAAGTTAGTCTAGTCTGAAAAGAACAGCAATCCGATAACTTTAAAAATCGTGTAGTATATAGGCGCCATTACTGAGCTTGCTATTCTGACATATCATAGTCATGCCATAGATGTTGCTTGACCAAATAAGAGCTACATATGCTACCATCTGATCCCAAGTCCTGGTCTTCACAATGAGGTATGTTCACACAAAGACTACCAAAGACACTATGAATGTTAACCACTACAAAAAGGTGCAGCTACATTTCTTGTGTCATTCTTTGTCAGCATTTCAAGGTTAAAAAACGGTAAGTACATTAAAGGATTTGTAAATCCTAAAATAAAGGTGGTTTTGCCTACCTTTTGCATAGCTGACATAAATTCTTCCTGATATGATTCCTTAAGCATTTAAGGAATACAGCTAATATTGTGCACTACTACACAATATTAACGTTTTTTTTCTACAAAGCATCAGGATGAGCATTATAAGTGCCTTTGCCAAATTAAATCTCCTAATGCTCCAAAATTTAACTACTGTATAGGTGATTTATTCACATTTAGAAAAAGCTTGTGAAGTCAAGTGGCAGTACAGCCAGTTGAACTGGATTTACGGTGTTTATAAAAGCTGGGGTGAGTTGAGGTGGCTTGGCCTATCTGTGCTCATACTTTAGTTGTGAGGGGTTAGCAGTGAATTGGTAAGTGTGCACAGGATGAGTTAGCTTTATTCAGACTGTGCCATTAGTGTACTTGGAGAGTTTATTCTCTAAGTCACAGATTCGTTTCTCCTGAGACAGAACTGTGGCCTTCAGATTTTGGATCTCCTCAACAAGCTTCTCCAACAACTGAGGCTAGAGTTTGAAAGAGATTGAGAGACAGCAAAGGAGAAGATGACAGTTGGAAATAGGAAATAGAAGAGAAAAGAATAGTAACAGTAGAAGAAGGATGAATAGGAGCAAAAAGGGAAGGGAAAAAGCAAAAGAGCAAGTCAAGGACAGGCTTAATTTAGAAATAGAAAGAAATGTTTAGCTTCTAGGGATGGGAATCAGAAAGAATTCAATACTTTATTTTCACAGTTTCATTAAACAGAGACAGTTCATTTAAGTCATTCATTTGTGATTTGAACTGATACACTGTATGTTTTTTGTTTCATGGACAATTCATTCAAATTGTTTTTAATTAAATAATTTAGTGGAGCTTTTTTTTATCATATCAGACATCAGGCTATGGGGGTATGTTGTTATAAGTTTCCAATGTATTTTTTAGTTTTTTAATGAACCTGTTTCTGAATACCCAGCCCTATTTTCTTCTCAAGAAATGTCAGAAAAGGAGGTGGTGAAGGAACAGAAGCTATGGAGACATTTTAAGACTAAAGATAAGCAAGATATTCTACTTACGGGCAAACTACTTCCATCTACGGCAGACATGCTTCTACGTGTTGCAGGTCTGGAGTCTAGAACATTCTTCTTGGCCACCTTCAGCTCTCTACTCTTTGGAGGAACATAGCCATCCCTCATGGACACTAATATGGGGTCTCCATCTCGTCCGTCCATCCATTCTTCGGGTTCCAGAGCTGGATCTGGGCCTGCTGTGTCTGGGTAAAGATCATCCTGGAACAGGTCCGACTGGTATCATAACAACAGAAAGAGAAAGATGTAACTGGATGAAGAGATTTTACATACTTGATCATCATATAATCAACTTTTGGTTTCAAATACTTCAATTTTGATTTGTGTTCTTAGTGGTTCAGGATTGAAATAACCCTCAACAAAGAGTAACTAGAGTGCTTACCTTTCTGGGCACTGTCATCATAATAGGCTCACACTTTCTTTCATGGAGTTTATATAATCTATATGAGAAATAATGAAAGTATGTATGTTTAGAATAATATAGACTGATGAACTGTGCACAATAAGACAAAATGAGTACTGAGAAAAGTAAAAAGGGACCATTTTGATTTTGTACACTGCTTAAATGTTTGAGGTAGTTAAAAATGTTCCAATTTTTTGCAGCCGTCTCTCCAAGGCTGCATTTATTTGATGAAAAATGCATTCAAAATGTGAAATATTGTGAAATACTTTTACAATTTAAAATAAATATTTTCTGACTTAATATAATTGAAAAATTACATGATCTTTTAGAAATCATTCTAATATGCTGATTTAGTGCTCAAAAAACATTTCTTATTACCTGTACTGAAAAGGTTTGTGCAACTTTTTTTTTTTTCAGGATTCTTTGATGATTAGAAAGCTCAAAAGAACAGCATTTATTTGAAACAGAACCCCAAGCTCTTGAATGGCAGATAGTGTAGATATGGTATTTTAAAACACATTATAAAGTGTTCATGCATTCATGACGTCTAGACTGGACTATTGTAATGCACTACTAGGTGGCTGTCCTGCTTCTTCAATAAATAAGTTACAGGTAGTCCAAAATGCAGCTGCTAGAGTCCTTACCAGATCAAGAAAATATGATCATATTACCCCAATTTTACGGTCTCTACACTGGCTACCTATTAGGTTCCGTATCACTTACAAAATATTACTTCTTACCTATAAGGCCCTAAATGGTTTAGCTCCTGCATACCTAACTAGTCTCCTACCACGCTACAATCCCTCTCGCTCCCTAAGGTCGCTAAACTCTGGACTTTTGGTAGTACCTAGGATAGCAAAGTCCACTAAAGGAGGGAGAGCCTTTTCACATTTGGCTCCCAAACTCTGGAATAGCCTTCCTGATAACGTTCGGGGTTCAGACACACTCTCTATGTTTAAATCTAGATTAAAGACTCATCTCTTTAGCCAAGCATTCACATAATGTATCTCATAATGTTGTACTTCAGTTACATCTGATCACATACAGATCAACATTCTTCAGCTTGGGCTAAACACATACATTTTTGCTTGGTTGGAACAGCAGCTACGCTAATTACTTCTCTATTTGTTTCTCTGTTTCTGCCACGGGATTTCCATCCCGTGGTAACTAGGAATTACACAAGATTCAGTCCGGATTCAGAACAGCCAAGAAGAGATGATGCCAACCCCTCAGAGGACCGCCGATGATGCCAGCCTTGAAACAACATACAGCACTACACAATTTTTCTACAAGTTTGATTGCAACACATAATCATTACTATTAGTGTTCATCATCTGTTTTTGATTACACCATTACTATTTTTAATATTTATATCATATGTACATCGACTTAACATACAGTAGTTACCACTAACAAGCTACTAAATATATTGTAGTAGCCTACATTTTTTGTACAGCTGCTTTGCAACGATTTGTATTGTGAAAAGCGCTATACAAATAAACTTGAATTGAATTGAATTGAATTGAATATAAAGTAACTAACACATATCCAAATTAATGCAAAACTGACCTGGCAATCTCACACTTGCTGACGTCCACTCCTCTCTTGGGCATGAAGCCCATTCCTCTCTGTGGCTCCTTGCTGCTGAATGTGCTGATGTAATGCACATAGGGAGGTTCCTCTGTGATCTCAAAATACCGAATACTGCTGTCACCCTGTGGAGACATGGAAACAACTTTACAGCACCAGCCTGAGTGCGATAACAAATGAAACATGGAGTCATACCTTGCCACTGAGATAGACAATGTTAGTGTCTGGATCATAAAAAGGCAATAAAACTCCATTACTTGTGTCCAACTCCAGTAGTGCTATGGGCTCTTCAAAATTAGTCTACAGAATGACAGAAATGAACACCATCAGTGATTTGATAGAAAACAAGGGCAGTGAAATAAACTTGATCAAAATATAGAAAAATACAATAGAATAAAATCAATAAAATTAATAATGGATAAATGAAAATTTTGTCACCATTTAGATACCCTCATATTGTTCCAAACCAATAAAACTTTGGTTAGATCTCAAATGAAAGTATTTCAATGAAACACAAGAGGTTTCTTCTGAAGGTCCAGGTAACCGTAACAAAGAACATCCAAAAAGGTCACAAAGGTATCATAAAAGTAATCATTTTGAAAAGATACAATCACTTTATATGACTTGTATTTGAATCTAAAATATTATTTATTTATATCAATGATGGACATATATACACTACCAGTCAAAAGTTTTTGAACAGTAATATTTTTAATGTTTTTTAAAGAAGTCTCTTCTGCTTACCAAGCCTACATTATTTCTATTGTGGCGGGCGTCCCGAGGATCTATCAGCGTCGCCCTGGCAACACACGAGCACCAGCTGGAACCACTCACCACGAGCCAATCGGTCACGGCCCCACCGGCTTTATAAGCAGACTTCCAGAACCAGAGAACTGAGAATCATCTCCGATGCAGCGTGAGACTTACCTGATCTTTGTGTCATTCTTCCCGCAGACTCGCCATGACCGCTTGGCTCCCCACTTCCGGGTTGCACGCACCGGGGTTACAGCACATCTTTTGCACCAACCCCTTCACTGGCCACCGTCACTGGGAAGCTCACCTATCAGGAGGAAATCACCGCACCCCACGAAGACGACGACATCACCTCACCGCTCACCCGTATTGTTCATTTCTGTTGCACCGCTTCAATAAATCCACCCTCCGGGGCTCACTCAACTCTTGTCTTGTTGTTGCTGTTCCCCGCCCGGCCACAAGGTGGTGGAGAATGCGGGCATGAGCCAGGCCTGAGAACACCAACGAGCAAGAGTTTGTTTACGCCGCCATTTTGCCCCGCTACTCACTCCGGTTGTTTTTTTTCCTCTCTTTTTAGGCGCGCTCCTCCCCGTGGACATGGAGGACCTCGTCAAACAGCTCGCTGAGGTTAGCGTCCGTCAGCAGCAATGTTTTGAACTACTCACCGAACAACATGGCCACATTCAAGGGTATTTGGCCGAACTACGGTTACTGGCCGCTCAGAACGTCCCTCTGCCGGACCCACGGGTCACCGCTGCCCAACTACTACCCAAGCTGACCGCACATGATGACATTGAGGCCTACCTTAAGATGTTTGAATCACTCGCTCGCACCGAGGGGTGGGCGAGAGGTACTTGGGCTGCAGTACTGGCACCGTTACTCTCTGGTGAGGCGCAACGGGCATATTTTTCCTTACCAGCGTCGTCCCAAAACAATTATAATGAGTTAAAAAAAGAGATATTGGGTCGGCTCGGGCTCTCCGCGACCACAGCCACCCAACGCTTCCATGAATGGGAGTTTAAAACACGGTTGCCAGTCCGCACCCAGGCCGCTGATCTGATGCGGTTGGCCGAACACTGGCTATTAGAAGATTCACCCTCCCCAGTTCAAGTCGCCGAATGGGTAGTGGTCGACCGGCTTCTGAGAGCCCTTCCCCGCTCGATGAGGCAGGCCGCCGGCATGCGGGGACCCAAAACCATCGTAGAGGTGATCGAGGCCGTGGAGCTGGCGGACGCTACCTACCATCGGGAGGCCGGGGAGCGAGCACAGCCTTTTCCCCGGAGGGTGGTCCAGGAGCGGCGGCCGCCGGAAGGCACCCCACGACCAGTACACAGGCCGACCAGCCCCCGCGACGAGCCCATGCCCACGGACCCACCGTCACCCACCGTCAAGGCTTGGATGGCAGGCTGTGTGGTCCACCAAAAACCCTCCCCAGGAGCACCGACGGCCACCGTGAGGGTCCGAGGACGTCACTTCCGGGCTATGCTGGATTCAGGAAGTGCAGTTTCCCTCGTGCGGCCCGACACCCTCGGGCCCCGGCCAGCCTCCAAAGCCCTGATGCCAATTACCTGCGTCCATGGAGATGCACGTGAGGTGCCGACTAACCTTCTCACTTTCCACAAGGGTGGACAGACGTGGACCTTGGAGGTCGGTGTTTTAAAGGACCTGCTGGTCCCCCTGTTGCTGGGTCGAGACTGGCCGGGGCTAGACGCCGCCTTGGCCGCGACCGCACAGCCTGCCCACGCCCGCCGCAAGCCGCGGCCTCAGCCGTCGCGGGGGTCTGGATACTGCTCCTGCCTGATGACATCTGACAGTGGGAGAGAGGGTGAGTCTGCCGCCCAACGCACTAACCTCTACCATGATGTGTTCCAACAGGTCACCGGAGGAGGCGATTTCGGAAGGGCCCAAAAGGAGGACGATCGCCTTAAGCACTACTGGCGCCAGGTCCGCATCCTGGAGGGCCAGGAAGTTTTGCCAGCTCCTCACCCTCTCCCACACTTCGTTGTGCAGAACGGCCTGTTGTACTGCATCGCGGAGCGTCGGGGGGAGGTTAAACGCCTGCTGGTGGTACCGAAGGGGAAAACAGAGATGGTCCTTGAGCTCGCCCACGCTCACCCCATGGCCGGTCACCTGGGCGCCCAGAACACCATCCAAGGGATTCGCGACAGGTTCCACTGGCCGGGATTGGAAGCCCAGGTGAAGAGTTTCTGCCAGGCCTGCCCCGAGTGTCAACGCACGTCACCTCGAAAGCCTCCCCCCAGCCCGCTGATTCCCCTACCTATCATCGGGGTGCCTTTCGAGCGGATCGGGATGGACATCGTGGGGCCGTTGCCGAGGTCTGGCCGGGGGCACGAACATATCCTAGTCATCGTCGACTATGCCACCCGGTACCCCGAAGCAGTCCCCCTTCGCCAAGCCACCGCCAAAGCCATCGCCCGTGAGCTGTTCCTGCTCTCCAGCCGGGTGGGCATCCCGTCGGAGATTCTGACCGACCAGGGAACCCCGTTTATGTCCCGGCTAATGGCTGACCTGTGCCGGCTGCTGAAGGTAAAGCAGATCAAAACATCCGTCTACCATCCTCAGACCGACGGGCTCGTCGAGAGGTTCAACCAGACCCTAAAGCAAATGCTACGGAGGGTGGCGGCTGAAGATAAGAAGGATTGGGACCTGCTCTTGCCTTACGTTCTCTTCGGCATCCGGGAGGTTCCCCAAGCCTCCACCGGGTTCACCCCTTTTGAGCTCCTGTTTGGCCGCCAACCCCGTGGGCTTCTCGACGTAGCCCGAGAGGCCTGGGAGCAGCAGCCGGCCGTCTTCCGTACCGTCGTCGAACA
The DNA here is from genome assembly GCF_049309525.1 of Garra rufa. Classification (NCBI taxonomy): domain Eukaryota; kingdom Metazoa; phylum Chordata; class Actinopteri; order Cypriniformes; family Cyprinidae; genus Garra; species Garra rufa. The sequence continues at coordinate 15,547,474 of NC_133379.1, read as the reverse complement.
CGTACAAGACATGAGGAACAAAATCGACAGAGTCATGCCGTTAGTCCGGGAACATCTGGTGAGATCCCAACAAGCCCAGCAACGCCACTATAATCGGAAGGCCCAGCCGCGGGAGTTCCAGCCTGGAGACAGGGTGATGGTCTTCGTCCCGAATGCCGCCTGCAAGTTCCTCGCACAGTGGCAAGGACCGTACACTGTAGAAGAAAGGGTAGGCCCCGTAAACTACCGAGTGCGACAACCGGGTCGAAGACAACCTCTACAGCTGTACCACATCAACCTGTTGAAAAAGTGGATTGGAGACCGGGACCAAGCCGTCGCCCTGGCCGTCACAGAACCCACGGCTGTCGACATCAACGCCAACTTGTCCGCCGCCCAGAAGGCCGAGCTGCGGCACCTGGTCGGTCAGTTCCTGGACGTCTTCTCCGACACCCCCGGCCAGACTAACGTACTATCCCACGAAATCCGCACTCCTCCCGGCGTCATTGTCCGGCAACGGCCCTATCGAGTCCAAGAGGCCCGCCGGCAAGCTATAGAGGAGGAAATCCAGAAGATGCTCAAGCTGGGGGTAATCGAGCCATCCCGGAGCCCCTGGTCCAGCCCGATAGTCCTGGTCCCAAAGCCGGATGGCACCCTGAGGTTCTGCAATGACTACCGGCGCCTGAACGAAGTTTCCGACTTCGATAGTTACCCCATGCCCCGGGTGGATGAACTCCTGGAGCGCCTGGGAAGGGCCCGGTACATCACGACCCTCGACCTCACAAAAGGGTATTGGCAAGTTCCACTCTCCGCTGACGCCCGGCCAAAAACCGCCTTCTCCACTCCGTCAGGCCACTGGCAGTACCGGACCCTTCCCTTCGGCCTGCATGGCGCTCCAGCAACGTTCCAGCGCCTAATGGATGTGATACTCCGGCCCCATCAAGCCTACGCGGCCACGTACTTTGATGATGTGGTGATCCACTCGGAGGCATGGGAGGACCACCTCGAATGGCTGAAGAGGGTGCTATCCGAGCTTCGTCGGGCTGGACTGACAGCCAACCCCCGCAAATGCCACCTTGCCCTGAATGAAGCGAAGTACCTGGGTTTCACCATAGGAAGAGGTCTCGTCAAGCCCCAAGAAAGTAAAGTGAAGGCGATATTGGAAGCCCCAAAGCCACAGAACAAAACCCAGGTACGAGCCTTCCTGGGGTTGGCTGGCTATTACCGTTGTTTTATCCCCAGCTTCTCCTCTATACATTTTTTGACACTTTAATGAGAGAAAGATCCAAAAATCAGCATTTATCTGAGATAAAAAAAGCTTTCGTAACATTTTACACTATACCATTCAAAAGAAAGTATAGAAATTAATAGCTTTATTTAGCAAGGATGCTTTAAATTGATCAAAAGTGATGGAGACATTTCAGATAAATGCTGTTCTTCTGAACTTTCTATTCATCAAAGAAACCTGAAAACATTATACTCAGCTGTTTTAAACATAATAATAATAAATGTTTTTAAGCAGCAAATCAGAAAATTAAAATGATTTCTGAATGATTCATGTGACTGCAGTAATGATGCTAAAAAATCAGCTTTGAAATGACAGGAATAAATTAAATTTTAAAATATATTCAAACAGAAAACAGTTATTTTAAATAGTAAAAATATTTTGAAATTGTACTGTTTTTGCTGTACTTTGGATCAAATTTGGCTTGGCAAGCAGAAAAGACTTTCTAAAAATCTTACTGTTCAAAAACTTTTGACTTGTAGTCTACATGGAGCACATCACATACTTGGAAGCTCAAACATGTATGCATTATATCAGGTTTGTTTCAGCTTGTGATGCATGCACAAGCTTCCATGTTTAATATATTACATATGCTCTGTTTTACGACGACTTTATAACAGTTTTGGATCTCAAGTTTTGGTTACCTGGACCTTCAATGGAGGGACAGAAAGCTCTCAAGTTTCACTAATAATATTTTCATTTGTGTCGAAGAATAATAGGGGTGGGAATCTTCAGGCACTTCGTGATCCGATCCGATTCCGATTCTGGGAGTCACGATCCGATTCCAAAACGATTCTTAATCTACATTTTTTCCCTAATTAATTCTTCTGCTGTGCAAATACAACTTCACATTTTTAAAAACATGTAAAATTGCAGTTTCGATGCTTTTTGTTTATAGTTGGAATCTCTGTACAAGTAGGTGTGTCAATCTTCACTGGTTTCAAGATTCAATTTAATTACTGTTTTCATTATCAACTAAATATCGCGATGCTCACATTCTCAGTTTTCAATAGTACTGCGCATGGCTACATTTTCATATATGTTTAATATCAAATTTATTTTGTGCCAATTTTACTTTATTTTTTAAATTATATAAGCAATGTACTTTTTAAAACAATTTCTTATTTAAAATAAGTGTTCTTTAGGTATCCGAAAGTTTATAGACAATAGTTTTTCTTTTTTCCTCAGCATTACTGCCGTTTTATTATTACTGATGAGATCATAGACAGGCAGCTTTAACTGGCTGCATTCAAACTAATGCACAGCAGTGGCGAGTGGTGACTTTTTTTTACCAGGTATGCTGAGTGCTAAAACCACCAGTAGTAATACCAAAAATAAATCTTTAATACCAAAAAAATCTTTAGATTATTTAGAAACCAATAAAATCAGAGACGAAATCATATTGTAATATTTCATCTTTTTCCTGTTATTATTTTTAAAAAATATATACATTTTATATTGGCTATTTTTTTCAGTGGACTTTCAAATTTTGAATTGTTGAGAAATTATGAAAATATATAGTTAGGATGTTTATTTTTTTCATTTAATTTAGTCGAGTAAGTTGTGCATTAAACACAATATGATTTTCGGCAATCCGGATCTCGTAGCAACAGCGCGTTCTCTTACGAGAGGTCTCTCGTACTGCGTAAGATATCTTACGCTTGGGGAAAATCCTTTTCCGCGAGATATTGAAGCCAAAAATTATCCTTAATTTTGTAATAATGCAAAATGCGTTGCAGCAGCATACAGACATAGGCGAGACAGCTCGCGCGCCTATTGGCTGTTCTGCAGCAACTGCAGCAGCCTATCGAGCGAGGCCTTAGCGTGACGTCAGACCCAATGAGGGCACTTCGTGCCCACTGCGTCACGTCCCGCCGAAACAGGCGTAGTCTAGGCCTATAAATACCACTCGCAGGCAGCTATTATCTGATTTTTCATCCTTCAAGCGAAGCACACGCATCGCTGGAGCTGGAGAAGAAGCCGCGCCGTTGACCGAGAGCATTTCAGCAGGACGAGCCTTCGAAGTCGCTGGCCGCGCCGCCTTCCTTGCCTTCCTGCTGCGCTTTCCGGCGCTCATATCCTTTTTGCTATTTATTCAAAAGAGCAAAGGCGTCTTTTTTAAAGATGCCCTCCTGCGGCTCGTGCAGAGCCACACTCAGTGACGGGGACCGCCACGTCATCTGCGTTTCCTGCCTGGGTAAAGAGCATGCAGTTCTCGTGCTCGCTGACGGCGGCTGCCCTCACTGCGAGCCAATGCCTATGGCGACTCTGAGGACTCGCCTGGCCTTCTTCAATGAGACTGCTCCCCCGCCCGTCGCGGTGTCGCGTCGTAAAAAGCGCCGTGCCCAGCGGGCCCCGGAACCTTCCCCCAGCCGTCAAAGCTCGCCGGTTTGCCCGCCTGCTTCACCGACCTCGTCAGCCTCCATCCCGGACGTAAGTCTGCCACCGCCTCCATCGACGTCGCTGACGAGGGGGCTCTGATGGAGGAAGAAGATTCCTGCTCTATCCTGGCGTCAGGCAGTGAGGACTGGGCGAGCTCTGTGGACCTCGCGCCCCCTGACCACGCCCCGTCAGGCACAAGAGCTTCAATTGAGGCAGAGCTCATATGGACACTCACGCAGGCTTTAAGGCCTCGAGTGGTCTTCACCAGAGCAGCCCGCTCACAACCGGCTGGACGGCTGTTTCCTGCCAAAAGGGGAACGCGCTTCGCATGTGTCAAAGCCAGCGCCTTTTCTTCCTGAGCTTCACGAAGAACTGACTAAGTCCTGGAACACCCCCTACTCAGCGAGAGTGCGCCCATCTACTTCTTTGGCGTTCTCTACAGTGGACGGCGCGCTAAGTAGGCTCTGCCCTCTAAGGCTTGCCGCCAGACGTCAAACCTGCTCCGCCGCGCTTTCACCGCCGCCGGGCAAGCTGCGTCAGCGCTGCACACCATGGCCACGCTGCAGATTTTCCAGGCTGACCTCCTCCGAAGGCTGGATGAAGGAGGACCCGACGCGATCTGCGTGCCGGGTCTGAGTCTGCTTGCCCGGAAGATTCCATCTCAAATAAGGGATCAATTTATAGCATTCTCTCTGACAGCCCGGGTATGCGGAGCAGCAGCTTATAATGGACGGAACGCCACTGATGCACAAATCTATTTCGATATATCAGATGTTTTGTCCTGCTCTGAAAACATAACTGACTGTATGTACAGTTTCGTTTAAAACTATTCGAAAATGCAAGTGCATTTAACCGCATTCACAATCGAGCTTTAGGACGAACAAACACAAAGCGCACGTGAAAGTCTGTCAGTGCACGAGTTTCGTGCATCTAATAGTACTGCATTTCAGACGGCATAAATGAAAGCATATCTTAAGTAAAACACGGCAGATGGAAACACACACTGTCAAGCAATGCACACGTGTCTCACAGTTCAAATTCGGTGCAATGAAGCCTGCCGCGTCTCTAGCGCGCACACGTGCCATATGCGGAAAAAAACAAGCTCAGAATCGATTCTGAAATATTAGGAATCGATTCAGAATCGTTGAAGAGAGAATCGCGATGCATCGGAGAATCGATTTTTTCTCCCACCCCTAAAGAATAACCAAAGCAAAATGGGTATGGAATAACATGAAGGTGAGTAAATGAACTATCCATTTCATTTTGTTTCATTACCGGATCCCACAGGCCAAGCTCTCTCTGGCTCATCCTGGTGAAACCTGTGGTGAAAATGTTGCCCTCTCTGGTAAAAATGGCTCTCATTGGTCGGATGCCCTCATGTGGGGACATTCTTTCCTAAAGGAAAAATAAACTCTCCATAATGTCCAAGTTTACATAATGTACATAATGTCCAACAGCCTTGAGGTTTGTCTTCTTTTCTCTGCCGTAATACTTACCGCCACCACCTCGTTTTTCCGGGGATCACACACTCGAAGGCGACGGTCCTTACAGGTGGTGCAGAAAAGGCTACCGTTGTAGTTCCAGCTGACGTTATAGATGAGATCAGGATGGTCATCCATTGTGATCAAGGGTTCTCCAGTGCCCACATTCCAGATGATGATCAGATTATCACTGCCTGAGACAAAAGCACACTGAATGGAAACTGCATAGTGGGACAAAGACTTTTAACTGCTTCTAATTTATTTTCAATCTTATTTTTATACACTTGTGTATCTGTTAAATAAAGTTGGTGTCTATTAAAGAGGTCCTATTATGCTTTTTTACTTTTTAGTCAATTTTTGGTGTGTATATTTGGGCATAAAAAACATCTACAAAGTTACAAATATCTAAGTCCACTCCAATCGGAACTAATCGAGCCATTTGTGCCAGGCTGGGAGAAAGCTATTGTAATAATGTAAATTATGTAAAAAATAATGCATTTTTCAAACCACCAAGCATGAGAGCATGTTCTAGTGCACCCCCAAAACAAAATAAAGACTTTGTAAAAGAGCATAAAAGGACCCCTGTAAAACTGTACTGAAATTTACCTGCAGTGAGGAGTATGTTGCGGGCGGTGGGGTGCCATTTGATGATGCCCACACGTTTAGAGTGACCTTCCAACACCACAATGGGCTCGCTGATGGGACGACAGGGAGTGTGGTCAGGGATCTGCCATACCTGAGTAAGCACAACTCTATTAGAGCAATGGATCTTAACCAGTGGCTGCTCAACAAACATCCAAGATTTAATATTTTATTATAATTAATTGTAGTATTTTTAGATCATCCTGCAACCTGGATGACCTAAACATATGTAGAATTATTAACATAATTAAATAAAAATTATTTTAAAAACATATAAAAATAAATAATTTAAAGCCACACATATTTATGTATCTGCATTAAGGTTGACTGACTACAGTGTTGCTAATAAAACTTTGTAATGATACTAGTCGAATATATTGCGAATTCTTCTTTTTTTTTTGTAGTAACATTAATTAATATAATAGGGTAATTCAACAAGAATAATCAATCATCCTAGAAAAACATTTGGTGTAGAAACAAATTTCTAATAATCTGTTTTATTTATAACTTCAAACAATAATTTCTACAGTGTAAAGATTAAACTGTCATATACGAACGTTCTTTTGGTATCCAGTGACCACAATGCAATGCCAGCACAGATGACAGCTGCAGTTAACCTCCACTAACAGCAGTGCATACAGTGCATGCCATTCATGTTTGTAATGTAATGTAATGAAATAGCACTAACAGCATTAATATGTTATAATACAACTCCACATAGTCTTGGCAAACTTAGGGGAAATAAATCCCATGTCCATTTTCAATAAATAGTTTCAGCATTTATTCTCACATTTAAAATGTCTTAATGCCATTGCAGTGCAGTAGATACAAAACAAACCAAGTGACATCTGCAAGCAAATACTTCTAGAGAAACTTGAGCCAGTTTTGTTCATATTCACCCAGGGGTTCTAGAAGGTGTGGTTTTATTTGTCTTAATTTTGAACAATGACACACATATACAAAAAAAAAAAAAAAAAAAAAAAAAAAAAACTGGTGTAAGAAATGATTTTTGTTTAGAAATTCCTAGTAAATTACAAATAATTACAAATAAATGGCAAAGTTGAATTATTTCAGTCTTTCTCATTTTTAAAGTAATAATCATTCATTTTACAACTTTAAAAAACACTTTATGGACCATATTGTTGTACAATTTTAACGTTTTGTGATTTTTTTCCCTTGAAAGGCGTGCTTATGTTAACTTTATTTAAGATAAACCTAATGTTGACTTTATTTGTTTATTTTTATCTAATGTAATGACATTTATACACTTTCAAGTGTGGCTTAAGTGTCCAAATACTTCATGAGGTCACTGTATACAAAACTGTTTGTGCATGTGCATGCACATGTTCCAGTGTGTGCCTAAAATGAAATGACTCATCCCTATAGACAACCCAGACCCATCTTTCCTTGTCTGTCATTACCACTGGCTTATTTGTGAACAGGTTTCTGGCCAAGAGCTAACATGTCCTTCTAACATGTGTTTATAAATACCAGATCCTGTCCCATGCCCAAACCGTTAACTCCAGTCATCACCCTTCATATTAACACTATTGTCTGTCACCAAAATCTTTCTCTGAACTGTGAGTAGGTATATATGGAGACATGTTTCATTTGTTTGTAAAAAAATATATAAAACTGAAACATGTTTATGACTACAAGGCTAGTGCCTGGCAGGCAGTGGAGATGTTTATGAATGTCTGTCATGATGATTACCATGGCAGTGGTGTCTTCAGAGCAGCTGGCCAGGATATTGTCATTGTGTGGACACCAGTCAATGTCCAGAACCGGTCCTGAATGTCCAACCACTAGAGGGTAGTTTTTGTCCACTCGACCCACCTATAGCATATTAAAACAAGGAATAAAAGATAATGTTAAGTAAGGTAAAAGTCAGTATATGGTCTTAATATAAACAACCATCAAATGTTTGGGACTTTTTAATCTTAGTTTCTTATGCTAACCAAGGCTCAATTTATTTGATAAAAATATAAAAAGTAATATTGTACAATATTACAATTTTAAAACAACTGCTTTCTATTTTAATATATCTACAAAATGTAATTTATTCCTATAATGAGAAAGCTGAATTTTCAGTAGCCATTACTCCATTCTTCAGTGTCACATGATCGTTCAGAAATGATTCAAATATGCTAATCTGATTGCTATAAATATTGAAAACAGTTGCAGCATTTATAAATAAACAGCATTTATTTAAATTACTGTCACTTTTAATCAATTTAATGCATCCTTGATAAATAAAGGTATTAATTTTGTTTTAAAAAAATGTATATATGTTTATGTATGTATGTATATATATATATATATACATGGGCGACATTTGACTCTTGAGTCAGGGGGGGCAAGAAAAAAAATCAGATGTAAGTATTAAAACAGTGCCCTACGATATTGCAGCACATCAAAGCAGTCAATTAAAGCGCTGCACTTCAGCCCGGGCCGATGGGCCCTGACTTTTTTTTACACCCCAGGGCTACGGCTTCGGGCCAATTTTCACGTCATAGTTCAGACCCGGGCCGGCATCGGGCATGTTTTAGGCTTCTCCTTATTTTCATAATTTAGACAACCATCAATTATGGTGAAGAAAAAAAAATGCCGCGCTGGTGGAAACAACACGAAACTTCACTTTCGCTTTCACTTTTGAGACCGACTCAGACACCGTTTAGTGTGCTTTAGCGCAGCTGAATCCGCGTTCAAGCGCACACAATAGGCTTAAACTCGCCCCAAGCACCGGCAAAAATAAATAACAATGAATGTGTCGAGGAAAGAGTAAGGACATAAATGAATTATTTATTAATTAATTTGTGTATTCTGAGTCAGTGTCGCAATCTCCTTTTTTTTCTCCATCTCTGTCACCTGTGGAGTTTTGGTTCCTTGCCGCTGTCGCCTTGCTTAGTTGGGGACATTTTCCAGCGATATCGTATAGCCTACTATTTGAACTGAACTGACGATGATATCACTGAATTCATTGATGAACTGCCTTTAACTGAAAATTGATTGTAACAATAATGCGTTACTTACACACTATTGTGCTGTTTAAATAGTGTGCAGTTGCTTTGACACAATCTGTATTGTAAAAGGCGCTATATAAATAAAGGTGACTTGACTTGACTTGACTTGGACGCGCCTTCAGAGAGAAATCGATCTTTACGGATTACATGAAAGAGTTTGTGCTTTTGATTTGTTTTATTTCGTTAAGTAATAATTTAAAGCTTTCTATAAATGTATTTATCATGTCTGTGAGGCATGCATTTCGCTTCATTTTGTTAAGCACTCCTGTTCAAGAACCAGACGGCAGAAAGCACATAATTTTTGTTTTCTTTATTTTATAAAAATGCTGTAACGTTTTTTTCGATGTATTACTCGTACTTTGTGAGCAAAAATGACGGATAATTTTAAATTGCTCCCAATGAAAAAAATGCAAGTGATTGCGTTGGTGCCTCGATGTCCTGCAAGCTTTAGCTTCCACTTTCTGCACAAACTATGCGCATATAGCTCACATGTATCTGTAACGTTTAAACTACCATTATTTTATACTTGAACTGTTTTATATCTATAGATTTCATTTTAGGCAAGTCGTGATGATTTGAGAAGGCAAACTGATCAAACAGACTATGATCAGTCTTCCGCTGGGCGCTGTTCGGTAAATATATATATTTTTAAGGAATAAAAAATGCTCCAAGCGTTTTTCTAAATTAGCTAAATAAAAAACGAAACTATACCATTTACCATTACATACAAAACTGAACTATTTTATAGCTGAAACAGTAAGTTGTTTTGGGAGAAGGGGAAAATATATTTTTATCCGGTCTATTGCTTCACCGTTATTTCGAGAATAAACCCAGCGTAAATATGCAAATGTCACTCCCAAAACACATCAGCTTACATGTGCCGAAAAACGAAAGTTTCATACAAATTCTAAATGGATTATAGCCTGGAAAGTGCAAAGCACACTCCCCTTATTATCACTAAAAATTCATAGAGATCTCACAAAATTCCGTTATAATTAATAAAGCTCTCTAAACTACACAATTAATATTTTATTTACATCGCGTCTACACTCATAAGATGATTCACGAGCGCACAAAACGGCACTTAATAAAAACCGATCAGGCGCTTTCAGCAGTGAGTGAATTCTGACAAGTGTTTCTAATTGTTCGGAAACAACAGATATGTCTGTGATTGGCTACATTGCTCAACGCTGCAAAAACACGTTGGATAGTTTGCCAGATCTTTAATTGCTTTGCTTTCGTTTGAGGGTTACATAGCACCGTCTAGTTCCCAAGTACAACCGAGCCTAAGCTTGGCTAAAGCAGTTGCAGCGGGGCTGTCCAGGATTCCATGACTAACCACAGGGGGGGCAACTGCCCCCCCTTGCCCCCCCCCTAATGTCGCCCATGTATATATATATATATATATATATATATATATATATATATATATATATATATACACACAGTAATAGATGTATCATTTTTTTTGTAATCCAAAAATTTAAAACTGCATTCACATTGGGCATGCAGCCCAGTCACTGCATAATTTCCCAAACATGGAAAATTTTTAAAACAGTGACACTCAGGAAGTAACATATGTGACCCTGGACCACAAAACCAGTCACCAGTCAAAAGTAGCACAGGCATACTTGTAGCAATAGCCAAAAATACATTGTATGGGTTAAAATTATCGATTTTTCTTTTATGCAAAAAAATCATTAGGATATTAAGTAAAGATCATGTTCCTTGAAGATATTTTGTAAATGCCCTACCATAAACATATCAAAACTTAATTTTTGATTAGTAGTATGCACTGGTAAGAACTTCATTTGGACAACTTTAAAGGTAATTTTCTTAATTTTTAGATTTTTTTGAACCCTCAGATTCCTGATTTTCAAATAGTTGTATCTCAAACAAATATGTGACTCTGGACCACAAAACCAGTCCTAAGTCGCTGGGGTATATTTGTAGCAATAGCCAAAAATACATTGCATGGGTCAAAATTATTGATTTTTCTTTTATGCCAAAAATCATTAGGAAATTAAGTAAAGATCATGTTCCATGAAGATTTTTTGTAAAATTTCTACTGTAAATATATCAAAATGTAATTTTTGATTAGTAATATGCATTGTTAAGAACCTAATTTGGACAACTTTAAAGGTGATTTTCTCAGTATTTAGATTTTTTTGCATCCTCAGATTCCAGATTTTCAAATAGATGTATCTCGGACAAATATTGTCCTATCCTAACAAACCATACATCAATAGAAAGCTTATTTATTGAGTATACATCTCAGTTTTGTAAAATTTAACCTTATGACTGGTTTTTTGGTCTAGGGTCACATATTGTCCTATTCTAACAAACCATATATCAATGGAAAGCTTATTTATTCATCTCAATTAAAAAAAAAAAAGACCCTTATGACTGGTTTTGTGGTCCAGGGTCACAAATATATCAGAACTTAATTTCTGATTAATAATATGCATTGCTGAGAACTTCATTTGAACAACTTTAAAGGAATTTTATTTTATTTTTTGCACCCTCAGATTCTATATTTTTGTCCAAATATTGCCCTATTCTAACAAACCATACATCAATGGAAAGCTTATATATTCAGTATTTCAAAAAATAGATCTTTACGATTGGTTTTATGGTCCAGGGTCACATATTTGGTCCCCTGTCAACAGCTTGGCTCATTTCATTTTCTCAAATTTAAGCTATGTTCAACAAGCTTGACTATTCAACCCATTCCACCATATTACCAAAGTTTATTAAAATATCAAATATTTTGTTTAATTCATGGGAAATAAAAATGTATTATCTATAAATATTTATTTAATTTAATGTCTAGTGTTACAAAAACACATAAATCTTGGCTTTAAGCATTTAGATATATCCCAAGTTTTGTTGCAATGGTGCAAAATTAATAGAAAATAAATTTAATTTGACCTGAGGTTGACGATCAACATATATATATATATATATATATATATATATATATATATATATATATATATATATATATATTAGGGCCGGGACTTTAACGCATTAATTTAGATTAATTAATTACACAAAAATAACGCGTTAAATTTTTTTAACGCATTTTAATCGCACTTATTTTTGCACTGCGGAACGTTTCTCACTGGATGAGTTTTGGCGGACCAATTATACTGGAGCACCAACTAGCGTTCCGACAAAAACAAACCACAGTGAACATGGACAAAGCAGCTGTTGAGACCGCTTTGGTTGGCCCTGTGGATGGGAAATTTTGTTATAAAAAACGTATGGATGAAAGCGTCGATAAGAGCATGGTTGTGTGCAAGCTATGCAACAAGGAATTCGCATCTCACCGCAGGACATCGAGCCTATTGCTACACTTAATGGCAATATTGCACTGGTCTGTTGGACTTGGTTGAACAAAAATAAACAATATTTTGTTGCTTAAGCTTATGTATTCAGTCATTATTCAATGGTATAATTAAAAATCCATATGAAAAAAACTTACTCCTCACTGTTCTCAGGTCAAATATTTGTATGCGATTAAAATGCGATTAATTTCGATTAATTAATTACAAAGCCTCTAATTAATTAGATTAAGTAAGGAATAATTGACGACGGGCCGTAGAATTCTTAGAAAATAATGCACACCCGAGGTGGTGATGCGGTCACGACGCGAAGCGGAGTGGCCGTTACACCTCGGGTGTGCATTATTTTCGTAGAATTCTACGGCCCGAAGTCAATTATTCCGCTTATACTACAGTTACCACACCTCAAGACATCGATCAAGTGATATATTTCAAGACATTCGTCCGGTTTTTATCCTTAAAACGCTATTGTGAGTAGGATTAATTTCTTACGCAGCTCATTCACCACTTCGTTGCTAGTTCCAAAACGTCATTTTAGAACTAGTAACGACGCTTGGGCTGTTAATAGCAAAATAATGCCGTTAATAATGAAGTTTAGACAGACCGAAAGACAAGCAGACAGACGGAAAGACTCGAGTGAGGGAGAGAAACTAAGTGTATGACTTTACCTCTCTCACGTCTGTCTCTCAAGGGTGACTGGCAGCATCGTCTCTACTAACAGCTAAACTTTAAGTTCATTTTCTTCAAGACCACGCCGTTGTTTCCTCGCGTTTGGGAGCTGTCATGTCGTTGTTAAGTTGTTATCGTCAGAGCAGCGCTAACAACATTAGCGCGAATGCTAACGCGAGTGCAAACTGTAACGTTATGTGTGTGCGTCTGTGAGGTGAGTGAGAGAGGGCGAGAGAAAAAGAGTTTGTGCTTTCCTTACATGATAAAACGTAATATAATGTGGAAAAAAACATGGAAATAATCTGTCGTTATTATCCTGATGTTTACTGTATTTATTAGCTTGGCCAGTGTTATTGTGGGTTTTAGTTATTTTGCTGTTTTGGGCTGTAAGGACCTTTGAAATAACTGAAATGTGTGGCGAAGTGATATAGACATGCACTGCGGTCTAAAGCTGCCTGGAACTACGTTCGCCGTGCGTATCCCTGAATATAATGCACACCTCTAGAACGTTCATCAGCCAATCAGATTCAAGCATTCAACGGCCCTGTAGTATAATTTTTTTTAATCGAGTCCCGGCCCTAATATATATATATATATATATATATATATATATATATATTTGACTTCTTGTTTGTTTTACAAATTTAAGCTACAATGTAAAGTGCCTAGCATGTATTTCTAAACTAACCGATAATTATTATTTACGGATTGTGATGTAACTTCTTTTAATGTTATTTTGTTATTTGTGTTGCAAGCACGTGTTGGCTCTATGTTCGGCTCCTCCTCAAGTCACTCCCCTCCTCATTCTCCTGGAGTGTATTTATAACCCTGTGATGAGGCGTTGAAAAGGGAGTTTTTCTTTTGGCCTGCCTAAAACTGAGTACAGGGGAGAAGGCTAGCTGGGTATTTATAGCTTGTCTTTCCAGGCCTGCTGATATATGCTCGTGACTCGGCAGAGGCTACACTAAAAGGGCATTAACTGATGGACCATTAGAGAATCGAACTCACAAAAAAAGATTCAATAATGTGGAACACTACTGTTTATCAATACATAATGCTTGACTTTAATTTGACAAAGGTTGCACATGTATTAGCAACAACTGGAAGTAATCTAAGATGCTTGTTAATGTCAAACTCAGCATTTCCATAATAGTTTCTATTGTGAAAGACCTGCTTTGACTGTGTAACTTACATCAAAATCATATTTATAGGAGACCTTTATACAGTAGTCCCAAATTTAGCTTTTTGAACATTTGAATACTTAAACTACCTTTAAATATTTAATGGTAGCAATTTATTTTACAGTCCTGGTCCTCATGTACATACTATGTACTTATTATAGTAATTACTAGGTAATAACTAGGTACTAACCCCGAACCTACCCCTAAACCTGTCAGGAATATGTCTGTGTTTTGTCCTGTTCTGTCATGTTTTCCAAGTGTTTTTCCCCTCATGTTTCTAGTTCATTTGGTTTAGTCCTTGTTCTCCCCCTTTTGGTTTAGTCCTTTTAGTTCAGTCTTGCCCATATTTGTATTTCCCCCTCGTTATCTTGTTTGTGACCACGCCTTGTTGTTCAGTGTATTTAAGAGTCTGTGTTTGCACTCCCCGTTTGTCGGTCAATGTATATGTTACTTCCGTTTGTTTGGTTACATGTGCTCGTTTCTTGCTCCCGGTTTTGTTTATTTGTTATCATTATTCAGTGTTTTGTTTCAATAAACTTTATTCTTTCATTTACTACGGTTCTCCTCATCCATCTCCACTCCACAACCCTCCTGAGTGTGACAGATTGACCGACCAAACAAGATGAGTCGAGCTGAGGCAGCTCTGAGGTGTCATGATCTGGGCTGTGGGGTTTTCCCTCAGCCACCTGAGGTCACTGTTCCCTGCACTGCACTTCCTAATTGTTATCACCTGTCTTTGTCATCAGCACTCATCACATCCACAGCTGTTCACAATCACCATTGTCTTTATAATCTCCACTCTCCCACTACCCTGTTGAGTCTGCATTGTTTCCTGTATGCTGTCTTCTGTGTGGTTTGTTTTCTGTTATTCCTAGTATCCTGAAGTTTATGTTCTGGCCTTGATCGTGTTTTGTTGTACCGGTTTGGCTTTTTGTTTGTTTGCTTTTGTGTTACATTATTAAAACTCTAGTTCCCTGCATTTGGACCCTGACCTCTTTGCTGAAACGTGACATGAGGAGACTGCGGTGGCCGTGAGTTGGAGCGATATGTGGAGGAATTCATCGAGCTCTCCCATCAGGTAGGCTGGCACGAGGCTGCTCTTGGTGCTGTGTTTGTTTTGGGGCTGGATGATGAGACCATTCGCTGCGATCTTCCCTCTTGTAATTTCCCCTTGATCGAGCTAATAAACCTGATTCTCTATTTGAATGGATCTGATTTTGAAGTTGAAGAATTTCCAAATTCTGGTCAGTCTCATCTTCCAGTCCCCTCACAGACACAGCACATCGCGCCAGCCTGCCATAAGCCAAGAACCTCCACATACCGTTCCAACGGATCGAACCGCCAGCCCAGTCTCCTATCCCCTGTCATCCTCCAAAGCTCCGCCGCTGTCCTCAGCCCGATGCGGCCGGCCTCCTCCCCGCGCTCTAGTCTACCGGCCTCCGCTCAGCGCTCAAACCTGCCGGCTTCCTCTCCACGCTCCAGCCCGTCAGCCGCCAGGCCAGCGTCAGCTCGCAAAATGGCCGCCACGCCAGTTCACAAGATGGCCGCCACGCCAGATTCTGCAAGCAAGATGGCTGCCACGCCAGATTCTGCAAGCAAGAGGGCTGCCACGCCGGAGTCTGCACGCAAGATGGCTGCCACGCAGGAGTCTGCATGCAAGATGGCCGCTGTTCCTGAGTTCCCGGTCAAGATGGCCGCCGTTCCTGAGTTCCCGGGCCAAGATGGCCGCCAAGCCTGAGTCCCAGGCCAAGATGGCTGCCGTTGCTGAGTCCCCGGCCAAGATGGCCGCCGAGCCTGAGTCCCCGGCCAAGATGGCCGCCGAGCCTGAGTCCCCGACCAAGATGGCCGTCGAGCCTGAGTCCCCGGCCAAGATGGCCGCCGAGCCTGAGTCCCCGGCCAAGATGGCCACCAAGCCTGAGTCTGCACCCAAGATGGCTACCGCCAAGTCAAAGTCTCCGCTGGTTCCGCCCAGCCCTCCAGTGACCAGGCCGCCAGAGCGCCCTCCAGTGGCCGCGCCGCCAGAGCGCCCTCCAGTGACTGCGCCGCCAGAGCGCCCTCCAGTGACTGCGCCGCCAGTGCGCCCTCCAGTGACTGCGCTGCCAGAGAGCCCTCCAGTGACCGCTCGCCCAGAGCCTGCTTCCAGAGTCTCCGCTGGAGACGCCCAGCCCTCCAGAGTCTCCGCTGGGGTCGTCCAGTCCTCCAGAGCCCGCTCCTCAAGAGCGCCGTCCAGAGCCCGCTCCTCAAGAGCGCCGTCCAGAGCCCGCTCCTCAAGAGCCAGAGCGCCGTCCAGAGCCCGCTCCTCAAGAGCCAGCGCGCCCTCCAAAGCCGGAGCTCTCTCCTGCGCGCCCTCCAGAGCCGGAGTTCTCTCCTGCGCGCCCCTCCGTGCTCTCCTGGGTGGACTATACCCTAGATTCCCCCAAGAAAATTTTTTGGGGGGGCTACTCCCCTGATCAGCCATGGCCACCTGGACTGTTGACCCGACAAAACCTAACCCACCCCCATGTAGCTACCTTATATTACCAGAACTTTCGTAGATATGTACACTGTAAGTACATGTAAGTACATGTACTGTAAAATAAAGTGCAACCAATTTAATCTGTACAAAAACATAAACACCACTTTTCAAGCAGACTATTACACAAAATAAGTAGCTTACTATTTATAATTCAGTCAAAACTATTTCTATAATGTAGACAGTCTTTGGTTGTCGAATGTTCATCAGTTCATAAAGTCATAAAGTGTGTCACTTGTTTGAAATGCTATTATCTAATGACATTTAGGCATTTTAGGTGTCCATATAATTTTTGATTATACATTTTATTATACATTTCTTTACTTTTTTTTATCAATTTGATCATCTTACTGACCCCAAACATTTTTGTAATATGAATACTTTTGGCCAGGAAGTTTTTATTTTGCCCCTTTCTATAGCCCTCAAATTTTACAGAAATGTGAACTCAATCATCAAACTCAACTATTCAGCCCTGTTAATTTTTGAGAAATAACTACTCATTATATATTAAAAATATAATTTATATATTATGTGGAATCACAGTAGAAACTTCACAGTTAAATTTGTCACTCTTAGTTTAATGACGAGCCTATTGTAGTAATTCCACTATGTAGAAATGTCTAGTAAGTATGGGTGCATTTTGAACAAACCAGTGAGTGACACAAGTTCTAAAAGAAGACAAACCCATATGATGACTGATGATATGAACTTAATGAACTGTATTAGAAATCTGATTTTGTAAAACATCCCTACTATTTTCATAGTTCCATTGCAAAGGCAAGCTGCTAAGTAACAGATAGGATGGAATGGCAATGCATGATGGGGATAGGGTTGCCACCCGTCCCTTAAAATACGGAATCGTCCCGTATTTGAGAATGAAATTGCGCGTCCCGTTTTGAATCAATATGGGACGGGTTTTGTCCCGTATTTTTTATCCTTTTTTTAAAGCAGCGTCTCATGCAAATCATCCCACATGCATTTTATGAAGATGCCTCCTTTCCTAATTTTGACTGGGTAATACTTGATGTCATCGTTAGTTTGATTGGTCTTTTTAACTGTCCAGTGAGGAGGGCGGGTCTTTTAAGACTGACTGCACCTGTTTACACAGTTTTCAATGAAAGACTGTTTATTATAAAGTCCAAGTTTTCATACTTTCCCTGAAAACACATTTTAAGTTGCGATTTACCACCACTGGCATGCCATTCGGCCTGTGATCACTGTAGTCTTGGCCCCCAAGGGATGTGGCCCCCGCTGCAGTATGCGTCCCTTATTTTTTTGTATTAAAAGTGGTAACCCTAGATGGGGATTACATCAACTCAAAAACGCTTACTTATCATCTCTAAACTCAGCTTTGGTATGTCACAGAAGTAGTTTCAGACAACATATGCAAGATGTGTACCCTGTTTCCATGGGGTTCAAACCTTTGCCTCTATGAGGGTGAAATGGAAGCCCTGTGGGGGATGGGCACCCTCAACATGAGCCATGGCTGAGGCTCTTGAACAAACATATCCATAAATAAAACCCATGAAGATGAAAGAATAGACAAAGGCTGTATGGCATACATGTAATATGTATAAAGTCCACTGTATTTGGGACCACAGATTGTATTATTGTACCCTGACAGTGCATGAACTTTACAATAAGAGCTCAGAATTATACATGTTCCAGTAGTTTTCTTCTCAAGCCACTCACCTTTGAGAGAGGCAGAACCAGAAAAGACCCGCCTCCACTTGACTCCACTATAACTGCTAGAAACTTTGGGTTAACTGCACAGAAGGAACTGTCCCATGTCACTTTAGAAACCCGGATATCATCATAACCTTGATCCGCTTTCACAGATTGCCCAAAAACATGCCGGAACTTGCTCTGGCGCACAATGCTGCGACTCATGGCTGTGAAAAACAGAGAAACATATTAAATATAAGACATATATAAAATAGCCTATATACTACACAGAATATTTAATAATTATTTGGTGTACACTCTGTGGAAAAACTGCTTATCCCTATCAAACTGTTAAATGCATATTAAATTAAACTAAATGTATATTTGATTAATTAGCTTAATAACATATTATTTATTTATTATCTATAATTTATTACAAAACATATTTGTCAATCAATGACAATAACATTAAATATTGCTTTGCTTTATATACTAATATATATTCTCTTTCTGTTATCTGGTACTCCTAAAAAGTGGCCTGTTTAAAGTTTTAAATACACATCTTCATAATAAGATATTAATATACTGTTCTATACACATTGTGCGTATTTTTATAAATATTAACAATGGTAATTACAATTTAAAAATAACGGTGAGGAAATATTATGGTGACAGGCGTAACTGTGATAAACATATTAATGTACATTGTAGAGTACAGTTTATTATCTTTTAAAAACCGTATTTTTTCCCAGTTGTCAAATGAAAGAGAATGAATTGTAGAAGCAACAGATGATAGAAATAAACAAACCCTAAATAGCTCCTACTGAACAACAGAGAACAAAAGCCATGGCTGTGCAAGAGCATCGAAACATTTGAGAGTTGTAACGCGGACTGAATGATAACGCTGTCAGTTTAACAGCTAGAAATGAGCCACAGGGTTGAAATTGCTACAATACATGACCACCACCTTCCTAAAGTGACAGCAGAAATTAATAAAGGTTTTACAGGACAAAAAACAATTCTAAACTAAGAAAGTAAAAGTTAACTTATCATATGATTTGCATATGATATCATATGATATGATTTGCAATCATGTTAATTAATTAACCAAGTGTGAGAGGTCTTTGATAAAACAGTTACATGGAAATGCAAATTTTCCTTAAAATCCCTTTCAAGAGAAATCCTACATATATAGACTCTGACATAACAGAACATTGCTATGCAACAAAAACAATGACAACATTAATTGTGCTGCGCAGTGATACAGCGAACAGGTGTTTCAAGTCACAGCTGTTTCTATACCACAAATTTAAACAGCAAAATTTTTTTTAATTTATTATTTATATTAAAAATCAGTTCTTGTTTAATTTGATATATAACATTTACAGATGTTTTTGATCTACATGTTAAAATAACAAATATCATAGATGATCAGACAATTATTGCTTGTTTTTACAGCTTTTAGAGTTTCTTTTTTTTAGATATTTCTATATTTGTTTCCAATTTTGGGTGTTTTCAATTCAAATGTTTCCAATATGTTTATAGGTGGTGATAGGTAAGGTGATAGGTAACAATAATTATGTTGAACAAGCATGTTTGATACATGTAGATGTTGTAAAAAAAAAAAAGATACTACAAAAAGAAAAAAAAACTGCATCCTTTGTACTTTCCTCTAATGTATGAGTTGTAGAGTTTTAACTAATTTATAGCAGATGAAAATGTTGATATATCAAAGTCTGAGACACGCAGATATTCTGCATCCCCACTGCACAAATTTGTGAAATCACAATAAAGAGTTATTCATTTAAACTGACACAACGTAATAGACACTGATATTACACCACATGGCTAGAGTTGTTAAATCCCCTTCAGAATGCAGTATCTTTAAACCACACAACAGTTTGTCCCATTTGAGAAGGCCCCCCTCACTGTCTTCAGACACGGTCACTTTCCTAATATAGTCATGCCAAACTGTCCATGTGTCTCCCCCTCTGTCCCGTCCAGACATGATCCTTACATATGGGACAGAATGAAAATATGTATATTGGTATACCAATGCCAACGTATACAGTGTGCGCTATCCTTCTCAATAGGCTCCGCGCACACCTGGCCTTTAATTATAGATATTCCTAAAGCAACTCACTGAAAGAGCAGAACGTGCTGCACTGATACGTTATGATGATGTCACAGTCTATTCGTAACAATATCACAACAGAACTTTACAAAAACTATACAACGCGCGTGTCATCACAATGCAGCATTTTATCACGAGTAACTGCGTAACTGTCAATCAAATGAATCACTTACCGCTGTCTTTGGGGAATATATGTCTTTAAATCTGCTCTTCCCCTTTCTCAAGACGGTTTAAGGCTCCTCTCGACGCTGCGCTTTTTAGAAGTGTCTCGTTTATTCCAGGTCACAAACTTGGTGCGGACTCGCAGAACTAGCGCGAGTTCCTCCTCACTAGTCGTCCCTGAACACCGAGCGAGAAGAGAGAGAGAGAAAACGGTGGTTTGGGGGGGCTAGAGAGGTGCACAGACAGGAGTGTATATGTATGGCAAGCCATTTGAACAATTAGTCCCCCTTTTAAAACAAGTAGTGACTAGCATCGATCTGTAAATGTACAATACTTTTTAGATTAGATTAAATTCTATCACTTATTTCAATAGTGACTAGCATCAATTCAGTTAGTACTAGAACATATACAAGTACTTATTCCTTACCTTCTAGTATCTAATAAGTACTGTGTGCAATAAATACTAGTAACTATTTTAACACTGTTTTTGAACATTACAGTAATTATTACTATAACAAAGTAAATATAACTCAGGGACGGTTCTAGGATTTCATTCTCAGGGAGGCGGAGCCCTCAGAGAGACCATTAGATTACCTAAATAAACAGTACTTTACCTTGTTGTGAAAACTGTATTGTACGAAGTAAATGTACACAAATAGCTATTAAAGCTACAGAAGTTAAGAGCACTAAGTGATTCTACATTTTTCTTTCTTTTGTTTAACATTATAAGCGCAAAAAAAAAAAAAATGCACAGATTCAATATATTGATACACATCTGATATTTTCTTAACTATGTTACCCTAAAGTCCCTGTGTCCCAAAATTGAAGTTTTTTGGCTTTTAATATGAATATATAATATGCCTTAATGTTATCTGTAAGCTAGTGTGCTCCAAAACAATGGCACATTTTGGATTTGGAAGACATAAGTATTTAAAACTTACAGTCTGTAACTTCCACTAATATGAATAAATGATTTTGATGACATCACCCTGCACTTCAGCTTCTCATCAAACTTTCTGTCCAATCAAATGCTCTCTAGAATCCGAAGCGTCTCGCCCCCCACACTATAAATAGACACTGAAGCTGCGGCTGAAATCGGTCACTTGCTTACAGAATTTGTATTTTCTGTACAGTGAAAGGCACGTAGTGCACTACATCATAGGGGATAGGAAACGATTCAGTGTAAATATGCATTCTGTTGGCACAAATGAAGTCTGGTTTCGCTTTGTGTCACGCAAACCACTGCAGTGTGCTTACAGCCTGCTCCAGTCCAGAGACACGATAGCATGGAGTGGATCGTATACACAACTAGGCACAGACCACAAAATGTGTCGTACACATTTGAATTCTACATAGAAAGCTATATTTTATATAGATAATGCGATATGGATGAGATTGTGCCTGCCATATGCTGTCAAATGCTGTTTTAGGCTTTGGCCCAAGCTGTTATATGAACAAAATGCTATTGGCTATTTTTTTTTTTTTTTAAAGGGGGCGGGACTGCAGGATATGTCCCGCCCTGTCTTCCAGTTTTTAGTTGAAATTATGCCAACACATGGAATAATGCTGCGTGTTTCAAAGCACTTCAGTGGACCTTTAAGATGTAACCACCTCTGTTTATGTATAGATACTCAAGACAGCCATTCTGACAGCATTTTGTGTGTATTTGCTCAAAATGCTGTGAAACGGAACTCAATTCGTTAATCATGTGCTCGCCAAGCTGTATGTGTGTGTGCTTGATTCAGGTGCTTGTTCCTATTGCGTGTCCTCAATCTGGCAACTCACACGAGGAGAAACAATATTTTGAATTTGAACTGCAGTACACATTACAACCTCTAGCTGTCAAAATTACATACCGCACCGTTAATACTGAAGTCATGCTGTTTCGTTTTGAACAACTTTGATGCAAAATAGCGTTTGCTTTTGTATGAAACCAAGAATGAGTCTATGGTGTCATACAAAAAACATGAAAGAAGTGCCTGCTTTCTTTACAGGAAATATCAGATCTTGGGATGTCATAACAGACCAATCAGAATCAAGTATTCCAGAGAACAGTATCTTACTTTAATATATACTAATCACTATAGGATTACTAACTAAAAAAAAAAACTAAAAAAAAATCATATTAATGTTAAATCATAATGTTAAATGTGAAATTGGCTTGCCATAATGTATGGGCAGGGGGGTCAAGGCGGTCCAGTCTATTTTCGAAATGGCTGTCGGGTGTCGGGCTATTTCTCTCGGGCCGGTGACAGGGCTATAGATTGCTGTGAGAGCACACACTGAGGTCAGGTGGCTGTGAGAACACAGCATTTCTGCAGTCTATGAGTATACATCAATTCTATGGATGTTTAAAATATATAATAAATACTACAGATAGTTGGACGACACTGTTGCTGTAGCCCCACTTCCATATGTTTTTACCTTCTGAACAGTTAGTTTGTTGTAGCTTTCATGCATTAAATGTACACTATATTTGGTCTATTAGTTCTGATCAGATGTGCAGATATTTTCAGTGTAGCAAGCATCAGTTAAACATGAATGGTGTCCTGAACAGTATGAACAATTAATAGATTTAGAGTAATACAGGGTTCTCCCTATTAGAGATTGGACCAATAGAGAGTGGACTTACAAAAAGCAATTCCTACCTGGCAATTTTTTTTAGATTTTAGAGATGAGCAAATATAACATAATATATATTATGAAAATTAAAACTGAATTGTTTTTCATGACTGTGGAAACCTGGTAAAATACCCTACAAAAAACACCAAAAAGAGTATTTTTGTCCACTTGAAATTTTCTTTAATTGTCACAGTTTAAGCACAATAAAAAGAGAAAATATTTTTCCAGTCAGACATATTTCAGTTTTCTTTCTTTTTTGCACTGTACAACAAACACCCTTACAAGCAACTCTAAATACATCCTCTTGCGAACATGCTTCCAGAATACAAACCACAGTTTAAAAAAAAAAAAAAAAAAAAAAAAAAAAACTTAAAACAATAATAAAAAGTGCATATTAAAATCCCCCATGACTCTTTTTTTGTTGTATCTTTAACAAAACTGCTGAAGGAAGAAACTGCACCGAAGTCAAAAACAGACAGAAAATGCACACACGCCCATGTGAAAGTATACATATCATACACATCCACAAAATATACATACATACATACACACACTGAGGCCCATAAACTCTACATTCTACAAGTACCACAGAACTGATCCCATTCTCATTAAACCAACATGCACACACACAATAATCTCACATCTGTAATAATTTTACACTCACAATTACATGTCATTCATTTCTGAATGATTTTAAACATACTCATCTATGGCTCTCCTTCATCCCTTAACACAAGCTCTCTCTCTCTCTCTCTCACACACACACACACACACACACACACACACACACACACACACACACACACACACACACACACCTCCAGAAATCCAATTCAGCAGAAAACATTGTGGTTTTCGTTCATAGACTGACAACGTAAAGGATGAAACGGTAACGTATTACCATAGTATGCAAAGAATGACCCGATAGACACTGTGCAAAAAGTATATCAGTCATAACATTTCATTGTTCCTCCAGAGCAGCAATTTTTTTTTTCCTACTCAAATGATGGGTCAGGATTACATGATTCCTATTTTATGGGCCATCAACCCCACCAAAAACATTCAAATCACATTTGTGCTCTAAAATATCCACAATTGTTTGATTTCCAGTTGGATAAGGCCCACTGAGGTATGCGTGGCAAGTTAAATGGATAGTTCACCCAAAAATGACAATTTTGTCATCACTTACCCACTCTCATGTCAACCAAAACCTGTATGACTTTGTCTATTCTGTGGAAAAACAAAATACATTTTGTAGAATGTTTTTGTCCATACAATGAAAGTCAGTTGTTTTGGACCCAACTGACTGTATTTGTAAGAAAAAAATAAATTAAATAGATATTTTTCAAAATACCTTTTGTGTTCCACAGAAAAAAAAAGTAATACAGGTCTGGATCGCAATAGGAGTGAGTAAATTATAGAATTATCATTTTTGGGTGTACTATCTCATTAATCACAAACTCACACTGGCAGGCACAAACACACGTACACGCACACATACAGAATAAAAGTCACATAGTGTGGTAAGGGTTAACTGTCCGTTTCTTCAGCCTCCGCAGGGGATGCGTCCTCCCATATTGTTGGCGTGTTGCCACGGGTATCAAGGCAGGAGCAGGTAACGGGGCGTAACCTGCTGCCTCCTGTGCATTATCCCGCCTCCAACACTGATTGGAGGGTGGGGAGAGTGGCAGTGGCATGGGCATGACATCATAGTCACTATATTCTGCCTCTTCAGTCTCATCATCATTCTCTGCATGTCCAAGCATATGAGATCCAGTGGAAGAAACAGGAGAGGCAGAAGAGGAAGGGAGAGCAGGAGTGCAATGGGGCAAAATACGTTTCTTTTTTGAGGTATCATCACTACACGAGTGGGGACGTGGCTTATTGGTGGGAGCAGAGAGTAAGGCTGGACTTAAGTCAAGCTCGCTCAGGTCAATGGGCGAGAGCTCCAAAGACCCAAGTTTGGCCAACGAGGCTGAGCGCTTCAGCAATGAGGGTGGGGTCAGGCCAGCCTGCCGGATCCGAGCCTCCACCTCTCTGGTCCTCTCTCGCGCAGCCCGGCCCTTTCTTTGCTCCCTTCTGGACCACGGTGGGTTAAGCCGCCTGTCCGAGCAGCCACTCACCTGCCAGAGGAATGCCCCGAGCTCTTTCAGGGTCTCCCAGGTTTCCCTCATGTCTTGTGGACAGCGTCCCGGCAGACGATCAGAGTCTGTGTAACTCTCCTGCTCGGTGATTCCCTCCAGCTGTAGAACAACAGCCAGAGACGAGCTGGATGAAATGGAATGACTTTGTCTTGAGTGTGTGAGGCCGGTGTCCATGGGCTCTCCCTCCCTGAGTCGTCTCTCGCTCTCTCTTCCCGTGCTGTCCTCATCAGCCGAAAGACTCTCGTCTTTCTCCACTTTGTTCGTGTTGTTCTGAGGCTGGTGATGGCATGTTGACACAGTGCTTGGATCAGGTGTGAGGTGTGTGTGGGATGAGGTCTCCTCAGTTTTCTCTCTGCTGCTGGTGTTGACGGGGGAGCGCCGTGAGGGACATGCATGGGCTGAGGATACCAGTGGTGCTGACAAGACCTCCTGCTTGATCTTCTGCTCAAGCTCCCTGGTGGCGCGACGTACGGTGCCCTTTGGCCAGTCGCTTTGCTGGTCCTTCCCATGCTCCACCTTCTCCTTTTCAGCTTCCGCTGATGTGGCTTGTGTGAACTCCTCTTCCTCACTGCTGCTACTGGAAACAGGTTGGCTGGTAGAAGGGGGGGGAGGGGTTACACTGTGCTGTATGGACTCCATTTCTGAAACTATGTTATGGACTGAGACACTGCAGCTCTCCTGTAGCAGAAAAACAGGGGCATGAGTTGGTTATTTGTACTGAATATGTACATTCATTGTTTTTGTGATTTAAAGGTGAAGTGTACAATTTCCATGTCTCTAGCGGCACAAAGCAGAGTTGCAAAAATGTGAGTGGTGCTTGACTATGCTAAACTCATAGCATTGATACTAGGATGTTTGGTAGTTGCCAGTATGTTACTATGTAATTGCTTTGGTATTCTGGGTGGTGAAATAAATTCCTAGATGTGCATCCAAAAAAGCCATGTGACTTTGTGTCAACGAGTCACGTGACTGAATAGTTCGCTCAGAGAACAAAAGAAAACATGTTTATCGGGTCATTTTGAAATGCAGGAGCCAAAGCATGTCAAATGACTGGTCTCCCAGAAATGAACATAAGACATCTGCTGGCTAGAGTTTAACAAAGCGTTCTAACCATCAGGTCATTTATTAAATTTATTTTAAATGCATTAATTTATTTTAATACTGTCATTCATTATATTAATTACATTTATTAAGGAGCCACAGTGGCTTTCCCAGAGATTCCAACTTCCATTGGCATTGATATTTTTACCATCAAAAAAATTACACACTTCATCTTTTACTTTAATTGTGCATGAAAACTGAATGCAACTGCAGCAGACTGATCAACACCATGACAAATGAAGGATCCCATGCAACATTTCTCATCAACAGTGGGTGGCAGTGTGGGACATGACTTCATTGATGAATGTGGTGAGACACAGTATGGGAACGGAACCTGATTTTAATAAAGTTTGACACTTACTCTCAGGAACATTATTCCCTTGCTGCAGGACAATAACATAATATTAAGACAGATGCATTCAATGCTTTGTCCAGCTTTCTAATTTATAGGTTTAATTTATTTAACTGAGAATGAACATTAAAGTAAATAAACTACTTTGTTTATTTGTGCATGTTTGGCTGAACTATCCCTTTAAGAATTGAATTACACAATTATAGCATTGTAGAGATAAACAGACATTTTACCCAAAAATCTGTCATAATTTACTCACCCTCATGTTGTTCCAAACTTGAATTATTCAAATGTCTTCATTATTCAAGTAGCTTTTATTTGTGTTCCACAGAAGAAAGTCAGACTGGTTTGGAATGACATGCGAGTGAATAAATGATGAAATTATCCATCCCTATTGGAGGAAGTTTCCAAAAGTACACCAAGACTGCACATTCCACAATCCTTCAATACCTCCTTACCTTTTTCTGTTCCTCCTCTTTGATAGGGTTGTCAGGAAGTAGCAGTTTGGTCTCTACACTCGGGCTTTTGTCCCGAGGTATCTGCTGCACCGCCTGCTCAGAAGTCCCACGTGTCTGACCCTCTTGAGAAAGGCCCTGGAACTTCTCTCTGGCACTGAAGAAGTCAATGCGGTCTGCGCTTAGAGTCAAGGGAGGGGTGGTAGAGAGCCCAGCTCTGTGTAATGTGGCACTGGGGTGGTGGTCTTCATCACTGCTGTAACTTAGCCCTGCACAGTCTGTCTCCGTGTTAGGCACTTGCTGGCTGATATCCTGCAGCCCTGAAGAGTCTGGGGTCTGCGTGCATGGATCAGGAGTCCTACTCCTAACGCTCACAGATGAGAGCACCTTTGGACTAGACTTCTCCAAAGGCACAATATTGGACACCTCAGGCTGTTCAGATGGGCCTTGCTTGGCCATTGCATCTGAGAGAAGCCTAGGGGACGAGGGTGGGTTATGTACAGCGGCAGGTGGATGAGGACGAACCAACAGGACAGTCTCTGTAATAGTCACAGAGGTGACATCGGATCTGGCTTCTGGGACCACAGTGGCAGCCCTGGGTCTAGGGAGGGAGGGGGTCCCTGTAGGTTCATGGAGGTTGTCGTCTGAGTACCCCAGGCCATTGTAAATGTGGGTATCTGGCCAGGATTTCGTATCAGGATCTGTCTGCTTCTTAGCTTCAGTACCACTGGCTGAGGTGGGAGTGAGAGTCTGCAGTAGCTCTTGTATTGAGGGTGATGTCTGGCCGAAGCTCTGGTTGCGGGAATTGGAGCGTCCGAGAGACTGTGCAGCAGTGGCCTTACAGAGCGGCTCGTGGTGCTCCGACAGATCACTGTCCGAGTGGGAACGCCACAACTTATTGTGTCTTTGTTTGCTAGTATGGACAAAAGGAAAGGTTGGGTAAACAAAACATGCAAGAATCAGTATAACCAATAAAAAAAAAATCAAAAAGGACACATTTATGAAACTAACCTTCACTGTAGCAATGTATAAAAGAAGTAGAGGTTTACAACATATTTTAGTGGCTGATTTATTATTTGATATTAAATTTATTTTTATCATCACTCATAGCACATTTGTCTTATTTCACACCCTCTAGTCTAATCAGCTGAGAGAATATTGACTGTAACATTAATTTGATCAAAAATACAGTCAAAAGTAATAATGTAAAATATTATTGCAATTTTAAATAAGTCTTTTCTATTTTAATACATTTTAAAACATAATATATTCCTGTGATGGCAAAGCTTAATTTTTTCACAGCCATTTCTTCAGTCTTCAGTCACATGATCCTTCAGAAATCATTCTAATATGCTGAATGCCCAAAAAACATTTTCTATTATTTTCAGTTGTGGTGGTTAATCTTTTCCAGAATAATTTGATGAGTGAATTTTTTTTTAATTTAAATTGGAAGTCTTTGATTGGAAATCAAATGTTTTTACTGTCACTTTAAATCAATTTTACATATCCTTGCAAAATAAAAGCATTGAAAGCTTTTTTTTTTTTTTTTAATTAAAAATTACAATTACAGACCACACACTTTCGAATGGTAGTGTACTGGGTTGCATAAACCCAGACTATTTATGCAAACTAAGCTGCAAAAATGGGAAATGGTCACGCTTATGATATTGATACCCAGTCAACATTTGACATTCAGTATTTAGCAACATGACCTTAAATGCTTATAATGGGTTAGAAAGAAGGTGGAAAACATATATAATATGTATAATATGGCTCTTTTAAAAATCTTTCACAGCTTGAGTGGTTTTGTCAGACCAAAAATAAAAAAAAACGTGATTAATCCCATTCAGTGATTTTACAGGATTTGCACATGCATACCCACCCACACCAGAGCCCACAAGCACAAACCTACAACCTTTGAGACGCAAGAACACAATCAAAGACGCACAAGTTACTAAGTGGAATGTGGTTGAACAGCCACTGTAACTTCTCAATGAATACAATCAGAGCACTATAATCAACTGTGAAAAGAAACATGTCATTAAAATGGAAGTGAATGTGTCTGCAGTGTGTGGCATACCTGCATGTTTAAATATTTGAACGCGCACAGACATTTCCTGCTATTCACATGACTACACATTCAAATGAAACATTTACCTGGCCATCAGGATTCCCTGATACTCTTCCAGCTGTCTCATGAATGATGGGTTGGGTTTGGTGACGGCTCTCCGCTCTTTCACATACTCAAAGGCCTGCTCTAGGTTCCAGCCGTACTCCTTCATGGCGTATGCAATCACAGTGGAGGCCGAACGACTAACACCCATCTTACAATGCACCAGACATTTTGCCCCTGCTTTCCTGTTGGTATCATATTAGTCTTGTGTTAAAAGATGGATGTAGTGCTAGTACTGTCAACATGACATTTGTTGGTGAAGCAAAACTAAAACACAGGTTAACAATTAATTTGAATTAAGACTTTATCTGAAACCAAGGAGAAGAGAAAAACAAAAAGAGACTTTAAACCTGAAACTTTTTTTAATGCAGAGTTCACATTATGTCAGAATTACAGTAATTTCATGTTCTTGCCTTTGTTAAGCCTAATTTTTGCAACTGATAAAAATTCAGAGATCTTCAATATTCCTATTAGTTTATCTTTATAATACTACTGAATGTTATTTGAAGTTCCCAATCATCTGGATTTTCAGGAATGTTATGTTATGTTAAAAGAACACCAGTAGCACAATACCTCAACAGCAAAAGCTAGTTAGATACCTCAACATATTTTAATATTTTTAATATTATAGTCAATATTGCAAATGCATATTGAGAATTAATTAGGGACACACAATATATTGAAAGAATATTTGTTATTAGTTGATATTAGTGAGTTTTTTCCCCCATTTTGTCTATTAGTGTCAGTCAACACTAGATATCCTGTATATTTAACCAATACTGGACATAATGTTAAGTTCCCATATTTTTACATTTAGATTACCTTTGCTGCCATCTAATGCTTACTCAAAGTACATCCTTACAAACAATTTAATAACAATGTTTAAATGCAATCTCAAAGTAAATTTTCATTTTTAATACTGTACAATTTTAACATTTAAAACTATATTTTTAAATGTAAAATTGTAAAATTCTAACTTATTTTTTGTATTATTTTTATTTTTTGAATTTTAAACTTGTGCAAAGTTTTAATATTATAATAATTATTATATTTGTATTATTGGTTATATAATAATATATAATTATTATAATTAATGCATTGATAATGTATTTCCTTGCTATTAACAACAAGCCATAGATGGATCAATCTGCAGTTATGAGTAACACCAAAATGTTTCAGAGTAGAATCTCGCAAACGTGGTAATTCTGACATAACAAACGTAGCATGAGAGAGATCATAAGAGAGTAGCATATTCAGAAAGAGCATAAATTCTGTTAATAAACAACTTTATACAATAATAAAAAAAAAAGCTAGAACACCTGTGTGTTTAACTCCAAAATGAGCCTTAGGAGGTTATTCATACTCACTTGGCTCTAGAGATGAATTTGTAAGTGTCATTCCAGTAAGCCAGCAAGTCTGTGGCCTCTTCATCGTAAACCCGGATATTGTGGTACTCAAATAGGCCTGGAAAGAAGTTATCGATCTCCCGCGTCACATTAAGGATGTATTGCACCCTGATAGTTAACACAAAGACAACCGAAAATCTGTGTAATCATTAACGCCAGGAATAGATTTCAAAGATAATAATAAAAGATAAGACAGGTTTATGACTAAAGCAGTCTTGCCAAGTAACATCTATTGCAGGTATTATAATTATGTGCGTTTTCATAGATGAGGATGTCAACAAAACTCACCCGGTGTTTTGTAGTTCTTCCAGATTAGATGCATTCCATTCAGAACCCTATAATTATGTGCAGTTTTAAAAATGAGTTATGGTACAATGTAACCGAAATGTATGTTTAAAATGTATTGGTGGCATAACTCTCACCAGGTAAACATGCTCAAAAATCTCTGTGGGCCTGTCCATCTGCCCCAAGATGACGATCATCTCATTATCAATGTACTCCTTAAATTCCCGTAGGTTACACACCATCTGCATCTCCAGCTCTGTGCGGATCTAAACAGAAGTGAGTGTGCAAGTACAACGTGTGAGCTGAGTACATGTGAGTAGATTCTACTGAATAAATTAATCATTCAGGAAGTGATTTGTAGAATGTGTGATTTGTATCATACATCTTTAGAGGTGACGTTCTCAAGGTCCTTCTGCATCATGATCTCTCTCAAACGAGTCTTGATAAGTCTCTCTGTTCTTTCTCGCTCGGTTGGCCTGGAGACACAAAGCAAAAAGAAAAAAATGTAAAATAATAATAACACTTTCATATTTTTTGTTAACAAAAATGAATGATTTGTGCAAATCTAAAACATCCATATATTTCACTTACAACTTTGTAAGTGAAATATATATTATCTATTTGATGAAAGTATCTTGTAAAATATAAATTTCGAAAATGCATCAAAATTGGTGTCAGTTTCCAGATCAGAACCATTTACAAATTAGTACTCACACTTCAGAGAAGAGCACAGGCGAGTCCGCACGGTGGGACTGCACGTCCTGCATGGCGTTCCACTCATTGATGCGGGCCTGATCTGAAGACATCCGGCTCTGGTAGTAACTCACCCAGGTCAGGAAGAGGCTGCCTGGGAAGTAGTTATGACAGCGGGCCACCTCACAGGCCTTATGAAGAGACTGCAGGGCAGACCTGAAAGAAAAAGGGGCTCCAGATCAACACATGCCACCATATCAGGATTGGACAGATACTAAAATAGTTTCTTTGGTACAGTATTAGCCTTTAGTACCCCAGTATAAATATAAGATCAAAACCCTAGGCAACAAATGAACAGCCTAGGGATGACAGATGACATGAAACTAGGGTTAACTGATTTATCGGATTCAATGATAATAAGCTCTCATATTTATAATTTTAAATATTTAAAAATATAATTAATAACTTAATTATACAGTAATTCACCTATTTTACTTACAATAAATGTATACAGTTTGTTTTTATAAAAATAAATAATAAATTATTATTATTTCTTATAATAAAGTATGTAACAAAACATAAATAATACAGAATGAAATGTAATGATATACATTTCAGTAAAAGTGTTCAAAATAGTGATGCAACAAATTTCAGTAACTAAAAATTTCTGGCAGAAAAAAAAAAAAAAAAAAAAAAAAAAAAAAAGCGCTTTATTTTCAGTTTTGGTTTTTTCCCAAGTGAAAGCTTTAAAGGGGTAGTTAATCCAAAAATGAAAATTCTGTGATTAATTACTCACCCTCATGTCGCTCCAAACCTGTAAGACCTTTGTTCATCTTCGGAACACAAATTAAGATATTTTTGATAAAATCCGAGAACTCTCTAACCCTCAACAGGCAGCAAGGGTCCTTCCACATTTAAGGTCTAGAAGGACATCGTCAAATCCGAGCTCTCGGATTTCATCTAAAATATTCTTTTCCGAAGGTGAACGAAGGTCTTATGGGTTTGGAGCGACATGATAGGTTTGGGTGACTAATAATCACAGAATTTAATTTTTTAGGTGAACTACTCCTTTTAGTTTCTGTGTTTCAAAAAAAAAAAAGAAACATTTAATGAATCTCAAGGAAAAAAAGGAAAGGCACCCACCACATGGCTTGGACTGAAACAGGCTTGAAAATGTGTATCTTGTTATCGGTAGACACACTGAAACCCCTGTAAAGAAAACAAAGGCGTGAAACACTATCTGAACTACCAGCAGGAGAAACAGACGTGCCAGTTTTTAACAGATTTGCCACACCTACCCGTCACCATCCAGATGGATCCGTGTGTCACTCCACAAAGGAAGCACCATGCCTATGGAACAGGAACTGCAACAAACACAAAATTTAAATTATTTTTTGTTACTGTATTTAATTGGTTAAACTTTCAGTGTACAAGTAGCAGCACATGCAAACCTGTCGGAGGGGCTGAAGTCCATGCCCAGCACCACACTCTCTTCTGTGTCCTGTCTGCCATTAGTGGAGACCACAACCATGTAACGGGTACACTGCGGGAAAGCGCTCTCCAACCGCACAGCCTGTAAGGAAAATAGAGATTTAATTCAGAAAAAAAAAAAAAAAACTAGCAACTGTATTTTAGATAAGTCTTTTGACTTTTTATGATATTATTCACATCTACCCCATTTTGGATTCTTCTTATACAGTGGTGGCCAAAATGATTAGAACACTAGTATTTTCACTAGCTTAAAATGCTTTTAAGTCAGTTATTTCTATCTTTTGCTGTAGTGTGTCAGTAGGAAATATCAGATTACATTTCATTAATTAATACATAAATTGTAATAATCCAGTGATATTTTTGTTTGCACAAGAAGTCTGACAACAGCCAGTGCTCCACACAGAGATCTGATCTCATCATCCAGTCTGTCTGGAATGACATGAAGAAACAGAACAAACTGAGACAGACTAAATCCAGAAGAACTGTGGCAACGTTTCTAAGATGCTTTAAGAGACCTACCTGAAAAACTATGCGCAAGTGCACCTAGGGCAAAAGCTGTTTTAAACGCAAAGGATGGTCATAACAAATGTTTTTTTTTTTTTTTTTACACAAGTGCCTAAAACTTTTAACAGTACTGTACTTTGCAGGTAGGTTTCTTGAAGCATCTTAGAGACGTTGCCACAGTTCTTCTGGGTTTAGTCTGTCTCAGTTTACTCTGTTCTGTTTCTTCATGTCATTCCAGATGGACTGGATGATGATGAGAGTTGTCAGACTCCTTGTGCAAACTAAAATCTCACTGGATTATTACAATTAATGGCAAAATGAATGTTTGGAAATGTAAACTGATATTTCCTACTGACACACTATAGCAAAAGATAGAAATAACTGACTATTTTTTCAATAATTTTGTTCAAATAATTTTGTCCACCACTGTATTTGAAGGATTCATGCAGTGTGGGCTGATTTTCCCAGAATTGACGTGCTCAAAAATGTGCCATCCATGGGCAGCTTACTAGGTTTTGGTGCTAGTTAATGTATGTGAGTGTGTGGTGCTCACCAGGCGGATGTTGTCCTCTGGCCGCAGTAATGTAAACATTGTCTGCAGGTGTTGCTGAAGGTCCCCTGCGCAGAAAGTTGAAACTGTTTAATAACTATTACCATTTACATTCTTTTTATTGCCTATTTTGCACATGCCATCTAACGGATGCCCTTACCTGCATGTTTGCTGCGCTGTGCTGTGATTCTGGAGGAGCAGGAGGAGGAAGAGGAGCCATTCCCACGTGGAAGGAAAAGGGCAGCACCTTTTACTGTTAGGAAGCTTTCACTGATGCTGAGGACAGAGAAAAGGAGAGAAATGTAAATATAGCGTACATCTGAAATGTAAATACATTTCCGTTTAAAAGTCTGTGGTCAGTAAGTTTTTTTTTGGAAAGAAAGAAATACTTTTATTCAGCAAGGATGCGTTAAATTAATCAAATATGACAGTAAAGACAGCCATAATGTTATAAAAGATTTCTATTTCAGATAGATGTTGCTCTTTTTACATTATTATTTATCAAAGAATACTGAAAAAGTATTGTTTAAGCAAAAATATTATGCAGCACAACTGTTCAAGATTCATAATAATAAAATTTGTTTTTTCAACATATGAGTAAGATTTCTGAATGATTATGAAGTAACAGCTTTGCCATCTCAGAAATAAATGACATTTTACAGTCATTTTTAATTGCAATATTTTTTTTTGACAAATTACTGTTTCTACTGTATTTTTGTATAATAGATATTTACATTGTTTGGCATAAGATACTTTTTAAAAACATTAAAAAGTCTTACGGACCCCAAACTTTTAAACAGCGATGTATGCATTTTGAACTTTTTTTTTTTTTTTTTTTGTTACTATCTTTACATAATTTACACTGTAATATTTTGCAATACAAATAGAGGTTTACATTTTTTGAAGAGTGCTTGCACATGCAAATGCTGCTATGACCACAATGTTATGTCAGCAAAACACATTAAAATTAAGTTAAATTTAAGAGAGGGAACCTAAAATCTACAGAACAAATGCTTAATTTTGTTTAATTGTGTTGGTTCATTTTTTACAATTATAAAAGTAGTTGCTTGCATTGAGAAATCAGCTTATTCTTAAATTAGCCATGAGAGGAAAACATCCATCTTAACAGTGTCTATTATGTGGAAGTTACACTGTGTTATTTCTATCTTTTCTATGAATTCTGATTGGTTTACATCTCAAGTGGAACATGAGACACTGAGTTCAGTAGGGGAATATGGGAGGACTCCTTTTTGAGGGCATTAGCTCACACACCGAACTCTCTGTGCAGGACACAAACAAGAACACTCTGTTCCCCATCACTGCGACAGCTGGGGGATCTGTGTGAGAGTTTCTGTTCTTTGAATAATCCCATGCAACATATCTCCCTCCAATCAATGACATTCAGACTATGCAGACTGTAAAACAAGAGCGAGTGTGAATAGCAGAGAGAACAGAGAAGTGAGAGAGGCACAGATTCATTTAGTGCGTGTGTGCCTGTTGTTTCGAGTCATGTGCGTAACCATATGTCTTTTTATGAGGGTGTTATTGTAGGTTGGCTTGAAAGCGTGAGAATGAAGTATTATGGGACTATGTACATGTGTGTCTTAAGTCTGTAGCATCTCTTTAATGATCTGTTGTTAATCATGAACCGGTTACGGTATTTCTTTTTTCTATAACTACTATAAAGGATAGTTTTTTATAATATTTTGTTTTTGCAGCATACAGTATGTCACAAAAGTGAGTGCACCCCTCACATTTCAGCAACCATTTTAGTATATCTTCTCAAGGGACAATAGTACTTGGATATATTTTAGAGTAGTCAATGTGCAGCTTGTATAGCAGTATAGATTTACTGTTCCCTGAAAATTACTCAACATACAGCCATTATTGTCAAAATGGCTGGCAACAAAAGTGAGTACACCCTAAGTGAACTTGTCCAAAGTGTCAATATATTGTGTTAGCACCATTGTTATCTGGCACTGCCTTAATCATCCTGGGCATTGAATTGACCAGAACTGCACAGATTGTTGTTGGGATCCTCTTCCTCTCCTCACGGAGCTGCTGGACGTTAAACACATGGTGCTTCTCCACCTTACGCTTGAGGATGCCCCACAGGTGCTTAATAGGGTTCAGGTCTGAAGACATGCCCACCCCATCAACTTCACCTTCAGCTTCCTCAGCAAGGCAGTTGTCATCTTGGTGGTGTGTTTGGGATCGTTATCATGTTGGAAAACTGTCGTTTGGCCTAGTTTCTGGAGGGAAGGCATCATGTTCTGCTTCAGAATGTACAGTACATAATGAAATCCATGTTTACCTCAATGAACTGCAGCTCCCCAGTACAAGCAGCACTCATGCAGCCCAGACCATGATGCTACCACCACCATGGTTTACTGTAGGCAAGACACAATTTTTTTTGGTACTCCTCACCAGGGCATCACCACACATGCTGGACACCATCTGAGCCAAACAAGTTTATCTTATAATCTCATCAGACCACAGGACATGGTTTCAGTAATTCATGCATTGGACATGTTGTCTTCAGCAAACTGTTTGCAGGCTTTCTTGTGAGCCAGCTTCAGATGAGGCTTCCTTCTGGAATGACGCCTATGCAAATGGACTTGTTTCAGTGTGCGGCGTATGGTCTGAGCACTGACTTTCTACTTCTGCAACCTTTAAAGCAATGTTGGCAGCACTCATGCATCTGTTTTTTGAAGCCAGGTTCTACACCTGACGCACAGAACGAGTGTTTATCTTCGTTGATCGCCCCTTGCAAGGTCTGTTCCGAATGGAAGCCTTCTTGGAAAACCTCTGTATGACCCTGTCCACTGTAGTGTAACTCGGTTTTTAGGTTGTTACTGAACCTCTAATAGCCTTGGCCATCTTTGTGGAGAACAACAATTCTAATTCTCAAATCCTCAGAGAGTTCTCTGCCATGAGATGCCATGTTGAACATCCAGTGGTCAGTTTGAGAGAATTGTACTTAAAGCACCTAATTTTAACTGCTCTAATACAAGATACACAACTTTGTATGGTCCTGTCCAGCAGACAAAAACATAAAAATGATAAATAGGACACATGGCTTTACTTGGTTAAACAACATACTGCTGTCGGCGCCGATAGCCTTGTGGGCATCCCGTGTTCGAATCCCGACTCGAGGAACTTTCCCGATCCCGCCCCCATCTCTCTCCCACTTCGCTTCCTGTCATTACTGATCTGTCCTATCAATAAAGGTGAAAATGCCAAAAATAAATCTTAAAAAAACAACAACAACATACTACTGTTATCACTTAGAGTGTACTTACTTTTGTTTCCAGCTATTTTGACAATACTGGCTGTATGCCGAGTTATTTTCAGAAAACAGTAAATCTATACTGCTTTACAAGCTGCACATTGACTACTCTAAAATATATCCAAGTTTCATTTCTATAGTATTATCCCTTGAAAAGATATACTAAAATGGTTGCTGAAATATGAGGGGTGTACTCACTTTTGTGAGATACTTTATTTGCAGCATGACACAATCTTTTTGCATTAAAAATATATTTTATATACATGTACACATGTATGTATGTATGTATATATAGATTATTTATTAGAACAAAACTAAAATTTTACTGTGAATATGTATTTTTAACAATGTGTTGTCATGAACCAGTCAGTAATCTAACGGGATAGTTTGAGTTATATTTATTTGTTTGTGATTTACTATTATACGTCATTTCTTTTGTATAATGACAAGTGAAACAGATTATCAAAAAGAAAAAAAAAATAGGAAGGGGTCTCAAAGTTTCTATTTAAAATTATGAGGTCATTAAATTTCTGATTGTTCATCAGTTCAGTTTCAGAAAACTAGAATACAAAACAGAGGAATACAAAATGTTGTGTACTACTTTCATTGTGAACTGGACAGCTCTCTTTAATTTTTATTATATGGACAAAAAAAGTTTAACTTTCGCAATTCATCGAATAAAGAAAGGTATACAGGTGTGTAACAGCAAGATGGTGAATTAATGACGAAATTTTAATTTCTAGGTTATTGATTACTTAAGGCTAGTTTTCACTAACCATTGATATGTACATTTTCAATATTTCAAAAAGTAACGGTTCTTGGCTTATTTTGAGTCATTATAACCAGCGGTTCAGAGAGCAATCTGAGTAGATTCAATGAGGAAGTTCCCAGTTAAATCCCCCAAATCCTTATACCCTTGAAAACAATTTTTGAAATGTTCAAACTATTCTGTGAATGCCCACCATAGTAACTAACAAACGGACAGCACACAAATAAAGTGGCAGTTTGACAGGGGTCAAGAACTGTCCAACCACACTTCAATCTACAGTCATCTGTCTCCTCACACTGTACAATGAAATACTAACACACATGGTTTCATTAAAGCAGTGGTTTGAGTGTTACAGCAGGAAAAGGGAGGGGAAAGACAGAAAGACGAGATGACAAATGTGTTATGGTAAACTGAACATTTCATCAATGTGTGTGCATTGACAGCATCAAGTCATTATTGAAAGCAGTTTCATGGGTGTTACTCTCCTGCACATTTCTGAATCAATTTTAATCTTGCTGAATTATATGAATCAAGATAGTCTGCTTATTGAAAATAATGTTTCTGTACATGTAACTGCTTTGTACATGTAAAGTCAAAAAAGCATACATCTTAGATCACACTTTGCTATTCTAATTCTGCACTGCACTATTTTTTTCACACTTAAAAAGAGCCTGCAGTATGCTTTAATGGCATACATGTTGTCTTTGCATAATGATAAAAACGTGTGTGGCAAGGACTTCCTGTTTACCGAGGACAGGAAGAGGGTGTAGGAGTGATGTAAGGTGTAAGACTACACTTTGTTTGTTTTGACTGCCTCAATTACCATGTGACACAACATACACAATATACATGTAACATGCTTCTCAAATTGAAACAACTGTATTTAGTTCCTTGATAAACTGAACATCCTTCATTACAGGAAGCAACAATATTCAGTCATCACAGATAAAAAGCTCAATGGTATCGCAATATAACTGAACTTTGGAATCAGTGTGAGGAAGTACAAAAAAACTGAACTAAAATAAAATTAATAAATTAAAATAAAATAAAGAAAGAACTCCCAAAAAAACTAAAATAAAGAAAATTAAATTAAAAAGAGAAATTAAAACAGAAAAAAAGAACTTTGAAATGTGCAAAAGAAAGTAAAAGAGGAAAGAAAACAAGACAAATTAGAAGAAATAAAATGGGAGAAAAAGAAAATGCAAAGCTAAACATATTCTGGTATTTTTTAAACTTACAACCGGTTGATGTTGTCCTGGTACATTAAGCCGCTCTGCAGCAGTATTTGTATTCCATTGTGTGTAGACAGGCATTCTGTGGAGGTGCTTAAAGCAGTCACCAAACCACCTAAAGTCATCCTTTTCGTCGCACAGTAGTGAGGAAACCCTCACTGGAGCTTTCCCATCCTTTTACCACATGCTGAAGAAACAACACTGGCAAGTTCCTCCAAGCAACAGAGCGACTGACTGGATAAATGTATTCAGAGCAAATTCAGCAGTAACTCATGAAAACTACAACACGTATTAGCTAGTGTTGTTTTGTGTAGAGTCTCTCAGTTCAGATGTCTGGTGTATCCATCTGCTCCACAAGTAAATAGAGGCAGACACTGAGATGGTGGGCGGAGTCAGGACACATGTGCTCTGGTGGACAGCAGACTCCTTATCAACCCACCGAGTAAACACAAATGAACTGGATTCAGAGCTTTCGGGAAACTGATAACTAATATAACAGAAACTGAAACATATTTTTAATATCTGCATAATAAAGTCTTTTAAATTCATAAGTATTTTTGAAGTAATAATATTTTGTCAAAATTACTATTAATAAATCTGATGAAATCATTATAGTGGTTGGTACGAACTGTGATAAACCTAAAATGAACTGAGGAAATCTTAAAACCTATAAAACCTGTCTATATAGTCTAAACTGCATTTGATTTAGTAAATAAATTATAGATACATAAATCTATGAGACTAGGGACCATGTAATGTAATTATCTCAAACTACAAAGCTTTATTTTATGTGATCAAAACACTGAACGATAATAACCTCACACTACATGAGCCTACACACTGAAACACAGCTATACAATGGGGAAAGCTACAAATAACGGTGAGGAAATTGAAATAAGTGCTTTTAAACAAACTATTAGCTCTGTATGAGTGTGCGTTCGATTGAGGCTGTCCTATTTTCAGGTAGATGATGGAATTTCCCTTGGTAATGATAGCAATCATGGGAGCACTTGGTAGGGGACAGGATAGGTCTTTTCCCATGGGTCGCACTCGCCCTTTGTACTACCTGGTTTCCCCTGTTGTGACTGACTAAGCTACTGAAATCCTAAACCAAATGTGAAACACAAAGCCTGTGTAAACATTTAGGTTGTTGGTCACATGACAAAGTGCTATGGCAATGTATTTAAACCAGTACTAGTTGCTAGGGCCATTAAAACACAAATACTGCTTTTATCAATGAAACTTTGTGACCCTGGACCACAAAACCAGTCATAAGTAGCACAGGTATATTTGTAGCAATACATTGTATGGGTCAAAATGATCATTTTTTCTTTACTTTTCTTTTCTGCACAAAACTCATTAAGATATTAAAGGATTAGTTCACTCCCAGATTTATTTATTTATTTATTTATTTTCAAATAATGTACTCACCCCCTTGTCATCCAAGATGTTCATGTCTTTCTTTCTTCAGTCGTAAGGAAATTATGTTTTTGAGGAAAACATTTCAGGATTTCTCTCCATATGGATATGTATGGTGCCCCCAAGCTTAAACTTCCAAAATACAGAACGCAGCATCAAGAGGGCTGTAAACAATCCCAGCTGAAAAAGAAGGGTCTTATCGAGCAAAATGATCGGTTATTTTTGAAACAAATTGACAATTTATATACTTTTTAACCTCAAATGCCTGTCTTGTGTGATCCGGCTCAATACAGTTAGGTTATGTCAAAAAACTCCCATATTGTTTTCTTCTCCAACTTCAAAATCGTCCTACATTGCTGCAGAAGTACCGACCCAGTGTTTACAAAGTGAACATACAAAGAAGATCAAACGCCCTTTACAAAAAAAGGTAAAAGAGCATTGTAGGACAATTTCGAAGTTGAAGATGGAAATGAATTGGGAGTTTTTCGACATACCCTAACTTTATTGTCCCGGATTACAGAGACTACGCATTGCAGAGACGAGCCAAGACGGGCATTTGAGGTTAAAAAGTATATAAACTGTCAACTGTTTCAAAAATAACCAATCGTTTCGCTAGATAACACCCTTTTTTCCTCGGCTTGGATTGTTTAGAGCCATTTGAAGCTGCGTTTAACTGCATTTTGGAAGTTTAAACTTGGGGTTTGGGGATCCATTATATGGAGAGAAATCCTGAAATGTTTTTTCTCAGAAATCATAATTTCTTTGCGACTGAAGAAAGAAAGACATGAACATCTTGGATGACAAGGGGGCGAGTACATTATCTGTAAATTTTTGTTCTGGAAGTGAACTAATCCTTTAATTAACGATCATGTTCCATGAAGATATTTTGTAAATTTTCTACCATAAATATATATAAACTTCATTTTTGATTGATAATATGCATTGAGGAACCTCATTTGGCCAATTTAAAGGCAATTTTCTTAATATGTGGATTTTTTGGCACCCTCAGATTCCAACTTTTCAAATAGTTATATCTCTGCCAAATATTATCAAACCATACATCAATGGAAAGCTTATTTATTTCAGATGTATAAATCTCAATTTCAAAAAAGTTTTTGTGGTCCAGGGTCACAAATTATTGAACAGTTTTGTTCTGTAAAAACCTTAGTTTGTAAATTAACAAGGACTTGGGTCAAAAACAAACAGCAAAATCAAAGTGAACAAATTCAAGATAATAGGGGAAAAATACCTCTGCACCATAAACAAATTCTATTACGGCTGTCGTGATTAAAGTCAAATGTGAAAAATGTTGATTGATTTACTGCATTCACTGTCCACGCTGCATCAGATTTCTCTTTTGTGTTTTGCAGAGCATTTTAACCAATCAGAGGCATTTGGATGAGTCACCGCTGCGAATAACGGATTGAATTCTGCACTTTTGTGAATTCTCTCATAAACAACAAAGTATAGATTAGATATAAGTAAGAGATCTCTTTTGGAGTTTGTACAACTTTACTGATGATAACGGGAGTTGCATGTGTATGTGCGCAAACATGAAGTGTTTCTTTACAAAGTGACATTGCCAACTAATTACAATATCAAGAGCAACAGCATTTGTCATGTAGATACACATACACAACCTTTGTAAATGTATGTTTATTCAAGTTCATTTCTGAACCTAGTACAAACTCACACTGACAAAATGCAAATCTAAGTACACACGCTTTGATAGTGACTAGCAGGATCTCTCATATCTGTACATTATAATCAATAGGACCAAACAGGTCAAGGTCTCATTTGACATAATTTACAAGGGGTTTTCATGAACTGGATTCATTAGGTCATGCCTCACGTGGATGAATAGAAAAAGGGGACCAATCTGATATGATCCCAGAAAGCTTTTCTGACAGTCATAATAGTTATCCAGGAAAGAGTGGCAATGTAGAGCAACTGAGATAATGTTTGTCAGAACAACTAATGGTTAGTTAGACCCCGTTTACACAAAGGGAAGACGCAGATGCGGTTTGGCCTCTCATCACAGAAAATGTTTATTTCTAAAAACTCCGGCCAAAGTGGATAAATTTGAAAACGCCGTTTTCACGTTGTAGTGTGGACTGTGAAAACAGAGGCTTTTGAAAACGATGGCGCATATTTATAGTCATGTGACGCATATTGTACCAATAGATATCCATGTTTACACCAGTAATTGTGCCTGTGCTATTCACTGTCACACTGCTGCTAAAGAGATTTACCTTGTACACTCTTCAAATTACAGTCCTAAAATAATGACAGAAAATTTACTCACAGTTGCTGTCCTGCAAAACATGACGACAACAGCTTTTCAGTGGATGATGAGATATTTCCGTA
Organism: Garra rufa; assembly: GCF_049309525.1. Lineage (NCBI taxonomy): Eukaryota > Metazoa > Chordata > Actinopteri > Cypriniformes > Cyprinidae > Garra > Garra rufa. Next base: position 15,504,163 of record NC_133379.1, on the reverse strand, counting down.
AATTATCCCGCCAGAAGAATTGCGTGAAAACTTATTACGTCTGTATAATTTTGGAGGCTTTACGCATGTGCAGTAAGGCGAATTTTATGTTTTCCTACCTTTCAGTGTGGATGAGAAACTTTTGGAAAACGCTTGGAAACGCTAGTGTGGACGGAGAGCATTTTAAAATGAAAACTCCGTTTTCAAATGTATCCGGATTAATGTAGACGTAGCCTTAATTTTGAGAAAGGGTAGTAAAAAAAAATCTAAATGTGTTTTAAATCAGCTATACTAATTTGTGAGTTGTCTGAATGACTTGCGTTGTCTGAAGTGGGCTTGAGTACTTTAGCAATAATTTGCCGGTTTTAGGTTCTTTACTTCCTAGGGTGTTCAAACTGTATGTGTTCTTATGTTTAAAGAAAATGAGTCGCAATGTGGCAAGGCGCTACAACACCCTAAGATGACTGTTTCCCTTATGGCTTAAGCTGTGATGTTTTTATAGGGGATGAATTTATTGACTTTATTGATGATTTATTATGCAAAAACAATAAACCAGTCAACCTTTTCATACAAGAGGCCAAATATTTTACTTGATTGAAAGCCATGGACTAAAAGTAAATATTTCATTATTATATTAAAGACTTTTTAACATTTTTAAATAATTAAACAAATTTAATTAAATTACATTTTTTTATTGAAATCAAAAATGAAAATGTGCTTTATTTTTTTTATGCCCTTTATTTCATACGCCCATTTTTTTCCCGCCATCTGTGATATTGTAATGTTCCAAATCAAAGGTCATCGTGAACTGACTTTGGCCCACTGGTCACTGCTTTACCTTAAAGGAATTACTCTATCTACTTTGCATACAGCATTTATGTTATGTAAAAGAATGCCCCTAAAAATCCCTGAGACATCTCCAATTATGCATTTTTATGGTGTGTGTAAAGGGGATTTCTCAGAAACTGTGGGAATGTTATCAGTAGTGCATATATAACACAGCTGTTCATACAAGAATAATGTTCAATAGCACCTGTAGACTATCAAAAGGCTGTTTGACTAAAGGCAATCAGAATGTTATCAGAACACACGTGACTGACCCTGTGTCATTATGTATTTTACACAGAAGGGAGTTTCTATTTATATATCTGCAATAACAAATTACAAACATAAAAAAAAAAAATTGCGAAATCCACAAGTGAGTAAAATCTAAAAAACAATTATGAATGACCTTGTACACTATTGTCTGAATGTTTGTGATCTGTAAGATTTGTGAATATTTTTTAAAAGAATGCTTTTCTGCTCTCAAAGTCTGTATTTATTGGATATTATGAAATATTATTACAATTTACAATAATAATAATTCTGTTTTAAAATGTAATTTATTCCCATGGTGACAAGCTAAATTTTCAGTCTTAAGTGTCACGTGATCATTTAGACATAATTTTCATAACTTTTTCAGAACAGCATTTATTCGAAATTTACTGAAAACAAAATTGAAATTTATTATAAATGCCTACTGTCATTTTTCACCAATTTAATGAATCACTACTAAAAAGTATTAATTTTTTTTTTTAATCCTCTGAAAGAAGACAGGCACAAACGTAGTATGTGTTGACTTGACATTTCCAATTAAATGCTTAGTTCGGCAATGGATTGCAATGGCAATAATCTTTAGGGAAAATTATCTTCTGAAACCTTTTTAACACAGCTTATCAGACTTGCTTAAACAAGTCTTATTTTTCTTCAGGCCAGTCTAATGTTTCCTGCTTAGAGACAAGTAAGTACAAGATTCTTTTAACAAAGTAAATCTATAATATAAAGTAAAACAATTAGTATACGCTGACTTACACCTTTGCAAAAACATTATATGCCAGATCAGTCATGAATGTACTTGTCTAATCTCTGCAATACCGCAAACACAACAATATTGAATCTACCCGTCTCATCATCCTCCCTCCCATTTACTCACTGACAGTCGTTTCCATCCCTGTTTTGACTTGTTCTAAATGCAGCTCTACTCACCCTTCTGGTGCCCTTCGGCAATGACTAATAAAACCACTCCAGTGGAAAGACATTGCTCGCAGTCCTATTCTTCATAAATTAGAATATATTGGCCTGTTTCAAATACCTCCAGAAAGAACTATATTTCTCTACGCCATGTAAGAAATGTACTGACATTTACTGAAATGATATATTGATTGCAATTTTCTTGGCCAATTTCGTTTTCCGATTTTGTTGTAAGTGTGACCTGCCAATTCCTTACTAAATGTGCCATCTTTCAACAAGCTCCATCTTTCCACTGCAGGAAACACAAAGGTTGAATCTAAAGTGGCATTAGATGCATTTACACAGACTCTTTGATGAAGGTGCCATAAATGCATATAAACTGCAAAACTGCAAATGCATTAATAATTTTTTAAGACTGATGTTTTAAATAATTCTTTGAACATGTGGTGACAATTAACCGTTTTTAATAAGTGAGTCATTTAGTCATTCATTCAACCGATTCGTTCAAACTGCTGATTTATTCCAAATTCTTTATAAATGGGACATGAGTAATTGACTCACTCGATTTGTTCAAAAACGTGGATTCATTCAGTAACGAAACACTGTAATGTTGCTCGGAGACACACAACAGTTCTGCTGTGGCTTTGATTGGAACAATTTTTGTTCGCGAAATGAAGCAAAAACAAGGGGTGCTACTATCAAAATTCCCAATTTCCGATAGCAAGAAAGCACTATCTGCCGATCCGATCACCGATACCAATCTTTTTAAAGCCTTCTTTTTATCATGTAGAATTATTTATAGTGAAACTCCAATCAGGATTTTTAGGCATTTAATCATTTAAAAAATAAATAATTTGAGGGTGAAGCGGAGCATTTTTTTAGACATTTTTCAAGAATATATTTATCTCACCTAAATGTTTGATTGCACAATAGCTTACACACAGCACAAGCCTGATTTCCACAAACACTTTTATCCATTATTTTGATTTCAAATCCAAACATTGCTATTGAAAATGGTTTTTCAGCATTGTGATTTGTTTTTTTTACACAGTACAGTAATCTTTCAAAGACAAGTTTAAACAATAAATAGAAGCAACACATTATTCAATGCTTTTTACTTTTGCATTTATTTCTAGATTTATATATTAAGTTGCTCAAACAAGTGGCAAAACATTTAAACTGCTTATGTTACCACAAACATTCAGAATTTAAAATTACTATTGACAGAAACAGTCAGTTCTACTGCCTTTTCTTTTACATTTAATTTTTTATTACAAGCAATCCTGTTGTTATTAAAGAACTTTGTTTTCCTACCTCCATATACCTCCTATATATTATTGCCTTGTTTATCTAAAAATGCCATTTTTCTTTAAACCTAGCCAAAAACCCATATGCGTTACCTTTAAAACACAGTAGACTTTAATTATATGCATTTATGGTGTAATTATGGCACTTTCGGGTCAATCCTTGTTCATATTTACCACAAACAATGCGCTGTCACTTTAATTCTGTGCATGCAGCACAGACTCGGTGCGGAAACCATCTCTGCACTGCTACAGATGCACCGCTCCTGGAACTCACTGTCAGACCGCAACCGTGCACCGCTTGAACACTTTAATCCGTTAACATGAACGCGGAAAAAAATATGCACTGCAAACGGAGTTATATGAGCCTGCCGTTATGTGTGCGCTTACATCTCACCATGGTTTTCAAATGACTTTATAAGTTATTTAACTAAGAAATATGAATTGTACCTCACCTTCAGCATTATAATTGTTTTACCCGCGCCGGACAGAGACTGAGACAGCATGTCATGCCAAACCTCTCACGGCAGGCATGTCATGCCAAACCTCTCATCGGCTTTAGATCGGTTTATGAGATCGGCCTTTTTAGAGACCGCCCATCAAACATCCCAAAGCCATTATCGGCCGATAGTGGTCGGTAGCCGATCAATTGGAGCACCCCTAGCAGTCAATATTGTGTCTTGACTGTCTTAGTTGTAGTGCTTTCCTGGTTATTTTGTTTTCGACGTTTTAATCAAGACTTCTTGTCCGGTCAGGCAAGTAAAATTCTCTCTCACTTGCTTCTTAAAAAAAAATCTACTTGTCCCAGACGAGCGTTAATCGAGCCCTGTGCTTTCCTCACAGTTTACTTTGGCTCTTTACGTATTACAAATCGCAAACTTGTGCCTTCTTTACTCACAGTGAAGAACTTCCACTCCGACAACGTTTACATGTGGATGTGAGCATAGCTGTGATGTCAAAACAGACCAGCTATACCCTAACAATGTGTGTGTGTGTGTATATATTTATATTAGTGGCGGGCCGTTATCGGCGTTAACGTGCTGCGTTAACGTGAAACTCTTATCGTGCGATAAAAAAAAATATCGCCGTTAATCTATTCTCAAATTTGGGTTGGGAGCTGGGTCTAAACTACGCAAGATATGACGACTTTCACCTTGATAGTTTAACGCGGATGCATACCGAAGACTATAGAATATGGTCGCGCGTTTAAGTCTCCTCCACCAAAAAACACAGACGGGATCGCGTCGTCCTCCATTCATAAAAACCGAATCTACTATAGCAAAATGCTACGTGAATTCGTCGTTTTTTGGATTCATAAATCAACTGTTGGTCTGTCACTTAATTCAAATCGCGATATGGACTAGTGTATGTGAAAACTGAAATGCAAAAAGACCGTTTTAATTTGAATCCGTTTGCCTAGCTGTATGTATGCATGGCGGAGACAAGCTTTTACTACACGCATACTGAAACACACGTGACGCTCCCGGTAATTTTTGGCATTTTCATCTCACATGAACAGATAAACTCAATCTCCAAAACTGCTGTGAGTGTCACTTTTACCGTTTCATTTGAGAAAACTAGCATCATATCATACTGTATATACACAGAAACTTCACGGCAACCTGTCAAAATAAAAGTACGGTGTAACATGTAATGGGTGTTGTTGTTGTCAACATGTTGACGTTAAAAAAAAACAATCTAATAGGTAGAAAAAATTATTTCATTGTTAGTTAGTTAGTAAACACAAGTACATCTAACTGAACATAGTTTATTTTCATCAACAAATTATCATAGAACAGCTTTATGAGCTTTATGATCCATTCTCAAAGACTTACTTTTAGTCATTATTTGGGTAGCACACATATTCTGAATGCCTTCAGCAGAATTCAAATTAGCCATTTTAATCTAGATTAATCTAGATTAAAAAAAATTAATCTATGCCCACCCCTAATTTATATATATATATATATATATTTTTTTTTTTTCAACCCCCCAGAGACTGCAGTACTTTACAAATAAAAGCTTGTCTGAAGTTTCAGGACTTTATAAAAAAAAAATTGCATCTACAACAGTTTACTGGCATATTAAAAGTGACAATGTCAATATATAATGTAATGTGTTTGAGTTATAGGATTTTTTAATAAC
>NC_133379.1:15341105-15498225 GCF_049309525.1 Garra rufa | reverse complement strand
AAAGCTTATTTATTCAATTCCAAATTGACCTTAATGACTGGTTCTGTAGTCCAGGGTCACGTATGAAAAATAAATGATACATTTTCTCTGATTTATTTAGGCCTAGCTAATGTTACTGTTACCTACTACATCTCCCAGAAGCACCGAGCGAGCCCTCAGCCAGTCCGCTTCCATAGCACTGTAAGCGCGTAATTCGAAATAGCATCTTTTCAGCCAATACATCGCCGCCTTTCATCCGCGCAGAAGAACTGACCAATGGCGCTTCGAGCTTTGCACGACGGCCAATCAGAGCGTAGCAGCGGGTGAGGTGGGCGTATCCGTTTCGTGGCCAATGAGCGCCCAGAGTTGATGTTTAAACTGTCCGCGCAGGCGTGGCTACGCACTTGGGGGAGGGGCTCGATGAAAGTTGCATGGTTGAGTCAGAGGAGAGTTGTGTTTTAAACTGTACACTATTAGCTAACAGTAATTGAGTAGGTTAATCAGGAAAACTGATTATATTAATTTAGGAACTAGTTATTAATAGTTTAAGTATTAATTTCAGTTCACTGTGAAGCATTATTGCTGTAAGAGGACATCTCAGATCCTTCCTTGAAATGAAAGCGGGCGGTAAGTAACTACTTATATCACTTTAAATGATCAACTTTCAGTTAACTAACCCTAGTAAGGTTATAATTACACATTTCATCGATAATATTATTCATTTATGTTTTTATTTGATCATAATCAAAGCTGAGGTTTATTAAGCAGCTAGCTAACGTTATCAAACTTTACTGACCCGTTAACCGGTTTATAATTGAAATAAACTTAAATTAAGTTACATAAATATGAATATTTTATTAATCATAAGTGTTGATGAAGTTGTTTGAGTAAATATTAACGTAACATCTCCTGAGGAGAGGTCAGTTATCCTCTGTCCCACGACTGTTTTGTCAATAAGGAGGGAAAACTGGCTACTGGTTGTGAGCATGTCAAAACTTCCATTGGAAAGCAACGAAACTAATCGTTTTTATACAAAATAAGCGTCTTCTATTAATATCAATACGCTTTTAAGAATTTAAACCAGTTTGGATTGAAAAAAGATGTGAATAAGCTCTCTTCGTGACCTATTTTGCAATGCAACGCCTTGCAATGCTACCTTCCTAGTATCATGGTAATACCATGTCTTATTGGGCTTGTACCATGGTATCACCAGGATATTTTTTTTTAAAGTACATTGATATAACATGCAAATATCATGGTTTATGATTATAGTAGTCTATTGGCACTATAGTGTATATCTAAGTAACGTTACCATGGTATTGCCATCTTTATACCATAGTACTACTAAAGCACTTTCTGCAGCGCTCAGCCGATTAAGATTTGTATGTATTTATTTATATTTAATTTCCAGTTTCAATATCTAGTGGACAGACCAGTAATTGAGATACAGTTGAAGTCAAAAGTTTACATACACCTTGCAGAATCTGCAATTTTTTTTATTATTTTACTCAAATAAGAGGGATCGCACAAAATGCATGTTTTTTTTAATTCAATACTGACCTGAATAAGATATTTCACATAAAAGACGTTTACAGTCCACATGTGAAAATAATAGTTGAATTTATAAAAATGACCCTGTTTAAAAGTTTACATACGCTTAATTCTTAATACTGTTTTGTTACCTGAATATATATTTTTATATTTAGTGATAAATTTGTTGGTTTTTCAGGATTTTTGAGTGATTGAACCCTTTTCCAACAATGACTGTATGATTTTGAGATCCATCTTTTCACACTGAGGACAACTGAGGGACTCATATGTAACTATTACAGAAGGTTCAAACGCTCACTGATGCTTCAGAAGGAAAAATTACGCATTAAGAGCTGGGGAGAAAACTTTTTTCAATTTGAAGATTGGGGAAAATGTAACTTATTTTGACTTCTGGGAAACACAAACATCTTCTGTAGCAGTACTAAATGGAAACAATATGATATTTAGGCAAAATAAGAAAAATGCACACCCCTGTTCTGTTCAAAAGTTTTCACCCTCAGCTCTCAATGCATGGTGTTTTTTTTCCTTCTGAAGCATCAGTGAGTGTTTGAACCTTCTGTAATAGCTGCATGTGAGTCCGTCAGTTGTCCTCAGTGTATGATCTCAAAATCATGCAGTCGTTGTTGGAAAGGGTTCAAATACACAAAAATGCTGAAAAACCAAAGAATTTGTGTGCCTGAAGATTTTTCTGAAGAACATCAGGCAGTTTAACTGTTCAGGACAGACTGAAGGGACTCATGAACAACTATCACTAAACAAAAAATAAACACGGTTGTGGATCAAATGCATGCATTTTGTACAATCCCTTTTATTTTGGTAAAATAATTAACATTTTGGAGATTCTGCAAGGAGTATGTAAACTTTTGACTTCAACTGTATGTCATATAAAATGCAGTTTAATGCTGAGGAATGTGAATAATTTTGTCTATGGGTCATTCAGACAGTTTTTTAATATGGATAATCTCAAAGGGCCAGTAAAACTGTGATGAAACAAACGTTTGCAAAATTGCAGTTTGTGTTTGGCCACATGCTGATTTGAAATCAAATCCTGGTTTCTTTATTGCATTTTGGATGCAATGTGATTGTCTTAATTGTGAGTTTCTTCTTCCTGGTCTCCAGTGCTCCACTGTCGATGTGCCAAATGTTTCTCTCTGCCTGTCCGGAAGCGGGTCCGAAAGCGTGCGTCTGCCGTCACGCTGCTGTCTCTTCCTGAAGAGCTGCTCCTCTGTGTCCTCCAATGCCTCTCCGCTGAGGATCTCCTCGCCGTCAGAGCTGTCAGTCCAGCCGGATGCACACATAAAAAATTTATCAAAAAATTAACAAAAAAGTGGTTTTCTAATGGTGAACGTCATGTGATCCCACAGGTTCATTCTCATCTTCGTGACATTATCGATAGTAACTCGAGCGTCTGGGCACGAGTGAGTTTCAAAGAACGCTGGCCGGCCCCTGATAGCGTTTGGCTCTTTGAGAGGTATAACATTTACTAACTTTCCATGTTTTCAGTAATTTGTGAATGCAGATGAGAAGCTTAATATGAATTCTGATTCAGACTAAAACAAGCGACTCAAAATGAGCTATTATTTGATAATGATAAGGCACACATGGAAAACACATTTTTGAAATTCAATAATATTTCCAGGTTTTCTATTACTGTTAGTAAAGTTGGGTTATTCATCAAAATTAAACGGAATCGCGATATGTCTTTGTCTGGTTTATTACATTGCAAAGGCTGTGATTTAAATTTTTAAAAATGAGCTGCGTGTTTCAAAATTAAATTACTTCTGTCAAAATAAGTTTGTTGGTTTAATGTTTTAAAATGACCAAAATTAAAACCATTGTATATATTATTAGTGTCAAATTGATTAATCGCAAGTTAATCACATGGTTATGGTTTAACATTTCAAAATGAGCAAAATAAGACCGTCATAAATGTAAATTAGTTTTTTTTTTGATGCGATTAATTGCATCCAAAATATAAGTTTAGTGGTTTAAAGTTTTAAAATGAAGAAATTAGGACAGTCATAGAGATATATTTAATATTAGGGTCAAATTGATTAATCGCATCCTATATATATATATATATATATATATATATATAGTGGTTTAACGTTTTAAAATAAATGTATACTAGTTTTGAATCGATTAATTGCATCCAAAATATAATTTTTGTGGTTTAACGTTTTAAAATGAACAAATTAAGACTAAAGCTTTATATTAATATTAATGTCAAATTGATTAATCGCATCCAAGTTTTGTTTTAAAAGTTATTAATGGTATTAAATATGTACATTTATTTGTAATGTAAAAATTTAAATTATATAAATATACACCGTACGCACATGTATTGCCTGACAATTTATTTATTTTTATTTTTTGGATGCGATTAATAGATGTGAGCGCACTAATTAATATAATTTCACAGTTGTGCTTTAAAATAAAATGATTAGGCAAGGCAAGTAATTAACTTGAAAATAGTTATAAAATAATTGCAATAGATGCAAGAAAAAAAAGAATAAAAATTAAATGATTTAAAATAAATCTTTAAATTAAGACTACAATTTAAGGTCTGATGTGTGTTTTTATTGTTTTATTTTAATATTTTTTTTATTTAGTAAAAGTAATAAAATAGAATAATTATTGCTTTTTCCATAGTTTTGCCTAAATTGTGCTTGCTAGTGCCTGTTTGATATCCATATTTTCACAGTATCCACTTTCAAAACATTAGTACAAGCTGTTTTTATTTTATTTTTTTATTTTATTTTAAATGTAATTATTACATTTTTCTCATTAATTGTCGTCTTTTCTAGAGCTGCGGAGAAAGGGAACTTTGAAGCTGCTGTGAAACTAGGAATTGCGTATTTGTACAATGAAGGACGTAAGTTTCTGCTCTCATTCCCAGTGTAGATTGATTGATTAATGCTTGATTGATTAAGGGTCTGATTTGATTGATTGAATTGTCTGACCGACTGATCAAGGCTGTAATGATGTGTGAATGTCCTGCAGCCTCGCTCAGTGAGGAGGGACGTGCCGACCTGTGCGGCCGCATGGCGTCCCGGTACTTCAGCCTGGCTGAGAGCCTCAGGTCCCCACTGGCCGACCCGTTCATCTGGCTGTTCATCCGGCCGCCGTGGTCCATGTCTGGCGGCTGCTGTAAAGCTGTGGTGTACGATCGACTCGAAGCCGAGTGTGAGACCAATCTGGTGAGTAATTCCTGAATATCCCAGCATTCATTGCCACTACTAAAAGTTGTTCAAGAATTATTTTGCGTGCCATCTATTTATTAATTTACTTATCAACATCTCCTTTTGAATGAGAATTGTATAAATATGCACGTTTCTAATGTTACAAAAGATTTCCATTTCAAATAAAGGCTTTTCTTTTGAACTTTTATTATTCCTCAAACAATCCTGAAACGTATGTGCCCTGTGTATCACATATACAGATATAGACACACACATGTAGTTCGCCTATTAATTAACTTTTTTACTTGGTAGCACTGGTACTCCCAACTTCAAAAAGTTAGGAGCACCAAAAAAAATATAGGAGCACCCAATTTATTTTTAGTAATGTGCCGATCTTGATTCTTCATGGCTGATTCTGAGTGCAGATGTTTTTCAAGCAAATGGGCTAAATGAGCCTTTTTATATATTTATTTTAACATGTGTGCCCTGTGCATCACATATACAGATATAGACACACATACTGTAGTTCGCCTCACTACTTTTTAATGATGATTGAGCATCTGCGACTTACTTTCAGTTTCATTTGTAGCAGTTTGTCATCTTGCTTAAGAGATACTCAGCTACTCATCCGCGGCAATGTTTCTTGCATTAGTGCTGTCATATCTGACTATAACATGCCATATACAGTGCCTTATGTTAAACTGCTTTAAATTACTTTTTTCCCCCCCACATCAATCTACATCTCATACACCATAATGACAAAGCACAAAACAGGTTTGTAACAACTTTGCAAATTTATTAGAAATAAAAAACTGAAAAGATCCTGTTGCATAAGTATTCATACCCTTTTCTGGGACACTCGAAATTTAGCTCAGGAGCATTCATATTGCTTCTAGATGTTACTACGCTTCGAGTGGAGGTAAACTGTGGTAAGTTCATTTGAATGAGTATGATTTAGAAAGGCACACACCTCTCAGAAAAGGTCTAACAGCTGAAAATGCATATCAGAGCAAAAACCAAGTCCTGAGGTCAAGATAACTGCCTGTAGAGCTCAGTGACAGACTTTCATTAAGGCAATGATCTAGAGATGAGTTCAGAAAAAAATATGCTGCATTGAAGGTTCACAGAAGCATTATCCATAATGGAAGATGATTGGAACAACTAGGACTCTAGAAAATGTCTGGCAGCCCCCATCCAAGCTGACAGAGCATGAGAGGTGAAAAGGTGAGGCAAAGAATGGCAGATATTTGCCAAATGCAGATGTGCAAAGCTTGTCACATCATACCCAAAAAGACTTGAGGCTGTAAAGGTGCTTCAACTATGTACTGAGTTAAGGGTATGAATACTTATGCAATGTACTTATTTCAGTGTTTTTTTTTTTTTTTTATTAATTTGTAAAATTTGCAAAAATCTGGCTTTTGCTTTGTCATTATTATGGTGTATGGAGTGTAAACTGATGTGGGGAAAAACTATTTTAAAGCTGTTTAACATAATGCTGCAACAAAACAAAATGTGAAAAAATGAATGTAGCCTATAAAACGCTCTCTCACATTTGTTATTTTAACATTTTGGGAGGTGTAAAATTTTTTACACCTTTTAAAATTTTTTACACCTGGTCTTTTAACGATTGGATGGATATCAGATCAGAGAAAATGCATGAAGTGACCTCTAATTTGACCAAAACTGACATTTTTAACACTCTTTGCCTGTAGCTCAAAATTAGACGGTGCATATTCGATCTCATTTTGCCAGCACCGGTCACATATTTTCATTAATTGAAGCAACAAAAAGTTTTTAGCTTTATAAGTTTTAAATTACAGAAAGTTTTAAATATTTATAGCATTAATAATAAAAGAAACCGTTGTTAATAATTGAGCAACAATAACAAAAATGCTGAAAATTCAGCTTTGCGTCATATGAATAAATTACATTTGACAATATATTCAAATAGAAAACAGTTATTTTAAATTGTAATAATATTTCACCGTATTACTGTTTTTTTTTTTTTTTTTTTTTTTTTTTTTTTTTTTTTTTTATCAAATAAATGCAGCCTTGGTTAGACGTCTTTAAATTCATTTTCATGTTCATTTAGTTTAAATTTATATTTTTTTACTTGCATTTTTAGATTTATATTTTTAAATATTTAATCAAGGATTAGGTCGTTTTTTTTTTTTTTTTTTTTTGTACTACAAAATTGATGAGAAACGTGTACTTATATTTGTTACATTTGCCAGATTTGTTACCATATCATTACATTATTCTAATGTTTGTTTGTTTGATGTTTTCTTGTGTTTGTAGGGCCGGAGAGGAACGTTACAGTACTGTCTGGCTAGAGTCCTTCAGCTGTTTGATGTGAGTGTTTCCTGTAATGTAGTTCTGATCGGGGAAAGATTGCGTAAAAGCAATCTAATCTTCAAGGATGGAATCTCATTTGTGACATCACTGAATTGATTGTTCACAAAGTCAAGAGCAGACAAAATAGCATTACTCATTTCCAACATCCAAAAAAATACTGGTCATGCTGCTCATTTTGTGTGTTCTCTGATGGGTTTGCTTCTCAAAGATGAAAGGTCCCACACAGAAAGCACTTAATGTTAATGATAAAAGCTCTTCACTGGTTCTCTCCTAATAACATTCCTGTGTGTGTTTATCAGGATGAGGAGAAGCGTGGCGAGGCTGTGGCCATGCTGAAGGAGTCTGCGCGGTGCGGGAGCGTGCAGAGCTCGTATCTGTTGTGGGAAATGAACCGCGGGACGTCTGTAAGTTTCTTTGGGACTCGTGATCATGCTCAGTCCTGTCCTAGTCTCTGATATTGATGCTGATGGCTGGTTTGATGTTCTGTCTGCAGGCGGCCGATCCCGGCAGGTATCTGCAATGCATGCGCACGCTCAGAGACTACGCTGCTAAAGGATGCTGGGAAGCTCAGGTAACTGGACCAAATGATAATGTGCATGAGGAATTGCATTACAAAATTGACCTAGTTTACTTTTTAATATACCTTTTTAGTCGTATTGTGGAATTGTACTTATTTATTTGAATATCCTGTTACACATGGAGACTGTTATTTGTTTTATTTATTTATTTTTATAAATGTGTAAACATTATTATTATTATTATTATTATAATAATATACATTTATTTTGTAAATGTGTATTAAAATATATTTTTGTCTTTTGCTGACCAGAATTACTTGAAAATTACATAGACACTTCACTTTCATTAAGAATGAAAACAATTGTTTACTTTTAAACAATATTTTTAATATATATACATTATGTAAATATATGCTAAAATATATTTTGTTATGTTTTTATGTTAGGTTCAGCATTTCACTTCTTTTGACCAAAAAATTAAAAAATATAGAAATATTTAAAAGAAATATTTTTATACATTCATTATTTAAATATGCTAAAACGTTTACATTTTGAAGAACTGATTTAGTTTTAGACTTCTGTTCAGGATTTCATTATTATTGAAAATGAAAACAATTACTTGTTTTATTTTTTTATATTTATTTTTAATAATAATAATAATATAGTTTGTAAATATTTACTTAGACTTTATTTTGATGTTTTGACCTTTGCTTGTCTGAACGTGACGTCCGTAGGGGGAGTGTGTTTGGTCATTACCAATCATCCGTCTCCATTATACTTCCATTCTCCCGATGTCTGTGCTCTGAGCGTGCTCATAATGGAAGTGCACGGCCTGGGAAAGCTGCGTCATAATATTGTCATCAAATCTGGAGCTTTTCTCTGCCGTTGTTGACATTTATTTGTAATAATCAGCAGCTGTGCCAGATTGAATGGCACTTTGACGTGTGTAAATAGGCTTGTATGGGGGCTTCAGATGAAGAGCGATGCTGTTTATGCAAAAGTCTGTGCATTTGTGATGCTGTATTAAACACACACAAACATTCTGGGTTTGTGTTTGTTTAACTTGTCTGTTTTGATCTTCCAGCTGGCGTTTGCGAAGTCGTGTGGTACCACAAACCCTCTGGGTCTGGAGCCGCGGGCCTGTGCTGAACTTGTGGCTCAGTTCTTCAATTCTGGACCGTCGCCCCTGAGATACCCACAAAACCTGCAGGGACAGGACATCACCACTAAGAGGTACAACATCAACACTTCAGATGACTCCTGTCTTAAAATAGTCCTGCAGGGTTCACACTGTCATGGAAATCCTTGTTATATAAACTTTTGAAAGTTGTGATTTCTAGGCTTGAATTTTTTTTATTATTATTATTTAAAAATGCGTATTTCTAGTTTTAAATATATTTAAAAAATGCATTTCTATTATGATTATTACTATATAACACTGGCTGTTTATTTTGACTTGGTATTGAGTTAAGTGTTTATTAAAACTAATTAAGATCACATTTGGTAATTGAAATAAAATCATTGAAAAACTTGTGTTTAAAAAAAAAAGTAATTTTCTAAATTAGTGAAGCTAAACTAAAAAAAATATATAAATATTTTTTAAAAGTAATAAAAATGAAAATTACTGAACAATTATTGAAACTTAAAGCTATATAAAAATATTAGGGGAAAAAATAGAACAGTAAAAGAACAAATTAACTTGGATCTATAGAAATATAAATATGACAAACATGCAACAATAATGCTAAAACTTATTAATAAATCTTAAATCAATGTAGAAATATAATAAAAACACACATAATAATACTAACATGTAATAATAACTATTAATAATATTAAAATAAATCAATAAATATTCAAATAAATAAAAATCCATAAAGTAAATGTTAAATAAAAATAAAATAAAGTATTAAAAACAAATAAAAAGGACAATTACTAAAACTTAAAAGCTATAGAAATATAAAAACTAATACAATGATAAAAAAGCATGTAACAAAATTAGTGAAACTTTAAATAAAAATGATAAAATAATAATACTAAAATATAATCAATATTAAAATATCTAAAAAAAAAAACATGTAAATGTTAAATAAGGTATTGAAACATGTAAAAAATAATAATAAAATGACTAAAACTTAAGCTATAGAAATATAAAAAGTAATACAATTATAAACGCACGTAGCAGTAATAATATTAACCTAATGCAATGTGGAAAAATAAAATGACAAAAGCATGTAACAAAATTAGTGAAACTTGGCTATAGAAATATTTCAATAAAAATGAAGACTCGTGAAAGCAATAGAAATATAAAAAGAATAATAGAAGTATACCAAAAACTAATAAAAATGACAAGCATGTAACAAATTATTAACTCTTAGTTATAGAAAGTAATTAAATTATATGAAAGCACTTAACAACATTAGTAAAACTTAAAGGTAAAGAAATATTTTTATAAAATATATAAAAAAAGACAAATTACAAATATTTCAATCTTTATTAAAAAATTAAAACACATTACTAAAAGCTATTACTAAAACTTACTACAAAATAACTGAAATTCAAAGCTTAATTCAAGTTACTAATAAATACTATAACGGTGTATTAGAAGTATTTAAATGAATAGTAAAAATCATGAAAATGCGTAACAGAATTACTAAACTTACCACAAAACTAAAGGCTTTTAAAAATGTAAAGCTTAAATCAAGTTAATAAACCATGTTGTACGTAGAATTATTTATATAAAAAATGAAAGCACGTAACAATTACTATAACTTAAAGCTATAGAAATATTAAAACTAATAAAAAAATTACAAAAGCACAGCAAAATTACTAGTGTGCTACAAAATAGCTAAGTTAAGTACTATAACAGTGTATATAGAAATGTTGAAGTAAAAATGGTGAAAGCTTGTAACAAAATTAGAAACAAATATAGAAACAACAAAATAAAATGAACGCACAGCAAAATTACTAAAACTTACTATACTTGATGTATATAGAATATTAAAAAAAATCTAATAAAAATAGAACGAAACAAGCTGTAGAAGTATTTTAAAAAACTAATAAAAATGATAAAAGCACATAACAAAATTACTAGGGATGCACCGAAATGAAATTCTTGGCCGAAGCCGAATAATAATGAAATGCTTGGCCGAAGGCCGAATACCGAACGCGGTGTTTCGCATTTTTTTCCATTTATTTTGCCAATTTTTTCACCATTACACTAATTAAATAGTAAAAATTTGCTTTTTACTATTTTGCATTGCTTTTCAGAGAAATAAAATAACAAAAATACAATTTCAAAATATTTATTTAACACTGAACTAGTTTTAAATATTAATATTTTTACTAGAAATTAATATTAAAGTTTCAAAGAATAAATCAATTATATTAATTTAACCAATTGTTATCAATCAAATATTATATTACTTAAATAACATATACATATATTTTACTGCCTTTGTTTAAATTGTTTACATTTTTATAACATATTGTCTTGTGGATCCATCAGTTCACATTACAACTCATGTCTTTCTCTTCCTGCAGGAGGCGCTTTCAGAATAATATTACACAAAGCATCTTCAAGTTTGACCCTCATTTCCTCTTTATTTGTTCAGGTATATTCTGGTAGACTGGCTGGTGGAGGTGACCACCATGAAGGACTTCTCCAGTCAGGTGCTGCACGTGACCATCAGCTGTGTGGACCGCTATCTGAGCCTGCGTTCGGTGCCCAAGGCCCAGCTGCAGCTGCTGGGCATCGCCTGCATGGTGATCTGCACACGGTGAGCGCCACACACCACAAAGAGCCTCTGTTATTAGTGTTCCTGTGCTCAGCTGAGCTCATTTTGACTCGTCTGACCCCTCAGATACATCAGCAAAGAGATCCTGACCATCCGCGAGGCCGTGTGGCTCACAGACAACACCTATCAGTATGAGGACCTGGTGCGCATGATGGGGGAGGTCATCTCTGTGCTGGACGGCAAGATACAGGTCAGTTGCACAAGAACATATATGCTTTCACACCAACTCAAAAACCTCACTATATGCTTGCCAGCTCAGATAAACATAGCCTTGTGACTGAAGTTTAGAGTACAGTGCCAAAACTGAGAGAGCTGCTTAAGGCATTTTAGGCATTTTAAGTTATGTGTTTACGAAAAGAAAAAAAATCATTCAGTACTAACAAGCAGTCTAATAAAAAAAAAAAAATAGATTGTTTTACCCAGTATTTATGAAATATTTGTCTATTTATATTGAATGTTTTGGCTATCTCTAAAATAGAAGTGTGTGATATTGTCTTAAAAAGGTATATAACACATTGTGCATTTACTTCTTTGAAATCATTTGTATATTCAAATATTTTACAGGAATACACTAATATTATAGAAACGTCCAGATATTATATATTAGTATGTATTATTGTAGTATTTCTATAATTCTTAGAGATAATTATTAATAATTTTATACAAAAAATATAACATACTAAAATATAACAAATTATAAAATGATTAAAACAATTATTTATAATTTAATTTTCATTAATATCCTTGATCTATTTTTTTTTTTTTTTTTAATTTTTTTGCAAATTGATAATTTTACTCTATTTTTAGAGTATTTACTAAAATGTTTTTGTGAATCTTAAATATAATATATAAAATGTATACATTTAATATACATTTAAAAATAACATTTCAGAACTGTGGCCTAGTGCTGTAAAATTATAAATTTCACCACAAAAATAATACATTTCTTTTTTTCCCCAAAATTTTTTCATTTTTAATAAGTTTTTTTTTTCTGTTTTAAGTTTAGTTTTTTTTTTTTTATAGAAGTGTTCTTATTTCTAATAATAAAAGGGTAGGTTTTAATTAGTTATAGATAAAATGTATAATATTATATATTTAGTATTATATACTAAAATATAGTATTATAAATCATATATATATATACGATTTAAATTAAAAAAAAATCGAAAGAATCGCCCAGCCCTAGTTATTTATTTATTTATTTATATAAATAAATAAATAAATAACTAGGGCTGGGCGATTCTTTCGATTTTTTTTCGATTTAAATCGTAAATCGGATTTGTGAAAAAAAAAAAATCTGGGATATTATTTTTAGGCCATATCGCCCAGCCCTAATTTAAAAGATAAATTATTATATGAGATTATATTTCATATTACAATTTGTATTCATATTTCCATTACTTTTTGAGTGTTATATAATAAAATTATTATAAATCCTACATTATACATACAAATCTAAATTGTGTTTATTAAAGGTTTATTAAAAGTAAAACATTATTTTCTATATATCTTACAAATATTTCTAATATTAAATGGGTTGTTCTTTTTTTAAAATGATATTTTATATGAATATTTCCAACATACAGATGCATTATTTCACTCTATTTTTAGGCTTTATTTTAGACATTAAATGATTTACTTATTTTTCTTTGCAGCTAATACTTCTGTTTACCCTTCTGATAACTGATTTGCACCATATGACTAATATTGCATGAAATATTTATTAGGGGTGCAACCAGGGATGGAAATTAACTTTTTTTGTCCACCGGCCAGTGTGGCTGCTGGATTTCAAAATCTACCAGCCACTAAATGTTTTTACCAGCCACTTTATGTTTTTAACCGACAATGTGTAGCTGCATGTGAAAATTAATACTACAAGATCTACTCTACTTGAGCAGTTTATTTAATCTCAAGTCTCAATAAAATACTGACATTTTCACCAAATTTTTCTATCATGATACAGAGCTATCTTCACAACTACACAACTTATAGCCCACATACTATAACAGCCTAGATATTTTATGTAGCCTAATTTGCGCGCATTGGGGAGTCGCTCTCTAAGCGCAGGGTATTTAAGTTGCTTTTGAATGAGCGTAAACACTTTACTTTTGGTTTCGTTTTTACTATAGCGTGAAACTCTCGGCAGCGTAGAGCATGCATTCTAAAATACAAGAGATTACTTAACAAAACCATTTGGGTGGACACCAACGGGATTCCCAGTGGATTAACACTGACTAACTGATTAACATGTTAATGATGTGTTTCAGACCCCCACAGTGTTGGATTATGGGAAGGTGCTGCAGTCGCTGCTGCCCGTGGAGCGCCGCAGTTCTCACCTCTTCAGCTACATCTGTGAACTCTCTCTGCTCTGCTCGCCCCTCACCGTCCCGGGACCGGCCCGACTCGCCAGCGCCGTCCTGCTGCTCACCAGAGCGCTGCACAACTACGGTACCGCCGCCATCCCACCGACCACACGCCTATAGAACCAGAGCAAGATATTTGACTACCTTAAGCCTAATGCAAGATTTTCTAACAAATGTTTCTCAACAGTTCCCGTGTGGCCCGTCCAGCTGGAGGAAAACACCGGTTTCTCCAAGCACGACCTGGTTTCCTGTGCTTTATCGCTCTATGTGAAGTGGTGAGTGTCTGCGTCGGTCGTTATCCATCACATTAATTCATGCAAAGGAAGTTTCATGTTTATTCTGAGTCTGGGAAAAGCAATGGTTTTCACAGCTTGGCTCAGTTGTGGTTTATCGTGGCTGGTCAGTTTCCATGGAGGCAGTGATGTGCAGTCAAGCGCTCGTTGTGTTAACGAGGTGGTTACGAGATGGTCACTTCTGCCCTTTGAGCCGCACAATTAGCAGCTCCTCTGGGTTTGAGAAGTCTAGCTTTTGTTGCTCTGGGGAGATTAAACCTTAGTCCCACTCTTCTCATGAAGAATAGGCAGCATCCTAGCTGAAGAGGAACCTGTTATCGTTAACTAAACCTAAAGCCATAAAAAAAAAAAAATGTTAAATAGAATATAAAAAGGTTCTCATTTTTCAAATCTCCCTTGTTAAGTTGAAGTCAAAGTGAAAAAATGAAAACTATATAACCGGTTCTATAGTTATAAGCCTGTTTCCTGTACTCAATAAAAAAAAAAAAGTAATTGCAACTTTATCTCACAATTCTGACTTTTTTTTAGTCTCAACTCTTTTTATTGATAGTTTTATTCAGAGAGTTATTCAATAAAAGACAATATAGTACTTGTTTCAACACAGCAGAAAAGTAAAGCACATGACATTTAACAAATATTTCTTTCTCTCTGGATTAATTACAAATAAAATAAAAATAATGTAATAAACAGAATAATAAACTAAACAAATAAATCAGAAAATAAAGATAATATCTGCTTGAAACATTGGTCAAATGAAAAATAAAAATAAATAAAGCACCTTTTTAAACAAACATTGTCACTTGGATGGAAAGTGAATAAAATACAAATTTCTTTCCCCTTTTTGTTTTTTCTGTTTCTTAGTCAGTAACAAAAGAGTGGGCGAAAGCAGTAAAGATCAGATATGGAGGAAGAGTAAAATTCTGACTTTTTCTCTGAATTGTGAGATATTAATTTGCAATTGCGTGTTATAAAGTCAGAATTATGATACATAAACATTAGGGCTGGGTATTGTGACCAATCCGGCGATTCGATTCTTATTTTTATGGATTCGATTCCGATTTCGATTCGATATCGATTAGCTATCAATATTTCATTTAAAATGTTAGTTTTGCAGACATGGGATCCATATTTTGATATAAATGCTGGTAATTGAAACTCTCCTACTTAAGTTTATTACTGAAATACACATCTACATTAATAATAGGGTGCACACAGTTGTTTATTTTAAACAACTTTTATTTTAAATGAACACTGTAACAAGAAGTCATAAATATGTGCATCCATTGTACACCATGTAAACAAACTGCAAAATGCACATTACTGTTAAAAAAATAAAAAGACTGTAAATGTGCAACAGTGAAATCTATTAAGAACTTCAAACATGTTTAAGAAATAAAACATTTTTCTAAATTCAAAACGTTCAAAACAGACCCATTATAAAGCCCTTATCTGCTTATACAAAACATTCTAACTGTCCATAAAACTAACAGTTCTTAACTACAGCCTAATCATTTTTGATCACCAGATTTTTCTGCAAAAAAAAAAAAAAAGCAGCTGATCAACATGTTCTGATAGCTCCTTTGCGCTGTGATTAGATCACCAGCATAGGGCTGGGTGATTTGGCCTAAAATCAAAATCTTGATTAATTGAACATTTTAACCCGATTACGATTAATGAACGATTATTTTATTCATTAATAAAATTATATTTAATTATATTTAAATAATATTTAGTTTTTTGCCCTCATAGTTCACTGACAAGTTTTGTACAGTAAATATGCGCACATATTACAAGTGAGAGATTTTTGAATGAAGGGTGCACACACTATCTACTATCTATGATTATTTATTGAACATCAGTGTTGAACAACTAAAATTAAAGCACACATTGCTTAAAATGAAAAGTCACATTTTTTTTTTAATTAGTGAAAATAAATAACTTGCACTTTTGGAAACAAAATAAATTATTTATAAAATAATAAATATTAAAAGTAGAAAATAAGCAGTATCTCTTCTAAATAAAATTACTGTATATCCTGTAAATACTTTTTACTGTATAAATACTGCTTAAGCTCCCCATCGACATGTCGGCGGAATAACGCAACGTAACGGAGCGGGGTCACGTGACTCCACACGCAGTAGTGTTTTTAAAGGGAAAGTAATTGAAATAATTGACCTGGAAAAATTTGATCGATTATAGGTTCTGAATGTCGATTTCGATTACTTTTCGATTAATCGTCCAGCCCTACACCAGCAGTTGAGAAAACTCTCTCAGCAGGAACACTAGTGACACCTTCAGGACGAGAGGTGAATATTCATATCCTCTTACGTGAAGCACGTGCATTAAGAATCGATTCAGGGATTTCCCGAATCGATATCGTTGCGTTAAACTGAAGATCAATTAAAATCGGAGAATCGATATTTTTTTACCCTGCCCTAATAAACATGCAATTGCCAGTTATAAAGCCAGAACTGCGATATAAGCTCACAATTGCGAGAAATAAAGTCAGAATTGTGAGATTAATTTGTAATTGCGTGTTATATAGTCAGAATTTTGAGATATTTATTGCAATTGCATGTTATAGCCAGAATTATGAGATATAAACATACAATTGCCAGTTATAAAGTCAGAATTGCGATATAAACTCACAATTGTGAGAAATAAAGTCAGAATTGCGAGATAAAAACTTGCAATTGTGACTTTCTCGCAATTTTGAGAAAAAGTCACAGTTGCGAGATATAAATTCGCAATTCTGACTTTAACTCAATTGCCAGTTTTTATTACACAATTGTAAGAAAAACGTCAGAATTGTGATTTTTGACTTTATATCATGCAATTCTGAGGTAATAAGTCAGTTACTTTTTTTTTTTTTCTCGTTTGTTTGTTTTTTTATTCAGTGGGGCTTCCATACTATAATTAATACTATATACTTAGTTAAATTAGTGAAAACTGAAAATATTTTTATGTGAATTATTTGTGAAATTTCAGAACTAAATTCATAAAATATAACTAATATGACAAATAATAAACAGCAAGAAAACAATGATACAATAACAAGTATTGTAACTATAATATTAAATGTATATTATATGATTAAATATTAATAATTGTTACAAATATTTAAATATTAACTAATATTATTTGTTTTTATATTGTAATATTTATAATCATTACAATTTGATTAGTATATTATGTTTGGGATCAATTTATTATTTATAAAATCATTATGTTATTACTACTTTTAAATAAAATCAAATTCAAAATATTAGCAGAAACCGTAATAGTATATAAATTTTACATATTAATTTTGAGTCAATTTTTATTACTTTTGTATTAATAGTTTAGTTATTTTGTGTGTTATCATTGGTTATTATTATAGTTATTAGTTTATGAAGTATTAGTGTTTACATTATTTATTATAATATTTATTATCGCTAAACTAAACTCAACATTGCAAAAACATAATAATTGATGATTATTTTTGGTTCATTAATTATTGCTGTTGTTTATTATAGTTTTTGTCATCATTATTGCTAAACTAACAATGTTATTTTGTAATTAGCAAAAGAAAAACGCTGTGTACATGAATATCAGGTGAAATGGTGCATTTTACCAAAGCAAAGCTATTTTTTATCAGCACTTTTCAGTTCCTGATGAAATACATTTATTTTGACATTTCCTATTTCTTCCTGCCATTTTCAGTGAGTGTTTTCATTGAGCTTGTCGTAGTGCATTCTGGGATTGTTTTCTCCATTAAGCGCACATTCGAGGACAATGGCTTTTGCCAAAACAAGGTCTTATTTTCAGAGAAAATGGCAATGGCGGAAAAAATTGGAGCGTTTTCATTGGCCTTTTGCATTTTCTCTGAGAAAACTCTATCTCATCTATATTGTTTCAGACTTTTATACATAGCTCTTCAGATTTCACGGGACGAGACGAGTTACAGCGGTTTCTCTCTGAGTGATCTTAGTTGAGTTGAAGAAGCTGTGATAATGAGCCGGTGTCACATTGATATTGAGCTCAGTGGGGTCCTGAGGCGTGCAGCCCGAGTTAATGTAGTTTGGCTGAGGATGCCAGTGAGATTGAGCTGTCTGCTCTCTCAGTGGAGATGAATGCTGAGCGAGTTCACTGCTATCACTCTGCACTGACCTGCTTTGAACTGCCCTCTACAGTCTTAACAAAACGTGTCACATTCACTGCATTAGGTTTGGTTGTGACACTCATGGCCCTGCATTTATTTGTACTACTTTTGTTGTATGAAAATACAGTCAAACCAAAAATTATTCAGACACCAGATATACTTTTTTTTTTTTTTTTTTTTTTTTTTATATATAAGTGAGGATAGAAAAATATAGTAAACTGTAACTTATTATACCCAGAACTTCTTCATACAGTGGACAACCAGTAGAACTGATAAAAATTTGGGACCAACAATTATTCAGACACTTTGACCTGACCGTGTTTTTTCTTTAATTGCTAAAGCAACCTTTTTACTCCACAGACTGAACAAAATTAAGCATTGCTTGGTAACTGGTCATACAAATTTTATTTCACTATTTACAGTGTATCTGCAGAATTTTTAAATATCAGTTTAAGGCAATTTATGACCTTTTTTAAGAGCTGCACAAGTAAAATGAACATGAGTGTGGTTGGACGATGTACAGTAACATATTAAGCCATAAAATTACGTGATTTATAATTCAGATACAGGTACAAAAAATCTGTTCTTATACAACACATACAAAAAATCTTATACAATGGCATTTCAGCCTTTATACCATTAAAAGGGATAAATCAAGCATATAATGTATTATATTTATTAATAATTGTTAAGATTTTTAGAAAGCACATTAACTTCTTTCACATTTACAACTCTATGTGTTTACTGCATAAAAACATTGGTCGATATTTAAAATAATCTGACTAAAATCAGCTGAAAATTTGCACTTTTGGGTCCATGGCCTGGAAACTCCCCAGATCTTAAAACTTGTGGTCAATCCTCAAGAGGCGGGTGGACAAACAAAAACCCACTAATTCTGACAAACTCCAAGAAGTGATTATGAAAGAATGGGTTGCTATCAGTCAGGATTTGGCCCAGAAGTTGATTGAGAGCATGCCCAGTCGAATTGCAGAGGTCCTGAAAAAGAAGGGCCAACACTGCAAATACTGACTCTTTGCATAAATGTCATGTAATTGTCGACAAAAGCCTTTGAAACGTATGAAGTGCTTGTAATTATATTTCAGTACATCACAGAAACAACTGAAACAAAGATCTAAAAGCAGTTTAGCAGCAAACTTTGTGAAAACTAATATTTGTGTCATTCTCATCTTTTGGCCACCACTGTACATTTCGGTCTGTAAATGCTTCCAAGTGCGCAAACCACCATAATTTGACATTTGTGAGACTGCGAATGTAGAAAAAGACAGTATTTAATAATAATAATAATAATAATAATAAATAACATTTTTTTTTTTTTTTATTAATATGACCTTCCAGATCTGAATGACAAATATAACTAATAAAATGAGTAATATTAAGAAAAAAAATAATAAATTGTAATTAATAACTAAAATAACTTAAACTAATAATGATTACAAATATTTGTATTTAAATCTAATCTAATTCTACAAATTGCTTTGTTTATAATTTTTGCAATCATTATTAATTTAATGCATGTCTTTGTATCAATTATACAATATTTACTCTTTTTTTTTTATTATTTATATTAATGTTTGTTAACATTTTATATTAGTTATAATATTTAGCATTTACGTATATATTATTCATTGTTCTTTGAGTTATTGAAAATAGAATGTTTATATAATAAATTATAGTATAATATTTGTTAAATAGATTACAATATTTAATATTGGCTATAATTTCAGTCATTTGTTTTAATATTTATATTTTTATTAATATTGTTGTTTACATTAGTTATAAAATATTATCTTTCATTTATGTAATTTCATATTTTTATTATTAGTTGTTTATGTACGGTTTTCTATTATTTCTATATTTTGTTTTAATATTAGAATATTTGCAATCTTATTACTTTATGTAATTATTTCAAATATTTGACATTTCATTTTAAGTTGTTTACTTATTTTTTAAATCATTATTAATGTAGTTATGAATCTATTATTGTTATTGGTTTTTATAATAGTTGTATTTTTCATTATTTATTAGCATAAATGCAGTATTTGTTTTTTGTGACCCTGGACCACAAAACCAGTCATAAGGGTCCTTTTTTTTTTTTTTTTTGAAAATTTTATGAAATTGACATTTATACAACACCTGAAAAAGCTGAATAAATAGGCTTTCCATTGATGTATAGTTTGTTAGGATATAACAATATTTTGTTGAGATACAACTATTTGAAAATCTGCAATCTGAGGGTGCAAAAAAAATCTAAATATTGAGAAAATCACCTTTTAAAGTTGTCCAAATGAAGTTCTTAGCCATGCATATTACTTTTTGATATATTTATGGTAGGAAATTTACAAAATATTTTTTTTTGTCCAGGGTAACATATTAATTATAGTCTGTCAAATGCATAAATGCTATAATTTTGGTTTCTTGGTCTCTTTAAAGCCTGTTGCACACTGCAAAAATTTCAAGGAATACATTTGCTAGTCAGAAAATATTTCTGTTGCCATTGTGACATGTTCACCAGTGACTGATAATTGCCTTTGAGTCGTGACTACAATCTATCCAAACAAATATTGTTGCATAATTTTCTGTGGTATTACCAAAGATCTCATTCAGGATGCATCCTACAGCATCACATGCAACAAATGCACAAATCTTGTCTTTATTCTCACTGACTCTTTCTTTCCATCCACAGTTTCGGTCAAGATGTGCCCAAAGACTACAGACACGTGTCTCTGACCGGAGTCAAGCAGAGGTTTGAGGACGACGCGTACCAGCAGATCAGCAGAGAAGCGGTGAGTGTTGTCATCTTCTATGAGTTTCCCTTTAAGTCTAGCACATCCAGTGAATTATATGTGATGTGATGTGTGTTTCTGTCACAGGTGTTGAGCTTTAAGGAGCTCTGTCAGGTGCTGGAGGTCCCAGAGGTGGAGCCGCAGGTGGAGGCGCCCAGCGCTAGCAGTCAGCTCACAGAGATGCACGCCTTCCTGTCCTCTCCAGCCAGCAACAGCAAAAGGTGTGAACTGACAATGCATGCATATGCTTATATCCTGTCTAGAGATGCAGGACCACAAAACCAGTCTGAAGTAGCACAGGTATATTTGTAGCAATAGCCAAAAATGCATTGTGTGGGTCAAAATGATCAATTTTTCTTTTATGCCAAAAATCCTTAGGATATTAAGTAAAGATCATGTTCCATGAAGATATTTTGCAGATTTCCTACCATAAATATATTAAAACATAATTTTAAATTGGTATGCACTGCTAAGAACTTCATTTGGACAACTTTAAAGCCAATTTTCTCAATCTTTAGAATTATGTTTCGTGAATATAAAACATTATTAGTACATGAAACGCAAGTCAGTGTGAAGATACATGTCAAATGTCAATCATTTCAGGTTCTAGGGGGCGCTCTAACTCTAAAATCTGCAATACTGATAGCCAAAAAAGATTGAAACCAAAAAATAGTATACACAATTTATACATGTATTTTTTTTTTTTTTAAAGATGTGCTTGGACCCTGAAAAATATTAGGAAAAAATATGCATCTCGTATAAAAATAGAAATATAACCAGACAGATCCTGATCATTTAAAAATAAGTGTTTCTGTATTTTTAGTTCATTTTTTAGCTTCATTCTTTCATTGTACTTGGTTATAAGTTTCAATATATCATATTTAATGCTAGTTACAATATTTATCAATTTAGTTATATTTAATTAATTGCAATACATTTGCAATTTAGATTTATACTTGGTTGAAGTCAAAAGTTTACATACACCTTGCAGAATCTGCAAAATGTTAATTATTTTGGCAAAATAAGAGAGATCATACAAAATGCATGTTATTGTTTTATTTAGTACTGACCTGAATAAGATATTTCACATGAGACATTTACATATACAAGAGAAAATAAGTTGAATTTTGCTCAACTTGATTCTCAAATTAATACTGTGTTGTTACCTGAATGATCCACAGCTGTGTTTTTGTTTGTTTAGTGATAGTTGTTCATGAGTCCCTTGTTTGTCCTGAACAGTTAAACTGCCTGCTGTTCTTCAGAAAAATCCTTCAGGTCCCACAAATTTGTTGTTTCAACATTTTTGTGTATTTAAACCCTTTCCAACAATGACTGTATGATTTTGAGATCCATCTTTTCACACTGAGGACAACTGAGAGACTCATATGCAACTATTACAGAAGGTTCAAACGCTCACTGATGCTCCAGAAGGAAAAACTATGCATTAAGAGCCAGGGTTGAAAACTTTTGGAATTTGAAGATCAGGGTAAATTTCATATATTTAGTCTTCCAGGAAAATCTAAGTATCTTCCATAGCTTCTGAAAGGCAGTACTGAATGAAAAAATATATGATGTTTAGGCAAAATAAGAAAACTACACATTTTCATTCTGTTCAAAAGTTTTCACCCCCAGCTCTTAATGCATAGTTTTTCCTTCTGCCGCATCAGTGAGTGTTTGAACCTTCTGTAATAGTTGCATATGAGTCCCTCAGTTGTCCTCAGTGTGAAAAGATGGATCTCAAAATCATCCAGTCATTGTTGGAAAGGGTTCAAATACACAAAAGTGCTGAAAAACCACAGAATTTGTGCTTTGTCTGCATCTTTAAGAAAACTGTTTGTTAAATGTTGATGGTGATGATTTCAATGCATTGTTTTTTGACTCAAAATCAGGAGGCGAGAGGACAGCATGCAGGCGCACCGGGGCAGCTTCCTGGCCACGCCCACAGCCGAGCTGTCCACTCAGGAGGAGATGCTGCTGGGAGACATCCTGGACTGGAGCCTGGACACTTCCTGCTCCGGCTACGAGGGCGACCGGGAGAGCGAGGGCGAGAAGGACGGAGAAAGTGAGTGGGGAGGGGAAATGGCTCATGTATCAGCTACATCATATTCTGAATCATCTTGCACTAAAACAATTAGACAAAACCAATTGGTATTGATGCATGAGTCACGTATGTGTCACGACATCTTGATTTCATCAGCTTGAGATTCGTGATGCGTGGATTTTAAGCAACCACTTCAGTTATAGTTCTGTTTTTATTTAAAAATATGCATGTATATTATCCACCATATTGTTAAACGCAGAAGTAAGCCTATGGGTGAGACTTCCAGTTCATTATCAGCTATAGGGAAATAATGAGAAGAATAACAGCGTGCAGTAAACGCTAAAACTGTTTGCACTACAAACCAGTGTTTTCATAATTAAGATAATACAGTAAAGTAATATAGTAAGACATAACAATTTGCAATATTAAGCAGCAAAACAAGCTGTTTTGTACAACTGAAAATTTCAGGACATAGACGAAACCGGAAGCCAGACACACAAAATTAGAAAAATAAGGAGGATATAGTTTTTAGACGACTAGTTTACCTAGAAATTACCCTAATGTTGTACTAATCCTATATTTCCTTTTATCTGTGAAACATGTTTTTTCCCTGCTAAAAAGTGCTGTTGCGAATTTCATTAATTTAAAAAAAATATTTTTTTGATGTCTTTATTACTAAATTAATTTTTTTATAATATCATTGTTAGAAATATAAAAAATGCTTTTAATTATTGAAACTCTTAATTTATTGTTGACTTAAATTTTTTTTTTTTTAAACAAACATACATACTTTTTTCACTGTTACATTAATTGCAAAACAGATTACTATTTCAATTTAAAATGATTAAATTAATTCAATTCATTCATCAATAGCATTAATATTTCATTCATTGTAAAATATTTTTAGAAATTATTGAAACATTTATATTCATTGTAAAAAAGCATTCATAATAATTTTTCATTGCAAAACAAAGTACTTTTAAATTAAAATTAAATCAATTGTTATTTAATTAAATGAGTTGCATTTAATATTCATTCATTGTAAAATATTTTTAGAAATTAAAACAATTGTATTCATTGTAAAAAACATTTTACATAATATACATAATTTTATTTGTTAAATTAATTGCAAAACAAATTACTCATTTAATTAAAATTATTAAAATGAATTAAATTAAATTCATTCATTAATAGCATTCGTATTTTATTCATTGTAAAATATTTTTAGAAATTATTGAAACATTTGATATTCATTGTTAAAAAAACATTCATGGTTATTTTATTCATTGTTATATTAATAAAAACGTTACTTTATTTAATTATTAAATTACGTTCTTTTAATAGCATTGTTCATTGTAAAAAAAATCATAATTTTATTCATTGTTAAATTAATTGCAAAACAAATTACTATTTCGACTAAAATTATTAAATGAATTAAATTCATTCATTAACAGCATTAATATTTCATTCATTGTGAAATATTTTT
Source organism: Garra rufa (assembly GCF_049309525.1). Classification (NCBI taxonomy): domain Eukaryota; kingdom Metazoa; phylum Chordata; class Actinopteri; order Cypriniformes; family Cyprinidae; genus Garra; species Garra rufa. Next base: position 15,473,715 of record NC_133379.1, on the reverse strand, counting down.
AGTAATTGAAATCAATTGTATTCATTGTAAAAAAAAATATATCTATCTATCTATCTATCTATCTATCTATCTATCTATCTATCTATCTATCTATCTATCTATCTATCTATCTATATATCTATCTATATATCTATATATCTATCTATATATCTATCTATATATCTATCTATCTATATATCTATCTATCTATATATCTATCTATCTATATATCTATCTATCTATATATCTATCTATATATATATATATATATATATATATATATATATATATATATATATAGTGATACCTCGATTTAATAAAAAATTACATCGTCTTAAAACGTAAATTCGAATTAATCGAAAAAATCGCCCAGCCCTAGTTCTTGTGTATGTGCGTGAGGGTCCAAAGGTTCAAACAAAGGCAGTGGACCTGCACTGTCATCACTTGCATCTAAGTGTGGGGATTCTGGTGGGTAGAAGTCCTCCACTTCCACACTGCTCTTAGAACCGCTGTAGCGGCGAGCTTGTTTACATTGTCAGTGTGCAAATTAGCTGAATTTATTCACTTATTGTCACTCCCACTTTAATGCGGTCTCCGCCTTGTCGTCTCCACACTGTACCCCACCCCTTATCCCCAGTGAACACCCCCCCATTTTAGAACGTTTTTTAAACCAGAGGTGTGAAAAAGCACCCCTGAAACAGGGGGGTGTTGTAACACTTTAAATGAACTGCAAAACAAATTAATAGCATTGTTAATATTTAATTTATTGTAAAATGTTTTAGAAATTATTAAAACAATTGTATTCATTGTAAAATAAAATATTTATTATTAAATTATTCAGGGTTTCCGCGGGGTCTTAAAAAGTCTTAAGTCTAAAATTTAAAAATCAAAATTTTAGGCCTTAAAAAGTCTTAAATTCGCTGTTCTAGGTCTTAAATAATTTTACACAGGTCTTATTTTTCCGATGTCCATGTAACGCTACCTCTAATGCTCATTTAAATTCTCTTTTTGTTGTTTCCATGGTGTTGTAGTTCTTTATTTCACAATTCCAAATATAATTTGCTGTATTTAAACTACAAATGAGACCAGCATGCAATAGCCAATCAGCTTTCTGTTATTGTCGCGAGTCTCTCGGATTGTACCGCGGAAGTAAAATGGATTTAACTTTTTAGCTTTGGGGAAGTGCAAGTTTAGCGATACTTAGCTTGAAAAAACTGAATATAGGGCTTGGCTAAGGCCAGTTGCTAACAACTAGATTTTTTTCTCCCTCTGTGGAAGTTACTGCGTCTTCAGAATCGCAGTAGCAGAATACAGGTCAAACGACCTTTTTCTGTATATAATGTTATCAATAATAATAAGAAATATAGGTCGAGCTAGCTGACCGCCAGCCTTCGAAATACTTTTAAAATGTTTTTTTTTTTTACTTGCCCGACCGAACAAACCGCCTGATTAAAACTGAAGTGACAAAAACAACTAGCGAAGCATCGAAAGGCAAGAAAGATTCCTATTTTAATACATTCAACGTAAACAGAAATTGATAATGGATAGTGTATTTCTGGTCTATTTGTGACATACTTTAAAACAAATGAATGTAACAGCACTCTAAAGAAACACACTGAGGTAAAAAATTTCAAATGTATAGTTTATTTATAACATGATATAGTTCAGTAATATACCAAGTGAGCTTTTTGCTGAAAATTCTCACAATTACAAATGTTACATTAATTTTAGCTCAATAAAAAAGTAGTTAGTCAAATAGTTACTTACATATTAGACAATATGCAACATTAGCAGAAGCATTCTCCTAGCAACTTTCTGCTATGATTCAGCGTTTTGATCGAATCAGTTGAAATAACTCGCTCATGAAGTGACTTATCGCCACCTGCTGGTAGTTTAGTGTGTTTAAAAGTATGCCTCCACACCCAACATTTCTAATTTATATATTTATAAATCAATAAATGTATTTAAAACATTAATCTCACTTTTAATTTTGCAGTGTAAATTATGTAATCTCACTGCTAACAGCCATTTAGAATTTATTGATAAATTCATAAAATAAATTTCAAAGGTAATGCATACATTTCAAAAGTTAAAAAAAAAAGGCCTTTATAAAGGTAAATCAAATATGCAGATTTAAGATTTAAAAGCTAATAGAGCACTGATGAAAATATTGCTTCAGAATTTTTTTTTTACGTCAGATATTTCTAGTGGTACTTTTATGGGGATATTTTGTGTGGAATAGTATCTGCTGATATGAAAAGTTCACAGTATATCGTAGTAATAAATTTAATTTATGACAGCCATGAAATTGTGTTTACTTTTTACATTAAACACATTAAATATTACATGTATGCATGTAATATAATATATATTTCCATTACAGGTTTCGGTCTTAAATTTCATATAAGGTGGTATTAAAAAGGTCTTAAAAAGTCTTAAATTTCACTTGTTCATATCTGCAGAAACCCTGTTATTGCTAAACAAAATATAATGATTTAACATTTTTTTAAAAATGAAATGAATTTTGATTAAATATTACAGTTATTTATAAGAAATAACAATAATAATTTTTAAAATGAGATCAAGTATTAAAAGCAACCATCATAATCTGCATGAGTCCGTTCCTCACAAATTTTAGCTTCATAAAACTTAAATGAAGCACACGGCTTGTATGGATGAATTTTACGCAGCTTTGTGAATCATTTTTTTTTTTTTATTATTATTATTATAGTATATTTATTATATTTTATTTCGTGCATCATGGGCGAAAAGAAAACACAATGTGAGCAAAACTATAAATGTCTGTTAAGCTACATGACATTTGAATTGTCCGCCTCTTCAGTCCCACTCAGTAAAGTTTAAAGAGGCCGTTTAATGACTAACCAACTCTCTTTCTCTCACAGTATCGGCTATGGAGGTGCAGATGGAGCCAGCGCTGGAGTGTGCTGACAGACAAACACATTGTTGCGCTCTTTCCAGCGATGATGACAGCTTTTGTGAAGAGCCCACCGAGGAGGAGGCGACAAGCGGAAGCGCCAGACCCTGGAAACGCCACCTATCCTCCTCCTCCTCCTCCTTCTCCTCGAGCATCTTTTGCACAGACCGCCGCAGCTCGGGCTACTCCTCCATCCAAAGCGTTCCCAGTCCGTCCGTCTCATCCTCTCTGGTCTCTCCGCAAAATCCCGGCGGTTTCCAACTCGTGCTGCCGCCCACGCAAAGGACTCGCCGACAGGTGAAGAGAAAAAACACGGCGGCGCACAGCGGAGGAGAGGCGGAGCGCGACGAGGACGCTGCCAACGTGGCCTTTCTTAGCCTGTGATTGATTGACAGGAAGCTGCAGCCACTTAACGCATCACTTCCTGGCCGTCCCTGCCAGGCGCACTTTGGTTCGCGAGTGCTGACGGTCTTTATCTCCGAAGAGCCAGAGTGAGATAAAGGAGCTGAAACGTCCTTTTCTGAGCTTTAAATACGATTAGAAGAACAAAGGTCATGTTTTCCCCTTCCCATAATGCATTTCACTTTGGCTCCCGATGACTGGAGCGTCTTCGTCTGATTGTTGCTGTTGACAAGCAACGGGATTAATGCCTCAGATGTGTTCAAATCACTGGAACTGCCGCTGTTGTTGAAGTCTTGTTACGTCTTCGTATTTAATATCCAGACTGTTTACAGAAAAGGACTTTTATAGTTTATCAAATGTTTTTTAAAGAAGTTACACGCAGCTACGGAGAAGAAAAAAAATCCACTCAGTCCGTTGAGTTTCATGCTGGTAAAGGCACTGTCCGGACAAAAGTGGTTTGTTTACGCGGATGTTTCTCGGCACGTATCTATTTATCTGGAACTGGATTGAACGACTCCAGTGTTTTGTATTTGCGCATTGCTTTGCGTTCGCCACAGATCTTCTGCCAAAGTTCTTGCATTAGCTACTTTCATACTGTTTTTCTGCTTGATACCACTGATGTTTTGACCTGTGAACCCTATGGAAGCTCATTTCCAACACTGAGTTTAAAAAAACTGCAACTTTACATCGCGCAATTCAGTTTTTTTTTTTTTTTTTTTAACATTGCGAGATATAAACCCCCAACTGTAAGGACATGTCTGAATTTTGAGCAAAATTGCGAGTTTATATTAAAACCATTTAAGTCGTTGAAAATTGTGTGATGTAAACTCAAAAAAAAAATCAATATCTCGCAATTCTGAGAAAATAAGTCAGAATAACAGAATATAAATTTGCAATTGCACAGGAAAAAAAATCAGAGTTGCAAGATTTAAGAAAAAAATTCAGTTTGAATTGAGATGTAAATTCGCAATTGCATAAAGTTTTTTTGAAGTTGCTTTTTTCCTTGCTTTTGCAAAAAAGATTTCTCAAGATTTTGACTTTATGACATTTGCTAGTTGATTTCGCTCAATTCTGAGAAAAGAAGTCAGAGTAGCACAATATAAATTTGCGATTGCAAGGAAAAAAATCTGAATTGCATGATTGTAAGAAAAATAAGTCAGAATTGAGGTAAATTTGCAATTGCGAGAACTCAATTTGAGTTCGGACTTTTTTTCTTTGCTTCTGCGAATTTCTTACAATTCTGACTTCATAACTGACAATTGCTAGTTGATATCGCTCAGTTCTGAGAAAAGATGTCAGAAAACCATGATGTAAATCTGCAACTGTGCGAAAACAAATTTTAAAGTCAGTTTCTAAATATAAACTCGCAATTGTATGAATTTTTTGGGGGAATTTAGACTTTCTTCCTTGCAATTGCCAGTTTATTTTTTCCACAGTTTTGACTTTTCTTACTATTACAATTTTATATTTTGCAATTCTGACCTTTGTAACTCACAATTGTGAGTTTATAGCTCTCAGTTCTGAGAAAAGAAGTCAAAATAGCGCAATGTAAATTCGCAACAAATAAAAAAAAGTAAAAATAAGAACGACAAAAATAAGACGACAGTCTGAATTCTGAGAGATAAATTTGAAATTGTAAGGGGAAAACAATGGAATTTTGACTTATTCTCACTATTCTAAGTTTATATATCACAACTCTGACTCTTTTTATCTCTCAATTCTGAGGAAAGTCGTCAGAACAGTGCAATGTAAATTCACGAGTAAAAAAAAAAAATCTAAATTGGAAAATTTGGGGGAGAAAAAAAAATTGTGAGATAAATTTGTGATTGTGAGGGGAAAACTAACTACGAATTTTGACCTTTTTTCCCCCTTGCAATTGCAAATATATTTTTCACAATTTTGACTTTTTTTCTTATGATTCAGAGTTTACATTTCATTTTTATAACTCAATTGTGAGTTTATCTTTCAATTTTGAGAAAAGGAGCCAGAATAGTGTGACGTAAATTCACAATTACGAATAAAATTTTAATTGCAAAATATAAACTTAATAATATAAGTTATAAAGTCAGAATTGTGAAAAATATATTTGCAATTGCAAGGGGGGGGGGAAAAAAAGTATTATTATTATTAATATTTTTTGCAATCACAAATTTATTTACAGTCACAATTCAGACTTTTTTTTATCTCTTACAATTTCGAGTTTATATTTTGCAATTCTGATTTATTTTTGTTTCTAACTGCAAATTTACATTGTTATTCTGACTTCTATTTTAAATTTATCTCTCATTTCCGAGAAAAGATTTTAAAAAAAAAATTAAATTCATGTTTTTTTTTTTTGTTGTTTTTTTCCACCTCATTTGCAATTGCAAATTTATTTCTCACAATTCTGATAAAGAAGTCAGAATATCAAGATTTTAACTCACTATTGCGTGAAACAAAAAGTCAGTATATTTATTATCTTACATTTCGGACATTATAACTCACAATAATTTTGTGTTTATAACTCACAATCCCAAGAAATAAAGTCAGAATAGTGAGAAACTTTTAATTAAATTTAATTAATTTTAATTAATTTAATTAATTATTATTATTTATTTTTTTTTTAATCCAATGGTGTAAATGAGCTTCTATAGAAACCTATAAACGTACAGTAAATCTGTATGAATTTGTCACATTTTTATGACGGCTCCAATGCAACAACCGCTGAATGTGATCGTTTGACGTGCTTTTTTCGTAATGACCTCTCGAGATACCGAGCACTTTTTTTATGACCCAATGCTGGAAAGCGAAATGATGCCTCTCCATATTTTCTCTTCATATATGCTTGCACAATCAACCATACGTATATATATTTGTGAGTGTTGGACCGTGTTCATCTGTTTGAGGTTACGACACTAAAAGCATTTAAGTTATTAACTTTTGTGCAGGTCTTGTTGGTACTGTATGTCGAACATCACTAAGGATTGCAACTGTAAATAATTCCTTGTTTATAAGTGTAAATATATAAATGTGTGAAGCTGTGAAAGGCCACGTGAACTTGAAAACAGACGTGTGTTTGTTCTATTCTGAAAACCACAATAAAACAATGCAGTAGGTACATTCGTGCATGTCCGTTGTGTTTCTTTTGCATGCCGTTGGGAACTTGTGGCTTGCAAGTATGTCTTTCACTGAATGTTTTACACCATTGTGATTTGCTATCACTAAATATCACACTATCACTGTGGTTTAATAACCTCGTCAACATGTTGCTGGTCAAACAGTTGTTAAACTGTGGTTTCATTGAAAGATTAGATGGTGTTAGTCAACAGTTACTGAGTTGTGGATCACAATAAACCAAAAAAGTAGTTTTTGTGTCTGTTGCACATGAATAAATAATGTGATCAAAAATTTGCATGGTTAAAAAAAAAATTTAACTAGCAGGCACAGTATGAAAAAAAAAAAACTGATTTACAATTTCGAGTTTCTATCTCAATTCTGAGAAAAGAAGTCAGAATAGTGCAAAATCTTTATTTTTTTTATTCGAAATTGCGAACTTACTTTGCACTATTCTGATGACTTTTCTCAGAATTGAGATATAAACTTGCAATTGTGAGTTATAAAGTCAGAGTTGCAAAATAGAAACTTGAAATTGTAAGAAAGTGAAAAATAAATTCACAATTGAGAGGAAAAAATGTTAAAATTACAAGATTTTTTCCTCACAATTGTGAATTTATAAAAAAATAAACTTGCAATTATAAATTATAAGGTCAGAATTGCAAAATGCAAACTTCCTCTCAATTGCAAGCTTATCTCTAAAGTCAGAATAGTGCAATGTAAATTCACAATTACAAATAAAAAATCAGAATTGCAAAATATAAATTTGAAATTGTAAGAGAAAAGTCGTAATTGTGAGATATAAATTTGCAGTTGCAAGGAAAAAAAAAACGTGGAATTTGGATTTTTTTTTCCTCTCATTTGTGAATTTATTTTTCACAGTTTTGACTTTTTTCTTATGATTCCGAGTTTATATTTTGCAATTCTGACCTTTATAACTCTCAATTGTGAGTTTATATTTCTCAATTCAAAGAAAAGAAGGCAGAAAAGCACAATGTAAATTCGCAATTATGAATAAAAAATTGCAAAATATAAACTTGAAATTGTAGGAAAAAGTCAGAATTGTGAAATAAATTTGCAATTATGAGGAAGTTTGTATTTCGCAATTATAACCTTATAACTTACAATTGCAAGTTATAATTATTATATTATATATAATTATATTATTAGGCTATATTAATAATAGTTATAAAGTTATAATTTTACAACTGCGAGGAAAAAATCTTGTAATTTTGAGTTTAAGTTTATATTTTGCAACTCTGACTTTATAACTCACAGTTGCAAGTTGATATAAACATTTTTATAAATTCATAATTGTAAGGAAAAAATAATTGACGTTTTTACTTTTTTTCTTATTGTTCCAAGTTAATATTTTGCAACTCTGACTTTATAACTGACAATTGCGAGTTTAGTGCACGAATAGGCAGAATAGAGCAAAGTTCGCAATTACGAATAAAAAATCAGAATTGCTAAATTGTAAGAAAAAAAAATCTGAATTGTGAGATAAAAATTTGCAGTTGCGAGGAAAAAATGCATTGCATGAATAATGTGATACAAAATTTGCATGGTTAAAAACATGTAAACTAGCAAAGACGCAATATAAAAAATTTTGATTTAAAAAAGTAAAACATAATATAATATTAGAATATGCAAATATGTTATAAATTCCTAATGATAAGATTAGTATATTTGTTGCATGGCTTTAAAAAGTCTGGTAAAGTCACAATGAAAATACATAAACAAATGCATATTTTATAGGTTGATAATATGATGCATGGTTTGCTTATATACATATATATATATATATATATATATATATATATATATATTTTTTTTCAACTGTTAATAGAAATGCATAAAATAACAGTTAGATGTAAAAAACTACATATTTTAATAAATGTTAGAAGACGAAATGAATAAGTAAATAAACGTTTTAAAAAGCTTTTGAATATTTTCCAGCCATTTTTAAACATTTATTTATTTATTATTAACGTACAAAAGCAACATGCAGAAAGTAACCGGGAAACGATGATACATATTAAAAATAATACTAAAAGGAGTTTATTAAATACTTTAAAACTAGAAATAATTATGACTGTGACGACCTATGTGCGTCATCCCTGAGTTGAACTGGAATTGTGCCGCCTTCCAAAGGAGCTTGTGGTGGGCGTGCTTATCGAGGACACCTGCTGTTGGTTTCCGGTCTCTTCTCTTAAAAAGGGCCTTATGAAAATTGACTGCGGGCGCGGCTGCATTTTGGACTTTGCTCCGTTTGTTTTCTGTTTATACTTTTGCATCCCACATTACTACAGTCCATCACACTTCATGCATTCACCTAACTTTACACCACTGATTCCTGACAATCTCATGTTACATCATTTTTTCTGTATAGTTCTCTTTTGTTAATAAATTTCGTATATTTTTGGCACTTTTGTGTGTGTCCCTGTCTTTGTTACGTCCTTTTGAGCCATGGGGCGTAACAAATGGGGGCTCGTCCGGGATGACATTCGCAAATCATTAAAGACAATAAAACGCATTTTTCTGTTAATTTTAATTTTCAACTGTTAATAGAAATGCATAAAATAACAGTAGTTATATGTAAATAACTATATATTTTAATACATATTAGAAGACGAAATGAATAAGTAAATAAATGTTTTGAAAAGCATTTAAGCGTATATTTTTCAGTATTTTTTACTTATTTATTATTAACGCACAAAAGCAATATGCAGATCCGGTAGTAACCGGAAAACGATGATACATATTAAAAATAATAGCTACTAAAAGGAATGTATTAAATATTTTAAAACGAAATAACTGAGATTTGCAAATCATTAAAAACAATAAAACGCATTTTTCTGTTAATTTTAATGTTCAACTGTTTAACGCGAAGGTGACGTGCTGGCCTCTGTCAGACGCAACGCAAGCAAGCAGACGCGTCGGTCACATGACCGCAAGCAGCCGCCCAGCTGGAGGAGGTCACGTGACCGCATTTGTTGTGTCCGCACCGCACGGCCGCTGCGCTGCAATGTCATCACCATCACCGTCCACATTATTATCGCCCTTATGAGTGATAATTCCCGACGGAACGCGTCCGTATCCGAGCCAAGCTGATCGCGAACACATATCCAATGCTTTTCGACTGAAAGAGACGCTGTTCGAGCGCTATGCGGGACTGAGAGACGACTGAAAGGTGAGCTGTGTTGTGTGTTGTTGCGCCTGCGTGTGCGTGTGCGCCTTTTCTTTGTGTTTTGCTGTCGGAATTAGGCTAATAAACACGTTTTGGACTCAGTCAGAAGATGTTTGCAATGTTCAAGCTAAAGGAAACGGATCCGCGCGACGGACAAAAACACAAAATGCACGTTTGATAGAAAACGGCTTTGATTTCAATGCAAACACGACATAAATAAACGCAGACAATGCTAGAATAGCAACTAACGAGGCTCTAACTGACAAACAGGCTTCAAAAGCTCTGTCATCGATATTATGTCACTGCCACGTCAGTAATATTAACCATTTGATAATGACATACATTTATTATTGTGTTGCAACGATGACAGGTGCCAAATAGTCACCTAGCCTAAATACCAAGAAGTGTGTTTGAGGAAAGCTCATAATTCACAATAATAGCTTATATTAGTGGACTACTTATGTTTTAATCTGAATGTTGGAATGCAAGACGACTTGTTTCCTTTCATTTGTGGTTAATTTGGCCTGTTTGACATGGTTTCTTGCTGAAGAATGTTTGAACCAAATAGTTGACGGTAGCCATTGACTTTCATACTTTGGAAGTCTATGGCTACCGTCAACTGTTTCGTTACCAACTTTTCGCTGAAAGAAACTTGGAACAGCTTTAGGTTGCACTGCAGAAAAGCTTTTCTTACGTAGATATTTTTGACTTGTTTCTGGCTATTTCCATACAACAGCTAATGAACCGGAAGTCGCGCACATTCACAGAAAACGGCGGATATCAGCGTTGAAAAATAAGCCATAAAGCAATAAAATACAATAACCGAAATGCATAAAATAACAATACTTATATGTGAATAACTATATATTTTTATACATGTTAGAAGACGAAATGATGAATAAGTAAATAAATGTTTTAAAAAGCGTTTGAATATTTTACAGTTTTAACTTTTCACTGAAAGAAACTTGGAACAGCTTTAGGTTACACTGCAAAAAATGCTTTTCTTGCTTGTATTTTTTACTTGCTTCCAGCCAAAATATCTAAAAATTCTTAAATCGAGAAGGATTTTCTAGACGAGAAAATATTATAAAAACAAGTCAAAATTAAGTGAGTTCTAGCTATTTTTACCTGTACGAAACAGCTTTTTTTGCTGCTGGATATTGCAAACTAGTGTCTTACAATATTATTTTGATGTATTATCTTAATAACTATATATTTTTATACATGTTAGAAGACGAAATGATGAATAAGTGTTTTAAATAGCATTTGAATATTTTACAGTCATTTTTAAATATTTAGTTATTTATTATTAACATACTATCAAATGTTTCGTTACCAACTTTTTGCTGAAAGAAACTTAACTTTAGGTTACAAAAAAAAAGCTTTTCTTACTTAGATATTTTTGACTTGTTTTCATCCAAAATATCTAAAAAATTCTTAAATCGAGAAGGATTTTCTAGACGAGTAAATATTATTGTCTTGTTTTCAGTAAAAACAAGTCAAAATTAAGTGAGTTCTAGCTATTTTTACATGTACAAAACGGCTTGTTTTGCTGCTAGATATTGCAAACTAGTGTCTTACAATATTATTTTGATGTATTATCTTAATTATGAACACATTGGTTTGTAGTTCAAACAGTTTTACCGTTTACAACGTTGTTATTCTTCTGATATTTTTGACTTGTTTCCAGCCAAAATATCTAAAAATGATCAAAATTTTAGATATTTTGGCTGGAAACAAGACATAAAATCTAAGTAAGAAAAGCATTTTTTGCGGTGTAAGGGTTAAAATGCTGTTTTTTCATGCGCCTGTCAAGTTTGAGATTTTGGGCTTTTTGCATTTTCATAAAGTGTTTTGAAAGAAAACACCCAGAAGACACTGTTAAGTGTCTCTTTTATAGCACTTTATCTATTTGTGTCAATAGATTTCAATTACAATCCATATTTAAAAAAACAAATCTGAATTTATAGATATAAACTTGCAGTTGTAAAAAAAAAAGTAAAACATATTCTAATATTAGAACATGCACATAATATTATTCACCTGCAGTGTCTCGCCTCAAGTAAGTTTCACAAAAACAAAAAACCTTTAGGTTACTTACAGTAGTCTGATCACATTGTGCAATCAAAACTTCTTTGAACTTCTTGTTTCTTATGGGAAACTCGAGTCTTATAGTTGCTCTCTGTCGTCTCAGGACGGAGTTGCGAAACGCTCTTGTTTACAAACTTAGAATTGATGTGAAATTCCTGGAGTAGCTCTGATAAGTTTCTCTAAAGATTTTGTGCAGTGACCCGACGTTCACTTTCTTTTCGTCCAGGTTGCGAAGCTCTGTGAATCTGAAAATGGCCGTGGGGCAGCAGTTTAGATTGCTTCTATGGAAGAACTATATTCAGCAAGTGAGTATTTTGGCTTATAGTTGTAATGTTTAAAGTTTTATGTACAGTCTTAAAAAAATAAAGGTGCTTTAAAAGGTTCTTCACAGCGATGCCGTAGAAGAGCCATTTTTGGTTCCACAAAGAACCATTCAGTCAAAGATTCTTTAAAGAACCATCTCTTTCTTGCCTTTTTATCATCTGAAGAACCTTCTTTTTGCCACAAAGAACCTTTTGTGAAACCATTTCGAGAAAAAAGGTTCTTCTATGGCATTGTGAAACACTTTTATTTTTAAGAGTGCATGTTATATTTAAGGATTGATGGTTGCAAGCTCAGTTTTGTCATGATTCTAGACAAATGTCCCATTATGAGGGCTTTAAGGCACTGACAAACTGGGGTCAGTAAGAATTAAATGTATCAGAATTGTCACTAAAGAAGGCTGTTCTTTTGAATTTATTATTCATCAAAGAACCCTGAACAAATATGTACCACAATGTCTACGAAAACATTAAGCGCTCAATTGTTTTCAACACTGATAATAATCAGAAATGTTTCTTGAGCGTCAAATCAGTTGATCAGAATGGTTTCTGAAGGATCATGTGACACTGTAATGATGCTGAAAATTCAGCTTTGCATCACAGGAATAAATTACATTGTATAGTATATTCACATAGAAACTGGTTAATTTAAATTGTAATATTTTCTCACAATTTAACTGTTTTTCCTGTATTTTTAGCCAATCAAATGCAGCCCTAGTGAGCGTAAAAGAGTTCTTTTAGAAACATAAATAATCTACCCCAAACTTTTGAATGGTGATGCATACTGTAGTATTTATAGCAATAATACTGCATGCACTGCAAAAAAAACAATATTTTCCCCAGTTTTTTTATTTCTGCGATGCAGAAAAAGTTCATGGAATCACAGAATCTAGTCATAAAAATAAAATATATTGTATAACGCCGAATGTCACAGAATTTGCCAAATTTTGCATGAATAAATCAAAAGTAGGTCAGTACACTTAAAACACAACTTGGACTCATGTCTGTAAATATTAAGCCGCAAAAAGACAGGATATATCAAAAGTGTTACCAAAGGCATTTATAATGTTTCAGTAAATGCTGTTCTTTTGAACTTTTTATTCATCAAAGAATCCTGAACAAATATCTACTACGGTTTCTACAAAAACATTAAGCGCTCAATTGTTTTCAACACTGATAATAGTCAGAAATGTTTCTTGAGCGTCAAATCAGTTTATCAAAATGGTTTCTGAAGGATCATGTGACACTGAAGACACTGCAGTAATGATGCTGAAAATTAGGCTTTGCATCACAGGAATAAATTACATTTTTGCTATATTCACATGGAAACTGGTTATTTAAAATTGGAATATTTTTTTTCACATTTTAACAGTTTTTCTTGTATTTTTAGCCAATTAAATGCAGCCCTAATGAGCATAAGAGACTACTTTTAGAAACAGAAAAAAACTTTTGAATGGTGATGAATAGTATTTATAGCAATGATACTGCATGCGCTGCAAAAAAAAAAAAAACACTATATTTTCCCCAGTATTTTATCTTGTTTTCTAATACAAATATCTAAGCGTCCTTAAATCATCCTTTTAATCATAAACTAGAGCCCTATGTTTTCTGCGATGCATAAAAAGTTCATGGAATCACAGAATCTAGTCATAAAAATGAAATATACTGTATAACGCAGAATGTCACAGAATTTGCCAAATTATGGATGAATAAATCAAAATTAGGTCAGCACACTTAAAACTCAACATGGACTCATGTCTAAATATTAAGCCGCAAAAAGACAGGATACATTAAAAGTGGCAATAAAGATATTTATGTTTCAATACACTGTTTTTTTTTAAAACTCTTTATTCATCAAAGAATCCTGAACTAATACGTTCCAACAGTTTCTACAAAAACATTAAGCGCTCAATTGTTTTCAACACTGATAATAGTCAGAAATGTTTCTTGAGCGTCAAATCAGTTTATCAGAATGGTTTCTGAAGGATCATGTGACACTGAAGACACTGCAGTAATGATGCTGAAAATTGACAGAATGCATCACTGGAATAAATTACATTTTAAAGTATATTCACATGGAAACTGGTTATTTAAAATTGTAATCATTTTTCACAATTTAACATTTTATTCTGTATTTTTAGCCAATTAAATGCAGCCTGTGTGAGACTTCTTTCATAAACATTACAAAAGAAAATCTACCCCAAACTTTTGCATGGTTATGCATAGTGTTTATAGCAATAATACTGCATGCACTGCGAAAAACAGTATTTTTGTCTTTTCTAATACAAATATCTAAGCATCCTTAAATCATCCTTTTAATCATAAACTAGGGCCCTATTTGTGTCAATAGATTTCAATTACAATACATATTTTTTAAGGCTGTTTTCTTGAAATATTTTTTTTTTCTACACTGAGCCATAAATCTCCACTTCAGTAGCACTTGGACACACCAAAATTTACGCTTGTATTCCTGTCTAAATCCTGAAGGTTTTTTACAGAGGGATTTGTTCATGTATAGTTATCTTGATTTTATGCAACATTTTATTCCCCCCAAAATAAGAAAAACCAAAACTTCCATAATATAGTATTTATTTATTAGAAAAATGTAAATGCACAACACAGTATTTCTTAAAAAGAGAACAAAATAAATTAATAACAAATTAGCTTTTTATAATAGCAATTACTCAGAGATGCTTTTGATTATTAAAATTTAATGAAAGCGTTAAAATGGAATACAGAAAATAAATGGAAAACACTGAATTTTATTTTTTCATAGGCACTTAAAAATAACATTTTTGTTAAAGTATTAATAAATCGCTGTTAAATTTTGTACAGTACATTTCATGGTTTTAGTTAAATTTACATGCTTTTTGATTAAAAAAAAATATTTTAAACTTTAAAACAGAGTCTAGAAAAAGTAAAACGGAAAGAAATGGAATTTTGAAAAAAGTAAAATGGAATTTGGGAAAAAGTAAAAAGATTTCATAACACTTTAATCTAAAAATGCAGAAAAGGCAGTAATATTGTGAAATATTTTTACTATTTAATATAACTGCTTTCTATTTGAATATATTTTAAAATGCAATTTATTCTTAAAAGAAGTCTTGTGTCTACTAGGGCTGCATTTAATTGGCTAAAAATACAGTTAAATTGTGAAAAAATATTACAATTTTAAATAACCAGCTTCTATGTGAATATATTTTAAAATGTAATTTATTCCTGTGATGCAAAGCTGAATTTTCAGCACCATTGCTTGATCCTTCAGAAATCATTCTAATATGCTGATTTGCTGTTCAAGAAACATTTAGTATTGCCATTATTATTATTATTATAAATATTTAAAACGGATGAGTACATTTTTTCAGGATTTTTTTAATGAATAGAAAGATCCAAAGATCATTTATCTGAAATAAAAAAACCTTTGTAACACTATACACTATACTTTTAGGGGGGACATAAATGATATAAATTAATACTTTTATTCAGCAAGGATGCTTTAAATTGATCGAAAGTGATGTTAAAGACATTTATAATGTTACAAAAGATTTCTATTTCAGATAAATGCTGTTCTTCTGAACTTTCTATTCTTCAAAGAAACCTAAAAAAAAAAATACTACTCAGCTGTTTCCAACAGAATAATAATAATAATGATTTCTGGAGGATCATGTGACACTGAAGACTGGAGTGCTGATGCTAAAAATTCAGCTTTGAAATCACAGGAATAAATTACATTTTAAAATATATTCAAATACAACGCAGTTATATTAAATTGTAAAAATATTTTAAAATTTTTCAGTTTTTGCTGTACTTTGTTTGGAGCAAATAAATGCAGGCTTGGTGAGCAGAAGAGACTTCTTTAGAAAACATTAAAAATGTTGACTGGTAGTGTACATAAACTCACTTTATTTTGTTTAATTTAATTTAATTTATTTACTTTTTTATTGTTTTCGTACCAAAAAACAAGTCGTCTTATCTCATGTCATTGTGCATCTCAAAAAATCTTGAGATGTTTGCTAAGGAGAACATTTTAGCCTGACTCTTACTTATTGTGTTCGTATTGACTTGTTGTCTTCCCTTGGATTTATTCCTTTAATTTTCTTTACCAGGTCTCAGAAAGGTCTTAAATTCCCTCGTAAAACCTTCAGAAATCATAAGTTAACACTCGGTTATAAAGCCCACAAATTCTGCTGCCGTTTGTGGAAAAAATGCAATGCTGAAATGTCAAATATGTCACTTCCTTCAGACTAGCCCCATTAATCATTCATGTTTCCTACTGTCACAGACATCAGTGTTTTGAGCATGTTTAAGAAGAATTAAAACAACCAGAGCATGTTTTGTTCATCTGCTTAATGTTAATTAGACTGGCTTGAGCTTTTTATTATTATACATCTTAGACTACATTTCTAGCGCTACTTCTCCTAGAGCTTTCAAGCTAGAACCACCAAACTCAGGCCAGCTCTTCAGACTGATCTGACTTAGTGTGCTGTATCTTTTCAGACTGATCCGACTTATAGTTTTCATAAAACTGAAGATTAGAAATCATAAAAATCCCATAGACTTACATTGAGGGAATATTCAAATGAGCCAACGCTATTCAAACTCCAACTGTCAAAATTCAAATGTAAACTGCCAGAATCCTAAATGAAGCTTCACTTCTATCAACTATTTCTAATCCATTCAAACCTCCATTCTATCTAAAATTTCTAATCTATTTAACTATCTAGCCTAGCCTAGCAACTACAGTCATGCTAGTAACATGTTAATCATGCTAGCAACCTGTTAGTAGCTTGCTAATCATGCTAGAAACATGCTAGTAACTTGTCAGTTATGTTAATGTCATGCTAGCAACTTGCTAATAATGCTAGAAACATGCTAGCAACTTGCAAATCATATTAGAAACATGCTAACGACATGCTAGTAACTTGCTAATCATGTTAGAAACATGCTAATGACTTGCTAGTAACTTGCTAATCATATTAGAAACATGCTAATGACATGCTAGTAACTTGCTAATCATGTTAGAAACATGCTAATGACTTGCTAATAATGCAAGTAACATGTCAATTATGCTAGCAACATGCTAATCAGGCTAGAAACATGTTAGTAACTTGTCAGTCATGGTAATGACATGTAAATAATGTGTTAATCATGCTGGAATCATGTTAGCAACTTGCTAATGTGTTGGAAACATGCTAGCAACATGCTAATAACATGTTAATTATGTTAGAAACATTAAAAACATGTTAATGACATGCTAGAAACCTGCTAATCATGCTAATTGCATGCTAATAACTTGTTAATGATGTTAGAAACATGTTAATGGCATGTTAGAAACATGCTAGCAACTGGCTAATCATACAAATAGCATGCTAATAACTTGCTAATCATGTTAGAAACATGTTAGTAACTTGTCAGTCATGCTAATGACATGTATATAATGTACTAACCATGCTAGAAACATGCTAGCAACTTGTTAATAATGCTAGTAACATGCTAATAACATGCTAATGACTTATTATTATCTTGCTAATCATGTTAGAAACATGTTAGTAACTTGTCAGTCATGCTAATGACATGTAAATAATGTACTAACCATGCTAGAAACATGCTAGCAACTTGTTAATCATGCTAGTAACATGCTAATAACATGCTAATGACTTTTTATCTTTCTAATCAAGCTAGAAACATGCAATCAACTTGCTAATCATGTTAATATCTTGCTAATCATGCTAATACCATGCTAATATCTTGCTAATTGTGTTAGAAACATGCTAATAACATGCTAGAATCATGTTAGCAACTTGCTAATTATGCTAATAGCATGCTAATCATGTTAAAAACATGCTAATGACATGTTAAAAACATGTTAACAACTTGCTAATGACATGCTAATAATGCAAGTAACATTAACTATGTTAGAAACATGTTAGCAACATGTTAACAACTAGCTAATCAGGCTAGAAACATGTTGGTAACTTCTCAGTCAAGCTAATGACATGTAAATAATATGTTAATCATGCTAGAATCATGTTAGCAACTTGCTAATGTGTTGGAAACATGCTAGCAACATGCTAATAACATGCTAATTATGTTAGAAACATGCTAATGACGTGTTAGAAACCTGCTAATCATGCTAATCGCATGCTAATAACTTGTTAATGATGTTAGAAACATGCTATTGGCATGCTAGAAACATGCTAGCAACTGGCTAATCATGCTAATAGCATGATAATAACTTGCTAATCATGTTAGAAACATGTTAGTAACTTGTCAGTCATGCTAATGACATGTAAATAATGTGCTAATCATGCTACAAACATGTTAACAACTTGCTAATGTGTTAGAAACATGCTAGCAGCATGCTAATCATGCTAATAACATGCTAATAACATGTCAATAACTTGCTAATTATGCTAGAAACCTGCCAATCATGTTAATAGCATGCTAATAACTTGTTAATCATGTTAGAAACATGTTAATAACTTGTCAGTCATGCAAATGACATGTAAATAATGTGCTAATCATGCTACAAACATGTTAGCAACTTGCTAATGTGTTGGAAACATGCTAGCAACATGCTAATAACATGCTAATTATGTTAGAAACATGCTAATGACGTGTTAGAAACCTGCTAATCATGCTAATCGCATGCTAATAACTTGTTAATGATGTTAGAAACATGCTATTGGCATTCTAGAAACATGCTAGCAACTGGCTAATCATGCTAATAGCATGCTAATAACTTGCTAATCATGCTAGAAACATGTTAGTAACTTGTCAGTCATGCAAATGACATGTAAATAATGTGCTAATCATGCTGCAAACATGCTAGCAACTTGCTAATGTGTTAGAAACATGCTAGCAGCATGCTAATCATGTTAATAACATGCTAATAACATGTCAATAACTTGCTAATTATGTTAGAAACATGTTAATGACATGCTAGAAACCTGCTAATCATGCTAATAGCATGCTAATAACTTGCTAATCATGTTAGAAACATGCTAATAGCATGCTAATAACTTGCAAATCATGTTAGAAACATGTTAGTAACTTGTCAGTCATGCAAATGACATGTAAATGTGCTAATCATGCTACAAACAAGTTAGCAACTTGCTAATAATGCTAGAAACTTGCTAGCAACATGCTAATCATCTATATAAATTTCAAAACTTTAAGCTTTTACAGCTGCTTTAAACTTTCAAGCTATGGCTTTCTAAAGCCAACCTAAAGTTAGTCTTTGTTGATCTAGTTAATCTTGTAAATACTCAAACAAGATTATAAACCCCAGGATTTACAAATGTAATGTGAAACCTAAATACCTGAGTAAGAACAATGTGAAATATGAAACAAGAGAACACCGGATTATGATTAAAAATGACTCTAGGTTAACTATTCAAAGTGTGAAAAGCCCTTTGGAATGACTCAAATCTATATTTGAGTTCAAATGATCAATCTTGCCCTCAAACAGCAAGACACAGAATCAAATCTCATTTACCATCTTAAGGAAATAAGGAAATGTGTCAACTAGTTTGCAGCGGATAAAAGAGCTCAAGCTCAAGCTCAAGCAAAACAAAGGCGTGGAGTCAAATTTAATGATTACCTCTTTGACCTCATTCGCTGTAGTGATTTACCATGGCTGTACTGAATGACTTCTCCCTTATTTAGATTAGATATGAGACTCTCTTTTATAAACGCAAAACAACAGAAGCTCTGTCTAATGCCGCTTTGCATGTGTTTTTGCCTCTTATTATGCCAGCCCTTTGCTCTGCACACTTGCCGTCTTGTGTTGCTGGTGTGCAGGTGAAGTCTATCAGACGTGAGCTTTCTAAGCAGTCGAATGAGCCGGATCGAGTGCTGCGGGAAGCGTCCCAATTCCCTTCTGATAGAGGGCTGTTTGCACTCTATTGGGCTCCAGCTGTTGCTAGGAAACCCAAGCCCAGCGGAGGCGTAAAGACTGGGCCGTTCATGCCTCGTTGTGGCACACGCCGCTGCCTTTCTGACCCAGATCAGAGGTCTGAAGTTCTCCATCGATCTAGATTAAGCCCTCAGGTGCATTGTGGGATCATAGTTGCTCACACATTGGCTTGTTGACACTAGATTTGCGATGTGAATATGAGTAGTTCACCTGTTAATACAAACAGGAAGCTTGTACATTGAAGGTGATAACGTTGTTTTATTTTAGTATCAAGGTGGTGCAACCATCAAGTCGAAAAAATCTTTTTAAAAATCTGTTTATATGTTGATTACATTTCACTTTGCATTTTCACTTTTTATTTAGAAATGTTAGTTTTAATGTCAATGTTTAATGTTTAGTTTTAACTGCCAAAAAAACAAACAAAAAAAAAAACAGGAAATCTATGCAACAAAATGGCTACAACAAAAAAATGAATTTGTGTGTGTTTTTATATATATATATATATATATATATATATATATATATATATATAATATTGTTTGCGCAACACAACTATTTTTTTTATTTCAGAGGTCATTTTTTTTATTGAAGATTTTGTAAATTATGTGTTTTTTTGTTTTGTTTTTTATTTATTTTATTTTGTTTTAATATTTCCTTTTTTGTTTTAGTAAAGCTGTCATTTTAAATGGCCTATTCATAATCTTTTTATTAGTTTTTTCATTTATTTTTTATTTAGCTTTATTTTAATTAACAAAAATATTTATATTTATACAGCAAATCTATGCAAAAAATTGGCTACAACAACAAAAAATTCATTTGTTATATATATATATATATATATATATATATATATATATATATATATATATTTTACTTTTTAATAATTTTTTAATTTTGTGGCAACACAATAATTTTAGTATTTATTGATTTATATGTTAATTATATTTTTAAGTAGCATTTTTTATTTAAAATAATTTTACATTTATTTTAAATGTTAGTTGTAATACTGCCAAAAATGTAAAAAAAAATAAATAAATACAGAAAATCTATGCAACAAACAATAAAAATATATAAACAGCAAATCTATGCAAAAAAAAGAAAAAGAAAAAATATGTATATTTTTTTGTGGCAATTTTTGTTTTATGTTGTTATAAGTGTTTTCATAAATGTTACGGTTTAATTTTATTTTAATATAAATGAAATATTTTGGCAAGCTAAATTATGGAAGTTTATTTTTAGTATACATTTAAAAATAACATTTCAGAGCTGTGGCGTAGTATTGTAAAATTATGAATTTCACCACAAAAATAATAATTTTTTCTGTGAAAAAAATGTTAACTATTTTATTTAGTTTTTTTATTTTATTTTTGTGTTTTTGTAGTTTGCATAATTTCATTTTTTAGATTTTGTAAATTATGTGATTTTTTTTATTTATTTTGTTTTAATATTTCCTTGTTTTTTTTTTAGTAAAGCTGTCATTTTAAATGGCCTATTCATAATATTTTTATTTGTTTTTTTTCATAAATTTTTTATTTAGCTTTAATTTGTTTGTATTTCAGTTTTAGTGTTGTTATTCCTAAAAGTTTTACATTTATTTTTATTATTTCCTATTTGTAAGTTTTTAAAGGTTTTTATTTCAGCTTTATTTTAATTAACAAAAATATTATTATTTTATTTTTTATATAAATAAAAATATTTTGTTTTATTGTAAAAATCAAAATTATGGAAGTTTATTCATAAAAATGCAGCAATCGGTTCATTGTAAACTTATTAGTTTTACCACATTAATAATTCATTTTAATGATAAGGATTATAGTTTTTGTGAATTTAGAGTAAGATTTTATATTTACATTTTCATTTAGATTAATGTTTTTCTAATTTTATTTGATGTTTTATAATGTTATGTGATTTTAAATTGTCTTTTATTTTTATATTTTCATTTTCATTTATTATTTTTTTTTTATTTAGCTTTAATTTATTTATTTCAGTTTTAGTGATGTTATTTTTGATTTTCATCTAAAATTTAAAAATGTATTTTTTAATTACAGCTTTATTTTAATGAACCAATGTTTTTTTTTATTTATTTAAAATAAAAATATAAAAACTTTCTA
This sequence comes from Garra rufa, assembly GCF_049309525.1. NCBI lineage: Eukaryota > Metazoa > Chordata > Actinopteri > Cypriniformes > Cyprinidae > Garra > Garra rufa. The sequence goes on along the minus strand of NC_133379.1, from coordinate 15,451,676 downwards.
ATAAAAATCTTTTCTCTGATTTTATGTTTTAGTAATGTTATATGGTTTTAAATTGCCTTTTTATTTTTATATTTTCCGTTTAGTAGTTGTAGTTTTATTATTATTTTTATTATTATTATTTTTAAATAGCTTTAATTGATTTGTATTTCAGCTTTATTTTAGCTTTATTTTAATAAGCAAACAAATAACAAAAGTCTAAACTATGGAAGTTTATTCCTAAAAATCCAGCAATCACTTAATTGTAAAATCGTCAATTCCAGAATAATTTTAGTTTTATTTTATTTTTGTGTTTTTGTAGTTTTGTGATTTAGAGTAAAATGTTATATTTTAATAGTTCTTCATCTAATATTTTATTTTTTATTTCAGCTTTGTTTTAATGAACAAAAATAATTTTATTTTATTTAAAATAAAAATATTAAAATCTATTTTTAAAATTTTGTTTTAATATTTCCATTCATTTTAATTTAATGTTTTACTAATGTTATGTGGTTTTAAATTGCCTCTTATTTTTATCTTTTCAGTTTAGTGATTGTAATTTTTTTATTTATTATTATTATTATTTATTTAGCTTTAATTGATTTGTATTTTAGCTTTATTTTAGCTTTATTTTAATTAACAAAAAAGTGCAGCAGTCACTTTACTGATTATTTTAGTTTTATTTTATTTTTGTGTTTTTGTAGTTTTTTGCGATTTAGAGTAAAATTGTATATTTTCAGTTTTCATTTTAATTTAACTTGCAATTTTGTGATAAAAAAATACATATATTTTATTTGAATAAAAATATTTTGTTGTTAACATAAAAACAAAATCAAAGAAAATTAAATTAAGTTTAATAATTTAATTTAATTTAAATTAATTCAATGCATTTGCCAGGCACGTTTATCCAAAGCAGCATACATTGCATTCAAAATATTGTTCAAGTTTTTATTACTCCACAGATAACCATTATCCTATTCATAATAATCCATCATTAATACATGCATCTCCGACTACCCTTCCATCAGTCCACTCATCTTCTTTTCCACTCACTGACTTCGTCTTTCTCTCGATGTGCAGAAGCGTCAGATTCTGGTCACACTGGTGGAGATCGCTCTGCCGCTGCTCTTCTCAGCTATCCTGATCGTCCTGCGGCAGAAGGTGTCCTTCATCAACTACCCTAATGCAACGCACTACTACAACTTCCCTCTGAACGAGCTGCCGCTCTCTCTGTGCTACCAGGGCCTGCAGCTGGCCTACGTGCCCTCAAACGCCAGCGTGGTGCGGCAGATCACCGACGACGTGCAGCAGAGTCTGTCCGGCTGCATCAGAAGCGGTGAGAGCTTTTGGGCTAAAAGTATTGAAATGTGTTCAGGAACACAGCTGACACATCAGAGCTGTGGTCTAGTGGTTAGCACGTCTGGTTTGGCTTGCATAATTGGCTGATCTCATTATCACATGTCTCTGTATGGTCTCTAAAAATAGCAAAATAAAAAGAAACAAAACTGACTTGACAGAAAAATATGGAAACATGACGAAGCAAATAATTTATTTTATTTTTATTATGTTTTATTTTTTAATTATTATTGTCAACAATGACAAAAAGACAATTATTTACAGCAAATGTAATGCATGCATTTAATTGGCTGCATGGAAATTCTGCTAATTAATAGCAATTTTATTTAAATTTTTATTATTACATTTTTTACATTTTTATTTAATTGTTTTAATATATTTTTTTTAAATATTGCCAAAAATGACAAAAATAAAATTATATATATATATAAAGTCTGCTAATAGCAGGAAATTTTATTTTTTGTTATAGTTTATTTTTTATGTTATTTTGTTTATTAATATTGTCAAAAATGACATAAAGAAAAATATATACTGCAAATATAACTTATGCATTAAATTGTCTGCATGGAAAATCTGCTAATAGCAATTTTATTAAAATTTTTATTATTACATTTTTTTACATTTTATTTATTATTATTTTTTTTAATATTGTCAAAAATGACAAAAAGAAAATCATGTACCGCAGATATAACATATGCATTAAATCGGCTACATTGAGAATCTGATAAAAGCAGGTACATTTATTTAATTTTTTTATTATATATATATATATATATTTTTTTTATATTATATTTTATTATATTAGTATTATATTTTAAATTAAAATTGTCAATAATGACAAAAATATATACAGCAAATATAACGTATGCATCAAATTGGATGCATGGAAAGTCTGCTAATAGCAGGGAATTTTATTTTTTATTGTATTTTATTTTTTGTTATTTTTTTGTTAATATTGTCAAAAATAACAAAAAGAAAATTATGTAGCCTACCGCAGATATAACAAATGCATTAAATCGGCTGCATTGAGAATCTGATAAAAGCAGGTGAATTTGTTTTATTTTATATATTAGAATTAGTATTCTTTATTTTTAATTAAAATTGTCAATAATGACCAAATAATAATGACCTATATATATATATATATAGCAAATATAAGGTATGCATTAAATTGGATTCATGAAAAGTCTGCTAATAGCAGGGAATTTTATTTAGATTTTTATTATTTTATTTTCAGAAAATCTGCTAATTTGATCTTTTATGTTATTTTTTATTAATATTGTCAAAAATGACAAAAAGAAAAATGTGTACCGCAAATATAATGTATGCATTAAATTGGCTGCATGGAAGATCCGCTAATAGCAAGGAAATTTATTTTAATTTTTGTTATTTTATTTATTTATTTAATTTAATTACATTTTTTTTTTTTTTGTCAAAAATAACAAAAAGAAAGATATATACTGCAAATATAATGCATGCATTAAGCTGGCTGCATGGAAAATCTGCTATGATTTTGTATTTTATTTATACTGTCAAGAAATTATAAAAATTAAAAAGCGGCAAATATATGCAACAAAAATTATAATAGCAGAAAAATAGATTTTTTTCAACTTATACTGTCAAAAATGAAATAAACATGAAACAAACTGACTACAAGGAAAAGTTGGAAAAAGAAAACGTATTTATTTTTGTCCAAAAATGGCAAAAACCAGAAAGCTATTATATAACATGCATAAAATATTTATTTTATTTTGTTATAGATCTTTATTTTTTGTTGTATTTTACCTACACTGTCAAAAAAAAAAAAGAAATAAAAAGGGTATATTGAGGTTTTGTGAATAAATAGCATCATGACCCTACTGAAAACCTCATGGCCTCTTTCCCCAACATAAATAGCCTCTGTCCGACCCTTGAATTGTCCTGATGCTTGTGTTTATGAGCTGTCATAAAAGCCTGCAGGGAAATATGCAGGTGGTGAGTCACGTAATAAATGACTATTTGGGCAGCGTCGTGGTCATGTGACTCATGCCGAACCCTGTTTGCTTCCTCATGTCGCTCTGAGCGAGGAGATCCATAATCTGATGCCTCAACTTTGACTGTAAAATGAACAGCTTGATGGTGTTAAAGTGCTGTGTAATATTCACAAATGACTCGCTAACTGAATATCCTGCTTTGAAAGAGTCTGCTGCGGGGCTGATGTAATGAAAGTCACTGATTTTGACATTTCGAGCCAAGGCTTGTGGGATAGTTGAGATGAGGAGCTTTCAGGCAAACACATCATTTATCTGAAATTACAGAGCTTTAAGTAGCAGTTCATTTCTAGATGGACATGATGAAAGCTACTAATGATTTACCCTCTGTTTTTCAGAATGGTGACGACTATTTAAGTAATCCAAAGGAAATGGCTGAACATTTTAATAATTTTTTTGTCAGTATTGGTCCGAAATTAGCCAATTTAATTCCAGATAGTGATGGAAATCCTTTGGATTTTATCCATCGGTCATTTCCTGTTATGTCTTCATTTAAACCTATTGATGGCCATGAAGTAAGTGACATCATTGATCAGTTAAAACCTACCGCAGCGGGCCATGACAATATTTCAGCATACCTTGTCAAACAGGTGAAGCAATCCATTCTGCAACCACTTTCTCATATTATGTCTTTGTCTCTGGAAACAGGAGTTGTGCCAGATGAGTTCAAAGTTGCTAAAGTCATTCCCTTGTTTAAAGCTGATGATCCTTGTTGTTTTACTAATTATAGACCCATTTCTATTTTGCCATGTTTCTCTAAAATATTAGAAAAAAATCATACATAAAAGGATAATTTCTCATCTAGATTCTAATATGATTCTTTAGAACCACCAGTATGGCTTTCGAAAAAATCATTCAGCTTATATGGCTCTACTTCATCTTATTGATAAGGTTATTTCTGCACTTGAAAATAATGAGTTCACCTGCAGTATTTTTTTGGATTTTTCAAAAGCATTTGATACAATAGATCTCAATATCCTCCTTGCTAAATTATACAAATATGGTTTCCAAGATATCACTTATAAATGGTTATCAAGTTATATTTCAAATAGATCACAGTTTGTTTCTTTTAAGGGTTATTTTTCCAATAAAGCTAAACTACAATGCGGGGTCCCACAGGGGTCTATTCTTGGACCACTGTTGTTCCTCATTTATATAAATGATATGTTTAGTGTTTCGGATGTGCTTTCCCCCATCATATTTGCGGATGATACAACCCTTGTTCTTTCACATTCACATTTTAGTACGTTAATGAGCAATGCAAATATTGGCCTAGTTGCCTACACTGCTTGGTTCAAGTTAAATAAATTATCTTTAAATATTAAGAAATGAAATTTTGTTATTTTCAGTGGCAAAAAAACATACCATAAAGAACTAGCGCGAATTAAAATTGGGCCTACTGAGATGCTTCAGTTAACAACAACAACATTTTTAGGAGTTATTATTGATGAAGGTTTGAGTTGGAGAGGACACATAGACTTTGTTTGTGGCAAAATTAATAAATCAATTGGTATAATACGGATTAGCCATCTTGTTACTACAAAATGTCTCCGTACCCTATATTATAGCTTAATTTATCCCTATTTGTCATATTCTAACATGGTGTGGGGGAGCACATTTCCAACAAAGCTACATAGAATTCTAATTCTCCAGAAGCGGTTTGTCAGGATAGCAGCTCGTTCAGATTCACACACATCTTCAGCTTCGCTATTTAAGAAATTGCAGATTTTATCAATTTTTGACATTAACATCTTCCAAATATGTGTTTTCATGTACAAATAATTTTTATCGGAAGGAAAGATTCCTGGCCAATTCACGTTATACTTTAAAGCTAACTCAGCTGTTCATGCCCATAATACTAGGCAGGTAATGGATCTCCATCCTCCAAATTTCACCACATGTGGAGGCCAATTTTCAATAAGATTTAAAGGTACGCAGATATGGAATAGATTTTCTCATGTGGCGAGACAATGCACCTCAATAGAGAGCTTTAAAAGAGTTTTAAGAGGTTTGCTGATGAACTAGCTTGTGCAGTTAGTTGATTCTATATTTTTCAGTGTATTTTCATTTTACTGTGAAATGCTTGTTGTTTTATCACTAGTATTATCGTGACATATTTTTTGTTTGTTTTATGAGTTGTATTATATTGTGTTTTGCATTCTTTGGCTAAGTTTTATCTTTCTTTGGTGGAGGCTTTAGATAAGCCATACTGGCTTTTTGCCTTCTCCGGCACTTAATATGCATCAGTATGTCCTTGGTGTTGTATTTCTTTTTTGTGCAAAAAAAAAAAAAAAGCAATGGCTTGAGGATAAATTAAAGGAACACTCCACTTTTTTGGAAATAGGCTCATTCTCCAACTCCCCCCGAGTTAATAAGTTGATTATTGATAATGCAGTAGACATTTTGATTCATTGAGTCATTTGACCATGTCAGATGGATCATTTTGACTGATTTGGACTATTTCATTTAATAAAAATAGGTCATTTGTTTGTGAGCAAAATGAATCTAAAGCACCCCCTGAAATTTGGAGGGCTATATATTACACATGCTTGCACTTACACATATGAAACTCTTATCACGTATAGAACTCATCGATCTGAACAATTTTCGCACTACATGTCATTAGCTCCTCCCAACAGGAAGTTGGTTATTCTAAGATTTGTGAAAAACGCATGCTGTGAAATTTGATATACTTGTAGGTTCTCCATCCGATCACCACCAAACTCGGTCAACATGATCTCAAGACATTGGGCATGCTAAATTGTGAAGGGATTTTTGATATCTCAAACAGTTTGGCCGTGACTAGGTGACAAAATTATGGTGAAAAATGAGAAACAGGAAGTGCCTAGTAAAATTTGCATCCTTTATCTGATTTTGATCAAACTTCATGAGTTTTTCCATTGTATGATGCCGATCACATGAATGTGACTATTAGGAGTCAAAGTTGTAACGTCACCAACTGAAAACAGGGAGTGTGTCTCTTTTAAAAATGCTTTGAAATTACATGCTTATTTTTATCTGATTTGCTTCAACAGATAATAATGACAAATCACAACTGATGTAAAACTGCTAAGGGATTTGTTGCCATGGCAACGTGTCAAACTTTTAATATTCTTTTCAGGTGTTTTTGAGGCTCTTAACTTGTTTAAAATTCCAAAAACTCGACACATCAGCATTAATGATAGACACTGGCAAAAGCTCATAAATGGGCATGAAGGAGGCACTCTTTAGCACCTTTCTGACAAAAGTGGAAGGGGGTTAGTTTTTCCTACAGTCACCAAACTTGGTACATGTATTGTTCTCATCAAGACAGACAGGAACAGGAAGTTGGCTATTTTGGTTTGAATGTGAATTTTGTAAAAAAACAGGCCCACACATACAGTTCACACCAAACATTGTCTACATCATGACAAAACATTGAGGAACCTTAATTGAGCATCCAAACACTTGAAACCTTTTAACATACAGAGAACAAGGCATTCTGAGGAAACATGCTTAGTTTTATGAATTTACTATGCTCTATGGATAACAGAAAATTTAAAAAATATCAGACATCTGATCTCACTCTACTTCTGTGTGTGTGTTGGGTGTACCAGATGGTAACAGTTCAAAGTGGGAGTGTGCTGGATGTGAGTGGTCCAGAGTGATTTTGCCAGCCCTTTTGCTCACTCTGGATAAGTACAGTTTTTGGAGAGTAGAGAGGGTTGTAATAGTGATTCGCTCAGCAGTCTGGACTAGCTGACGTAGTTTTCTGAGGTCAAAATTGGTAGCAAAATTACTAGATGTTACTGAAGTGCAGAGGATGGATTCGATAATGGCAGAGTAAAACTGTTGAGTCAATGTGAGTGTCCCACTTCAAGTCCTGAGAGACTGTGGTCCCCAGGAACCTGAACATACCCACTGTTGTTACAGTGCTATCCATGATGGTGAGTGGGGGGAGAGTTAGAGTTTCTCCTAAAGTCCACGAACATCTCTACAGTTTTGAGCGTGTTGTGCTCCAGGTTGTTTATACTGCACCAGACAGCCACCTCTTTATATATATGAGTAATATCACACAAGTAGGTGTGAGATATGGCTGTATATCAGCACTGCTGTGATTCAGGCGTAGGTAAGCACAGTTTGCCAGTATACACCCATATCTCAAGTCTACAGGTATGATATTGCGTTTATACAACAGTTTGACGAGTCTTTAAATGCATAGGAAACATCAACAGAGTGTCTTTAAAAACCCTCTTTTGTGCAGAACTACTTCCTTCCACCATGGATTCAAATCTCAGCTTGCCAGCCAGTTGAAGATCGAACCCCTACTGGAGAGCTGCTTAGTGCGTTTGTTAGCTGCATTAAGCTGATGTTGAAACTGAAAGTAATTTCCGTTTTATTTTTCAATATAAAAGTCCTTACTGCTGACGCGTAAAACATTCTCTTGTCGCCATCTAATGGCGGAACAATACAACTAAATTCAACATCACGATCACACACACTGTTTCTCAATACTAAACACTTTTAAATACTACTATTATTTAGTATAAAATTCATTTCAGTCCAAAGTACAAAGACAGCCATCTGATATACAGCACTGAATGATGAGATTTTACCAAAACTGTTTGCTCTGGAACAAATAATAGATTAGTGAGACCAAAGACTGCCCATTAGATTCACCCAAAACGAATATCTCATGTTTAACCAGTTTAGAGACATCAGAGCCAGCAGAAGAAATGGCCAAGGTGAGACTGCTCTCATGCGGGTTCATGAGTGCAGAACGGCCACTGACGATCTGTGAAAACCTCTTAAAACTAGCTTTGCATGGTTAAAAAACATACTGCTGTTATCACTTAGAGTGTACTCACTTTTGTTGCCAGCTATTTTGACAATAAATGGCTGTATGTTGAGTTATTTTCAGAGGATAGTAAATCTATACAGCTATACAAGCTACACATTGACTACTCTAAAATATATCCAAGTTTCATTTCTATAGTTTTGTCCCTTGAGAAGATTTTCTAAAGTGGTTGCTGAAAAGTGAGGGGTGTGCTCACTTTTTTGGTAGTTGACAATAAGGACACTGTTATCAAATGTTTTTTTTAATAGTAGTGTTGAAAAACTCAAATGTTTCAGAACTAGAGCTGGTTCTTTATTTCAACCATAGACAATAATCAGTTTCAGCAGGACTTCAAAAGTGGCTTTATTGCTTATTTATTGTTATTAACTCTCTGTTGTGTTTACACTGACACATATAGCACAGATGCTTCCTGGTTGTGCTTCGTTTTAAAGGAATGTTGGATTTGCTTGTTGATCCTCCAGGTGCGGTGAGATCAGTTCAGGACGGGACAGACCGCTGCAAACCTTACAGGAGACAGGGGTTGCTCTCTCTGAGCCGGTTTAACCGGCTCAACCGACGCCTCATGTTTTCACAAAGAAAGATGCTGTAAGAGAGATACTGTAACTAACAAACAGTCATGTGAGACCAGCTGGTTACATGTTAGATAGACATTTGACCCAGATATGAAAAATTTCATTATTTTTTCACCCTCATGTGATGTGTTTTTGTAAATAAAGAACGATAAAGCAACAATAAAAAGTACCAAAGAATCCAAAGAATTAAATGCTTCTTGAACACATTCCTTTTTTTTGTTAACAGTATAGCCGACTTTTCATTTTTGTTCAGATATTGTTGGAGTCTAAAGCATGCCGGTATGTGTGTGTGTGTGTGTGTTTAATTGGATTTAGTTGGTAAATCCCAGTCGTGACCTGGCTGAATTCCCAGTTTTGCCTAGTGTCTCATTAGCTTTTCCTTTTAACATTATTTTCTCTTGGAAAAAAGCGATGGTGATATCATTAACATATGTTTCCAGTAGGCTGACAAATCCTAAAATCAATTATTTAAAGGTCAAACAGTGAGCCAATGTCCACACAGCTGCTTTGAAGGTCACATGGTTTCGTATGATTGCTTAAAGGGTTGCGTTTCTCATCGATTCGTCTATTTTTATCAGTTTAAACCTTAAACTTAACGCATGTAACAATATGAACATGAACATAAAATTATAAACGATTTACATTTTTCTGAGAAATCTTTGTTTTGCTGTCATGGTGCTCAAATGTTTGTTTTTAGGTGTTTTCTTCCTGTCTGGTGTGTTTAAGTATGAGCTATAGTAACTAGTGTGGCATTAAGCATGTGTCTTGTCTTGTTCTTGTTTTCCAGTGCAAGGCTTTGAAACAGAGGAGCAGTTTGAGGAGTTTGTGAAAAATGACCCAGAGTCTGGAAAGATCTTGGCAGCCATTGTGTTTGAGCACCAATTCACACACGACGATGAGCCGCTTCCTCTGCAGGTGAGGCGCCACGGAACAGACTGACTTGTGTGTTAAAGGTTGTATCAGCGATTTCTAGCCTAAAATATAAAGTGTCAATTTCAGCTGACCTTTCTTCATGATCCGCTCGCTGCCCGCCCCATAAATTGTCTGTGAAAAAAACGCGTCTCTCTGGTCAGCCTAGGGTCCGTGATATGCCAAAAAAACAATCGGCGCTATCAACTATTCCACAGATAAACAAACAGTGTTCCAACCAATCAGCGTCAGGGATTTGGTGTTGTGGACTTTCCTACTGGTGCTGGGATGTGAGGGAGGCGGAGCGAAAGTCCACAACACCAAACCCCTGACGCTGATTGGTTGGAACACTGTTTGTTTATGTGTGGAAAGGTTGGTAGTGCCGATTGTTTTTTTGGCATATCTCGGACCCTAGGCTGACCAGAGAGACGTGTTTTTTTCACAGACAATTTATGGGGCAGGCAGCGAGCGGATTGTGAAGAAAGCTCAGCTGAATTTGACACTTTATGTTTCAGGCTAGAAATCGCTGATACAACCTTTAATAAATTAGCTTTCCCAATCAACAACTTCTTGTTTACATCCTCCTGTTAGCCCAGATCAACCTGATCAACTGCATGATGAACAGTTCAAATCGTTATGTAGAGTTTTGTAAAGTAAGGTTACTGTATTTTACTGCATTATTAAATAAAACAATGTAGCATAAAGATATTGTTATTATGTTATATTGTTTTATTTAGTAATGTTTTGTTCAGTTGTATTATTATTATTATTATTATTATTATTATTATTATTATTAGTAGTAGTAGTAGTAGTAGTAGTAGCATTTATTTAGGTATTTTAATTACGTTAAATTAATGTTTAATTTAATTGAGTTGAATGTAATAAATTATTATTATTATTATTATTATTACTAGTTTTTACTAGCCTTTAGTTATTATTATTATTTATGAACGTATTTTAATTTATAAATGAAATATTTAAAATTATTATAAATATAAATATATTATATTTAAATTATTACTAGTTTTAAGTACACTTGTTTTTCACAAAGAATATTTTTAAAATATTATTATTATTATTATTATTATTATTTATATTGTTATTTAAATTATAAATTAAATATATTAAATTATTACTACTTGTATTAAGTAAAATTATTTTTCACAAAAATGTTAATAATGCTAATAATTTGCTTTTTATAATAATAATGATAAAAATAAATATAATAAATAATACTAATAATAAATATGTTTTTATTATGGTTATTTATGTAGGTATTTTGATGGTTGATTAAATATATGAAATTATTATTACTAGTATTAAGTAAAATATTTTTTTCACAAAGAAAATTATGCTAATAATAATAATAATAATAAGTATAATAATAAATGATTATTATTATTATTAGTAGTATGTAGGTATTTTACTTATAAATGAATAAATGAAATTATTATTACCAGCATTATTAATTTAAAATAATTAATTTAAATTAATTTAAGCTAATAATTTACTACTACTACTAATAATAATAATAATAATAATAATAATAATAATATTATTATTATTATTATTTATGTAAATGTATATAGGTGTTTTAATTATAAATTAAATATTTGAAATTATTGTTACTAGTATTGTTAAGAAAAAAAATCACAAATAAAATGATTGTAATAATTAACCTTATAATAATAAGTATTATTGTTGTTGTTGTTGTTGTTATTATTTATATAAGTATTTTAATTATAAATTAAATATATTAAATTATTATGACTAATGTTATGAAGTTAAATGATTTTTCACAAAGAAAATAAAGCTAATAATTTATTTTATATTAAATACATTGTCCTCTCATATTTAAATTGCAATAAATCCCATGCTATTTACTAATATTAGTAATACAGTCACAAAATAAATCCTTAATATTATAATAATATTACTATTAAATACTAGATTTTTTTTATAGTGAATTGCAATGACAGAAATATTTCTTATATTGTTTAACATTATTGTTTAGTAATAATAGTTATTATTAAACATTTGATTTCTTTATTTTACTATACCATTTTTGGATAATATTTCTATTTAGTAATACTACTACTACTCTAAAAATAATAATAATGCTATTTTAACCTGTAAAACTGCATGCTCAACAGTTTAAATCATTAAAAAAAAGTTAAACGGTATATTATTATTGTTATTATTATTATTAATAAAATGCAATTATTAATTTTAATTAATTTATAACATTTAATTATAGGTTAAAATATTAAATAATAATAATAATAATAATAATAATAATTAGGAATATTATTCCTAAATTAGTTATATTTTGTTTAAAGAAAATTTTTGTAAAACGTTTTTTGTAAAAATTTTGTATAAAGCTAGTTTTGCAATGCGGTTTAAACACAATGCAATAAAATCCACGATATGTATTAACTGTAGTACTTATACAGTAATGAAAATCACTTTATTTCTGTTTTTAGAGTTATTAAAAGGCGAATTACATTTTATTTGCATCATTCTCTCTTTCTCTTGCTCTCTTTTTTATTACAATAATGAGAATCGGGGAGAAATAACTAACAAAAATGATAACTATCCTAAAAATAAGCTTAGATTTGCTCATGCAAAATCACTTTTCTTTTGATTTTGGTGTGAAATAAAATGGATTCTTGTCAGTTTTAGTGAGAGTCGCCCGTTTACGTGCCGTTTCGTGATGCTAACCATTACTTAAAGCCAGTGTTCCTGAAGGAAATGTTCTTTTGTGAACATTTGAGGACAAAATAACCTGTTTTCCACTGAAGTCAAGAGTGCAGTTGAATCTAGCAGGAGGAATCAGACCATTAGTGCTTTAGCAGCAAATACCCTCAAACCATATTGGTTTCATGTCTCCGCTGCCTGCTCGTGTGTTTATGAAGCACTGAATGTTCAGGCTGAAGCCGTCTGAGCCGCTCTGAGATGCACTTGCTGAGGTTTCTCCATGTGCTAATGGAGAGATGAGGGCCGGTCTGGTTTCTTCTCATGAGGACACGAGTGAATCATCATCTCTCATGATGAAAGCTCTCAGTCCTCGCTCACGCCAGGGTTCAATGAGTTTATCACTCTGGTGCAGGTCCTGCATTTCTATGTCAATTCTTCATAAAATGTATGTTTTTTGAACGGTTAACGTAAGAATAGTTTTCTGAATGACTTACAGAAAAACCTGTTTTCCTTATGCCAAAAATTTGCCATAAATGTCACATTGTTGCCTCAAATTTCCAGTAGCTGCATTTCTTTAGATGGCTGATTTATTTTGTCAAATATAAATATCACATTTACTGTCGATGCTGAATTGAATTTTATTCAGATGAATACAAGGCTGTGCGTTCAGTCCATTCGTGTCAAGTTGTCTGTCAGTCATTCACATGATGAGACATTAGAGATTTATCTTTTCAGTGGACAAAAACCATTAGGTTGGTTGCACAATTTATTATTGATTTATAATGATAAATACTACTAAAATAATAATAACCACAACAACAACAACAACAATGTATTACATTTATTCTAAAAAATAATTCATTATTATTTACTTTTTTATTTTACAGTTAAATATTACAACAGAATTATTTTAATATATATTCTGTAAAAAAAAATTGTCATTATGATTATATGCTTAGTACTTTTAAATATTCAGTATTTTCATAGTAAAATGGTCTAATGTTTACTATGTAATATTGCAATAGAAATATTTATTTAGCTATTATTATTATTATTACCAAAATGTCTTTATTTTACAGTGAAATATTACAAGTGAAATTTATTTTTTGTTTTTTTGTTTTTATAATTATTATACACTTGATTATTTTACAATGAAATATTGTTCTAGTATTTTATTTAATAACAATGGTAATGTATACAATAGTTATTATTATTAGTATTATTGCATATCAAATTATTACAATGGTATTAATATTATCAAACTAAATTTCTTTGTTTTATAGTAAATATTACAACAGAATAATTTTTTTACAGTAAAAATTTTACAGTTTAAATATTTCATATTTAGTTTTTTTAATCATTGAATTTTATTTACTTTTAAGTGAAATGAGTTTCTTATATTTTAAATGTAATGTTAATAAGTGCAATATTAATATTTAATGACAACAATAATAAATGTAATAGTTATTATTAATATTATTATTACATATTAACTTTTCAATGAAATTAGTTTGTCTGATATTTTATCATTTATATCCAATATTAATATTTAATAACAATAATATATTTAATAGTTGTTGTTATTAATTATTATAATTGCATATTAAATTATTATCATCATCATCATATTATTATTATTATTATTGTTATAAACTAAATTTCTTTATTTTACAGTAAATATTACAAAAAATTGTTTTACAGTAAAATTTTTACAATTTAAATATTTCTTATTTAGTTTTTTAAATTATTGAACACAATTTCTTTACTTTTTAGTGAAATAAGTTTGTCTAATATTTAAAATGTAATGTCCAGTATTAATATTTAATAACAAATAATAATAATAAATGTAATAGTTATTATTACATATGAACTTTTCAATTAAATTACTTTGTCTAATTTAATAATTTATATCCAGTATTAATATTTAATAACAATAATATATTTAATAGTTGTTGTTGTTGTTATTATTATTATTATTACGTTTTACATAATTTTAACATAAGTTTTCTTTATTTTGCTATGAAATATTACAACAGAAATATTTCTTATTATTATAAGGCTTGATTTCTTCGTTTTACAGTTAGCAATTGTGTATTGTTTTTATTTAATAAAGATTGTAATTATTATTATTATTATTATTATTATTATTATTATTATTATTATTATTATTATTATTATATAGTCTTTGTCATATATAATCACAATTTTGGGACACATTTGTAACCATTACTATTATTATTATAATTATAATTATTATTTCATTTTAAAAATTTTTTTGTTGTTTTTAAATCTCACATTAAATATCATGTACTTATTAAATGTGAGATTTAAAAATATGTCAAATATGAGTGTGTCTTGAATAATGTTTATTTTTTATATAGTTAGTGATATATAATCACAATTAAATGTCTGTCTGTCTGTTTGTATTGTTGTAAACGTAAAGTTGTAGTTTCAAACCCCACAATAATTACATTTTTATTGTTCCAGTAATCAAGACACTCATGTTACTTTGAAGATTTGACCCTCTAATAATTACATGAAGTGTTAAGTCACATTTTACAAAGACCATTTACTAAACAACCGTTGATCTCGTATGTTTCAGGTCAGCTATCATCTGCGCTTTACATATAGCCCAAGAAATGCTCCGGCGCGTGAGAAGAGTGAGTTCAACCCCAACAATGATATGGACTGGCACACGCTTAGTCTGTTCCCGCTGTTCCAGCTTCCCGGCCCCAGAGAACAACACGAGCCACGCGGAGGCACGCCAGGTCAGTCCGCACCAATGCATTGTGGGAAATACTACCCAGCATAAGCAAATTACAGGCCATGAATTCCAGGCCAACCTACATGTACAGTCAAGCCCGAAATTATTCATACCCCTGGCAAATTCTGACTTAAAGTTTGTTTTATTTAACCAGCTAATTTTTTTGTCCGAAAATGACACAGGCTTCTCCCAAAAGATAATAAGATGATCATTGTGGAAAAAAAATATTACTCATCTTTTATTTACATTTGAACAAAAAGTGTCATGTCCACAATTATTCATACCCTTTGCAAACTGTCACAGTCTATGGGAAAATCCAAAGTTCTATACCATTCCAAATAGTCCAAGCTGTTCTAAAGCATCCTAATTACCCTGATTCACTGGGAACAGCTGTTTTAATCAACTCAACAGGTGAAAACAGAAGCTCTCTGCTGTTGGTTTGTGGACAGTCATGGCTAAGACAAAGGAGCTCACTGAGGACCTGCGGCTGCGTATTATGGCTGCTCACAAGTCAGGAAAGGGCTATAAGACCATATCTAAATGTTTTGAAGTTGTAGTGTCTACAGTGCAAAGTATTATTAAAAAATACATGACGTTCTGCACTGTGACAAATCTCAGAGGACGTGGTCGGAAGTCAAAAGTGACGTCTGTGCTGGCCAGGAGGATAGTGAGAGAGGTAAAAAAGAATCCAAGGATCACCACCAAGGCCATCCTGATGAATCTGGGCTCTGCTGGTGGCAACATCTCAAGTCCAACAGACACTGCCCACTGCTGGGCTCCACAGACGCAGACCAAGGAGGACACCACTTCTCCAGATAAGGCACACAAAAGCCCGCTTGGCCTTTGCAAATGCTCATCTGGAAAAAGAAGAAGACTTCTGGTCTTCTGTTTTATGGTCAGATGAAACAAAAATTGAATTGTTTGGCCACAATGATGTATCCTTCATTTGGCGTAAAAAAGGAGAAGCCTTCAACCCTAAGAACACCATCCCCACTGTCAAACATGGTGGTGGAAACCTAATGTTTTGGGGGTGTTTTTCAGCCGGTGGACCAGGGAACCTAATCACAGTAAACGGCACCATGAAAAAAGAGCAATACATCAAAATTCTCAACAACAACATCAGGCAGTCTGCAGAGAAACTTGGCACCAGTGGACATTTCAGCACGACAACAGCCCAAAACACACAGCAAAAGTGGTGAAGAAATGGTTAGCAGACAAAAACATTAACGTTTTGCAGTGGCCCAGCCAGAGTACTGACTTCAATCCAATTGAGAATCTGTGGAGGGAGCTAAAGATCAGGGTGATGGCAAGGAGAGCTCATCGCTAAAGATGAATGGGCAAAAATACCAGTGGAGACATGCAAAAAGCTGGTCAGCAATTATAGGAAGTGTTTGATTGCTGTAATAGCCAATAAAGGCTTTTCTATTGATTATTGAGAAGGGTATGAATACTTTTGGACATGCCACTTTTTGTTCAAATGTAAATAAAAGATGATGAATATTTTTTTTCCACAATGATGCCTCCTGTACATCGTCTTCTTATCTTCTGGGAGACATCTGTGTTATTTCCAGTCAAAAAATGGTTGAATAAAACCAACTTATAATTTATTAATAAATTCAGGCTTGACTGTATATGAGTTTGTTTCTTAATCAGATTTAGAGAAATATAGCATTACATCACTTGCTCACCAATCCTGCAGTGAATGGGTGCCGTCAGAATGAGAGTCCAAACAGCTGATAAAAACACCACACAACTTCAGTGCATCAATTAATATCTTGTGAAAAAAAAAACTGCGTCTTTGTAAGAAACAAATCCATCATCAATGCTTGTTTAAACGGCTTAAACAGTGTGCAAAATTGAAGCTGGTAACGTCTTCGTTTTTGATCGATTTCCTTGTTAACACCAGCTGTCAGTTACCATCAGCAGATGAGATAAACCGGCTTGTTCTATCTCCTCTGCTTCCTTAATGATCTCTTCCTGTACGTGAAGTTTTCCCGTGATGGTGCTAGCGATTGATTAGGAAGTGATTTGGATTAGTTAGCATTCCCTTCGCCTGATGGCCTCCAGCTCTGCCAGCGGCTTCAAAACGCCAGCAGCGTGTGTTATTAATCATGAGCGCTGCATGGCTTTTCACGCTTCAGCGTCCTCCTTTCATCTGCATTGAGTTGCTTTATAGTGCAAGTGTGAAAGACATGCACAGCGAGAGTTTTGATCTTCAAGGGTCATTATAGTTTGCAAAGCCATATGGAGCGGCAAGGAATTTTCTGTGAATGGTTAAGCTTTGAGAAATTGTAACTACCTGAAGCTAAAAGAAATATTAGAGGTGTTTTCAAGTTTAAACCTCATCATTGCTGTGGGATTTGTGGATAATTGGCCATATTGTGACTATTTTTTAAAGATCATTTTGCCTTTTAAGTTTACTTCCTTTTTTTTAGTTTTGTTCACATACAGGTGAGGTCAAAAGTTTACACCCCCTTGCAGAATCTTCAAAATGTTAATTATTTGACCAAAATAAAAGGGATCATACAAAGTGCGTGTTATATTTTACTTCGTATTGACCTGGATAAGATATTCGACATAAAAGATGTTTACATATAGTCCACAAGAGAAATTAATAGTTGAATTTATAAAAATGACCCCATTTAAAAGTTTACATATGCTTGATTCTTAATACTGTTACTGTGAATTTAGTTGTTTTTAAATACAATAATAATAACAACAATAACAATAACACTATTAATAATAATAAATAAAAAAGGTAAATTTTTTTGCATTTAAATTATTAATTTTCATTGTAAGTGCCTCACTGCCTCAAACTTGGCTTTTTTTGTGTAGACTGTAAAAAAAATGCTCTGTAGTTTTCATAATTCCCATTCATTATTTTTATTTCCAATTTTCATACATGAATTAAAAAAATGGTAACACTTTACAATAAGGTTCTTTAGTTAACATTAGTTAACCACATTAGTTAACATGAACTAATAATGAACTGCACTTATACAGCATTTATTAATCTTTGTTAATGTTAATTTCAACATTTACTAATATGGTATTAAAATCTTGTTACCATTAGTTAATGCAGTGTGAACTAACATGAACAAACAATGAGCAACTGTATTTTCGTTAACTAACGTTAATGAAGATTAGTAAATACAGTAATAAATGTATTGCTCATGGTTAGTTCATGTTAGTTAGTACATTAACTAATGTTTAACTAATGAACCTTATTGTAAAGTGTTACCAAAAAAATTATAAAAAGCAAAATGTAATTTTTTTTTTGGTCTAAAATGACTAAAGATTAAGGTTTCAATAAGCCAATCTAACTTTCCAGTTCTTTTGAGGAATAAAAAATATGAAATAAAGTTTTTATAAAAGTTTTTGCATTCATATATTTTTTTAAAACATTATTTGTATTTTCATCAGAGTCCATTAAAGGGGTCATCAGGTGCCAAATTAACTTTTACATGTTGTTTGAACATTAATGTGTGTTGGTAGTTTGTGTACACAACCACCCGACAATGATAAAAATCCACCCAGTGGTGTTTTTTAAATCTTTTTAAAATCAGTTCATTCTCAGCTTCTTGACGTTGTGATGAAGCACAGTTGATTGACATGAGCGTCTTAACTTAGACCCGCCCTCACCGAGCTGAAACTGTCTGAATGCAATCGCCATTGTGTGACTCAGGTGCAGAGGAAGACTCTAATTGAGCGATTGAGGTGTTCTGTTGTTGGATGTATTGATGAACAAAGCAGTGGTCATTTACTCCTGACATCTGAGCTGCTGAAGACGCAGAGGATTAATGTTACTTTTGGTTTTAAAAGGAAAGTGCCGATACCGATCTACATATGCGTCTATGCTCGTGCGAATCATTCGTTGATGCAGCTTCACCCACAGCCGAAGTGAATATAAGGGTTTTTTATGCATCTTTGCAAATGGCCTTTCTTAATAATGTGCTTGTTGGCAAGTTTCACAGATAAACACAGCTAAAGGTAGCTAAACACTGCTAAATGTGGTTAAAGTAAACATTACAGCTCATAATCCCACAGCAGAGAGGGGCGGGGCGAGCAGAGCTCATTTGCATTTAAAGGGCCCATGCAATAAAATGAGCTGATATTTTGCAGAGCTGATTTTGACAAGGTAAAAGAGTGTTTTTTTTTACACTACTATTGAGAATTTTTAACCAAAGTATATTACAGACTTTTTATTAAGACCCTTAAGATTCATATGAACTGGAAAATGGCCATCTAATGACCCCGGACCACAAAACCAGTCTTAAGTCGCTGGGGTATGTTTGTAGCAATAGCCAAAAATACATTGCATGGGTCAAAATTTTTGATTTTTCTTTTATGTCAAAAATCATTGAGAAATTAAGTAAAGTTCATGTTCCATGAAGATTTTTTGTAAAATTCTTACTGTAAACATATCAAAATGTAATTTTTGATTTGTAATATGCATTGTTAAGAACCTAATTTGGACAACTTTAAAGGTGATTTTCTCAGTCTTTTAGATTTTTTTGCATCCTCAGATTTCTGATTTCAAATATATGTATCTCAGCCAAATATTGTCCTATCCTAACAAACCATACATCAATAGAAAGCTTATTTATTGAGCTTTCATATGATATATAAATCTCAGTTTTTTCAAATTTAACCTTATGACTGGTTTTGTGGTCCAGGGTCACATATTGCTTGTCACTTTACTATTGAAACAATGAATATTTTAATGTTAGAATTGCCACTTACATTGCATTAACCTCACTGGAAGCCAGACTTCTGCTTTTTAAAGAAGCGACAGGACAAATGGAAATGAATATTTGTGGTATCCAACATTAAACCACACATGCTGTCGATTCAGCTCAAGCCATAATACTCCTTTAATATAAATCTTCTCAGTTCATCAGAGTCCATTAAAACCTCAGTTTGATTGATTGTATCTAATGAGTAGAGTATGTCTCTGTTGTCTCTAAACAGGATATTACCGCGAGGGCTTCCTGCAGGTGCAGCACGCGGTGGACAGGGCCATCATGAAGGCTTACAACAGCACGGCCGCGGCGGCCCTCTTCAAGCGAGCCCAAGTGCAGCTGGCCCGCTTCCCTTTCCCGGCGTTCATCTACGACGTCTTCATCCTGGCCATCCAGAACCAGCTGCCGCTGCTGCTCGTGCTCAGTTTCACCTACACCTCTCTGAATATCGTCCGCTCTGTGGTGCAGGAGAAGGAGAGGAAACTCAAGGTACTGGAAGAGGGGCATGAACATGGATTCTGATGCAGTTTGATGTAATAAAGCTTGACTGCAGCCGTTTGTGTGTTTTGCAGGAGTACATGCGCATGATGGGGCTCAGCAACTGGTTGCACTGGAGCGCCTGGTTCCTCATGTTTTTCCTCTTCCTCTCTATCTCCGTCTTCTTTGTTACTCTGCTTATCTGCATCAAGGTAAACACAGACACACTGCTTTGTGTTATCTAGTTCCTTGTGCTACTAGAAATACCACATACTGTTTGCATCTCTTTGAAAGTGTTTTGTTTACCTCACTTGAGAAATGAGAACCAGGTTTTATTCAAAACAAGTTACACTCGGTGCACAAAAATCAATGCAGCGGAGCATTTTAATATGGTGTTTGCATTTACATTTTTCCACAGATACAGATGGTATAGATACTGAATGATATGTTTGTTTGCATGATAACATTTACATAAAGATGCAGTATGCATTTAGAGTTTTGCTTTAATTAAAAAAAGGTATTTTTAAAAGTATTATTTTCAAATTGCAAATGAGGTCTCCTTTTTCTCAGTAAACGTTAACATATACAATTAAATATGGTATGTATACTACTGCTTATAAATAAAAAAACAATAATGGTTAAATATAAAACTAAATGTAACTGTTAATTTGCATGTAAAAAATTATAAATTATAAGAAAGTTTATTATAATTTTGTTATAATAAAGCCAAAAAACCCCCCACATTTTTCCACAGTAGCAAAAAAGAGGTATTTAAGATATTATATATAAATTGTAATAATTTTTGTACACTAACCCATACACTTATTAATGTTTTAATAATGTATTTAAATATATATAATGTAAATAAAGAAAAATAATAACAATAATAATATTTAATAGTAATAATAGAAAGTAATAATAATTAATAATGTTATATAATTGATTAATTTATGCATAATAATAATTAATTAACAAATAATAATAAGTGAAAGTAATAATAATTATTAATAAGTTATATAATTAATTAATGAATACATAATAATAAAAATAATTAATAACATAATGAAGAATAATCATAATAGTAGTAGTAATAATAATAATAATAATAATAAGTGAAATTTATAATAATTACTAGTTTATATAATTAGTTATTTAATACATAATTAAATAATACTTTATTAATAACAAATAATAGTAATAATAAGTGAAAATAATAACAATTAATGATAAGTTATATAATTAATTAATACATAATTGAATAATAATTAATTAATAAATAATGAATAATAATAAGTGAAAGTAATTAATAATTAATTAAGGTATATTAGTTAATTAAGACATAATAATTGAATAATAATTAATTAATAACAAATAATGAACAAGTGAAAGCAATAATAACTAATAAACTATATAGTACAGAATAATTAAAAAGTAAGTATTACTTTATTATTAAAAAGTAATAATTAATAATAAGGTATATTAGTTAATACATAATAATTAAAGAATAATTAATTAATAACAAATAATGAACAATCTTAATAATAAAAAATAATAAGTAGGAGGAAATGATAATAAGTTATATAATTAGTTAATTAATACTTAATTACATAATATGTTATTAATAACAAATAATAATAATAATAATAATAAGTAATTATAATTACTAATAAGTTATATAATAATTAATTCTTACATAATAATGAATAACAAATAATGAACATTAATTATAAAAGTAGAAGTAGTAGTAATAATACTAATACTCATAATAAGTGAAGTTAATAGAAATTAATGATAAGTTAATACATATAATTAATACATAAATAATAATCAATTCATAACAAATAATGAACAATAATTTTAATAATAATAAGTAAAAGTAATAATAATAAATAAGTTATATAATTAGTTAATTAATACATAATAATTAAATAATAATTTATTAATAACAAATAATAATAATAATAACAGTAATAAGTGAAAGTAATAATTAATAATTAGGCATATTAGTTAATCTATACTGAATTAAATAATTAGTGAATAACTTATAGTGAACAATAATCATAATAGTAATAATAATAATAATAATAATAAGTGAAAGTAAAAATAATTAATATTAAGTTATATAATGGATTATTTAATTCATACATAATAAATGATCATTAATAACATTAATCATGAAAGCAGTAGTAGTAGTAGTATCACAATTCTCTGAAGCCAAAAGGTAAATGTTTTCACATAAATAAATAAATGTGCAATAAACTATGAATAGATTCTCTCAGAAATCAGTATCATGAAATACAGAATTTGAAACGTATTAGTTAACGTTTGTGTTGTTTCTGTGTCAGGTGAGTCCTAACGGAGCGGTGTTGACCCACAGCGACCCCACGCTGGTGTTTTTTTTCCTGCTGGCGTTTGCCATCTCCACCATCAGCTTCAGCTTCATGATCAGCGCCTTCTTCTCCAGAGGTGACCTCTTCATCTCTAATCTGTCAATTTATCTTTTCATCCCAGAACGTAATAGTCATTACACTGTATTGTCATTTATAGCATGTTTACTGTATATACTGTACATAGCGCTTCATTCAAGCGGCTTTATTTCAGAAACAAAGTCTTATAATAAAAGAATGCAGATAATACAAGATAAATGGACAGAAAGCAGAGGTGACAAAAGAAACAAAGGCACAAAACCAGACATACCTGCTGTATTTTGGCAAATGAGCTGCGTTTAAACTCAGAAATCAGTGCTCCTTTGTCCATAACCTGCACTACTTTTTATACATTTTATTTTGTTATTTATTGATACTTTTTTCAGAAAATTATTTCATTTTATTTTATTTTGTGTATATATTTGTACTAGAAAACAAGACAAAAATACTAAGTAAGAAAAATATTTTATTTTACTTTATTTCGTTATTTTATGTGTAGATATTTGTACCGGAAAAACTAGACAAAAATACTAAGTAAGAAAATTATTTTCTTTTCTTTTTTTAATTAAATAAATTTAAATACATGAAATTAAATATTAAAATAAGAATATTGAAATTAAAATATTTTTCTTCAGATACTAAGTCTAATTTAAATTAAAAATTAATAAAATTAAATTTTATTTATGTGTAGATATTTGTACTGGAAAACAAGACAAAACACTAAATAAGAAAATTATTTTAATTGATTTTATAGTTTTTTTATTATGTTATTTTATTATGTGTATATATTTGTACTGGAAAACTAGACAAAAATACTAAGAAAGAAAATTATTTTATTTATTGATACTGTTTTTACAGATTTTTTTTTATTATTATTTATTTATTTAATTTTATTTTGTAATAAATTAAATTAAATATTTTCCTCAGAAACTAAGTCTAATTTTATTTAAAATAAAAATGTATACATTACATTTTATTTGTGTATAGATATTTGTACTGGAAAACAAAAGAAAATACTAAGTCAATTATTTATCATTTATTTTATTTTTATTTATTTATTTTTTATGTGTAGAAAATTATTTTATTTCAGAATTAAAAAAACAAAACAATGTATAGATATTTGTATTGGAATACAAATTTATTATTTTAATATATTTATTGATAGGTTTTTTTTTTCAGAATTTAAAATTGAAAAATGTGTCAATATTTGTACTAGTAAGAGAATTATTTTATACTTTTTTTTTTTTTTTTTCGAAAATTCTGATAGTGTGCATTTATAGGATGTATACTGTATAAACTGTACATAGCGCTTCAATCAAGCAGCTTTATTTTAGTAAGAAACAAAGCCTCACAATAAAAGAATGGAGATAATACAAGATAAATGGACAGAAAGCAGAGGTGACAAAAGAAACAAAGGTACAAAACCGGAGATACCTGCTGTATTTTTGGCAAATGAGCTGCGTTTAAACTCAGAAATCAGTGCTCCTTTGTCCATAACCTGCACTTTTTTTTCTTTTCTCTGCCAAACAAAAACCTCCAATTACCGCAAACTGTGTGTTAAAGCTGGTAACCAGCTGTGGAAAATGTTCAGGTTGCAGTTATTGACCCTTTTTGATGCTAGAAATGCTTTTAGCGAGTGATGGCAGAAGTCGTGTCTGGGTTTGATTGGCCCTCAGGTGAGCTAATAATAAGATGTGTTGATGTTCATACCTGCTTTAGGAGCGGATTCATCACGCTTGTACTCTTCATCTTGATGGGACAAAGAATAGGAAATCAAATGAGCAATGGTGTTTCATTTCAGTATTGTGTTCATAAATGACTGATTCTGGAAAATGCACTGATTTGATTTTGAGTTAAAGCTGTAACCCAGTCATTATTTACTCAACCACATGTTGCAAAAAATATGCAAAAATCATTTTTTATTTAATATTTTTTAGTTTTCCAATGCAAATATCTAACAGTTTACTTGAGAAGCAAGTTTTCTGGAAAAAAAAAATGCTTAAACTAAGGACAAATATTTGTCAGAAAATTAGACTTAGTATTTGACGTTATTTTGCATCTTAAATTAATAAATTAATCTTGATTTATGAATGTGTAGATATTTGTACTAGCAAACAAGACAGAAATACTGAGTATTACTGATTCTTTATTTTATTTTATGAATACTTTTTTCAGAAAATTAGACTTAGTATCTGACGAAAATTATTTTATTTTAAATTTCATTTCATTTCATTAAAACAAGACAAAAATACCAAGTAAGAAAATTATTTTATTTAGTTTGTTTATTTATTTATTTATTTATTTGTAGACATTTGTACTGAAAAACAAAACAAAAATGCTAAGTAAGAAAATTATTTTATTTTATTATTTTATTTATTGATACTTTTTTCCCCGAAAAAGTATCTAAAGAAAATTGTTTTATTTTTAATTTATTTTATTATTTAATATGTTTATATTTGTACCTGGAAAACAAGACAAAAATATTAAGTAAGAAACTATTTTATTTTATGTGTAGATATTTGTAGTGGAAAACAAGACAAAAATACTAAACAATTTATTTTCTTTTATTTATTGATACTTTTTTCAGAAAATTAGAAGAAAATCTGAAGAAAATTATGCTATTTTATTTTATGTGTAGATATTTGTAGAAAATAAAAAAAATGGCAAGTAATACAATTATTTTTTTTATTTTATTTTATTTATTGATTTTCTTTTAGAAAATTAGTCTTAGAATCTTAAGAAAATTATTTAAATATTAAAAAAATACTGAGTAAAAAAATATAATTTTTTTTATTTTATTTGTTGATAGCTTTTTTCAACAAAAAAAAAGTGTCAATATTTGAACTGGAAAACAAGACAAAAATACTGAGTGAGAAAATGATTGAATTGATTTATTTATTTAGGTATTTTTGTGCCATGTTAGCTTTCTAAAAGCCAGAATGGTCCATGCTCTGTCCAGTCTAGTTCGCATTTTTGCATTTTCAAACCTGGCACGACACGTTTAATGTTTTCTATTTTGCATTAGAGGATTTGTTAAGTAAATAGCATTAAAAAGGCCCAAACATGCTGATGCATTAATAAAAAAACATGAGCGAGAATCCTTTTAAAGGGCAGTTTTGAAAACATTTCCAGCCGCTCTGGCATTAAATTGTGACACATAGCATTATGTGTAGGTGGAAATGAGGCACTGCATGTCTGTATTGCTGCCTCGAGCAGAAAATATAATATTATATGTTGTCCAGTGTAATAAAAAAAAAAAAATGAGCTGACTCTCTGCTTTAAAGAGAAATTTGCTTTAAAGGCAATTGTTAATGGTAAATGTACCTGTTCAGTTTAAAATATATTTTTTTAAATTCATTTAATATCTTAGATTTTTTTTTTTTAAATAAATGTATTTTATTATTTATTTTCATCTTATTTATTTATGAGTATTTATTTTATTTTATAACCAGTACAACAAACACTACCATAATGTAAATAAAAATCAACAATTCACTTTTTTTTGCATTATAGATGCAAAACAAAAATCTATTATAATAATTATGCATAAATAAATGTATTTTATTCTTTATTTTCATTTTATTTATCTATAAGTATTTCATTTTAAATTTCTTTTATTTTAAATTAAAACCAAATACTACCATAATTCATTAAAAAATCAACAATTAACATTTTTTTGCATTTACAGATGCAAAACTAAGCAAAAACTCTCTGCTTTAAAGAGAAATGTTAGCTTGTTTTGTCAAGGCCAATGTTAATGCTGATAGAACCAGTTCAGTGTAGATTATAGTCTTTATAATTGATTTATTATGTTAGATTTTTAAAAAATGTGTTTTTGTTTATTTTTTTTTATAAATGTGTTTTATTCTTTATTTTTATTTAATTTATTCATAAGTATTTATTATTTTATTTATTTTATTTTAAATTAAAAACAGTACAACAAATACTACCATAATGTATAAAAAAATCAACAATTAACTTTTTTGCATTACAGATGCACAATTTTCCTTTCCTTTCCTTTCCTTTCCTTTCCTTTCCTTTCCTTTCCTTTCCTTTCCTTTCCTTTCCTTTCCTTTGTAGAATGTAAATTTGAATGTAAATGTAAATTTTGTAAATTTGTAAATTTTAGTCTTTATAATTAATTTATTAGATTAGATTTTTGTTCATTTATTTTTAATAATGTATTTTTATTTTTTTAAATAAATAAATGAATTTTAATCTTTTTTCATTTTATTTATATAAGTATTTTTATTTATTTTATTTTAAATTGAATCCAGTACAACAAATACTATCATATTATTAATATTCTTGAAAATTCATTTATTATATTAGATTTTTTGTTTGTTTGTTTTTAATAATCATTTTTTTGTTGATTAAATAAATCAATGTATTTAATCTTTATTTTCATTTTATTTATTTATAAGTATTTTTTTTATTTATTTTATCTTAAAGTAAAACCAGTATGACGAATACTACCATAATGTTTTATTCTTTATTTTCATTTTATTTATTTATAAGTACTTCTTTTTATTTTTAAGTAAAACCAGTATGACAAATACTATCATAATGTATACAAAATATCAACAATTTCATTACGATTTCATCTCTTTTTTTGCATTACAGGTGCAAAACTATGCAAAAACTAATTTTTGCATTTCTTTAAGCAATATACAATGTTTGGTTTTGTTTTAAAGGTGTGAAGTATGACCTGTACATTTTATTAATTTCATTCATTATACCATTTACAATTTCTTGTTGATATATGTGATTCAGAACAGGATCGGCTGTTTTTCTTAAGGTCTGAAATGGAGTCAGTGCGGTTCAGTGACCTCCTTTATTCAAAAGCCCATAGAGACTTGTCCTCTCAGGTTTAGAAAGGCTGAAAATGGACTTTAATCAACACGTCCTGCTCTCTCGGTCCGGCCCATTTAAAGCCCAAATGACATATTGTAGAGTGTGAAGAGGTTCTCCGCATCTCTGCGTCCTTTTGAGATGTAAATACAAAAAATAGCCCTGTGTGTCATTTCCTTCCATTTGTTGAGCGGTGCTGCCACTCTTTCCACTGCTCTTTTCTCATATCGCCTCTCTCTCATCCGCTCTTTTGTGTCTTTTTGAGGGTCGTGGGGAGTGTAGCTCAAGGCCGTGAGTGAGTGAGAGTAGGGGTTTGATTCTGGAGCCTCATAATGGACTCATGGATTCATTTCACACATCCGTCTTTAATCTCACACTGAATCTTATGCTGGAGAGGCTGAATGCGACAAAAGTGTCCAGGTCACAGTGTCCCAAAAATGATTTATTATTTTATAACTGGCTTCCAGAGAAGCGTCTTTATTGTTTTATTCCAGTATGGTATAAATAAATAACAATATAATTGTACTTTTTTTTTTTTTTTATTTTTTTTTACTTTAATATATTTCTTCACAAATTCTCATTAATATAATGAGAAAAATAAATATTTAAATGTTATCAATCAATCAATCAATCAATATCCCTTTATTGACATTGCATGTTAACATACAACGAAATTGCATCTCACTCATAAGAAGGTAACTATATTCACATACATTCAAAAACACCAATATTAAAGTGACTTGTGCATTTCATTAATGTGCTCAGTCCATCCTTTCAAAATGATAAGAATCTGTAGAAGGCAACCCTAAAGATAGGAATTCAGTTCACGTATTACTGTTGGAAAAAAAACTGTTCCTATATCTGGAGGTGCGAGTTTTTAAAACCCTATAACGTCTCCCAGATCGGAGCAGTGCAAAGAGGTTTTGAAAAGGATGGGTATTGTCCTTGATGATGGTACAGGCTCTGCAATGACAGCGAAGCCTCTATATGTCCTTAAGGTGAGGCGGTGGAAGTCCAATAATCTTTTGGGGGATTTTAATAACCCTTTGAAGTGCAGCTCTATCGGTCACAGAACAATTCCCATACCATGCTGTAATACAGTATGTTAATATACTTTGTACTGTAGAGTGGTAGAATGATTTCAACAGTCTGGCAGAGAGATGGGCCTTCCTCAGAGTTCATAGAAAGTAAAGTCTCTGTTGGGCCTTTTTGACCAGAGCATTAGTGTTGACTGTCCACTTAAGGTCCTCGCTGACATGGATGCCCAGAAACTCTTTCCACCTCCTCTCCCTTTATTACCAAGGCCTGGAGTTCTTCTTGATGTCGCCTGAAGTCTATAACCAACTCCTTTGTCTTCTTGATGTTAAGAGACAAACTGTTGTCAGAGCACCACTCAACCAGCCTGAACACATCATCTCTATAGGCAGCTTCATTGCCCTGTGAGATGAGCCCCACAAGTGTTGTGTCATCTGCAAACTTAATAATTGCATTCGTGGGGTGTGCTGCTGTACAATCGTGTGTATAGAGAGAGTATAACAAAGGGCTCAACACACATCCCTGCGGTGCTCCAGTACTAAGAGTCAGACTTGTGGAGGTATGCGAAATTAATCTCACATTCTGTGACCGGTTCCTGGTCCACCAACATACAGTATTTGGTTGCTGAGACCCACATCCCGCATCTTTATGACTAACCTGCTAGGGATGATAGTATTAAAGGCAGAACTATAGTCCACAAAGAGCATCCTTCTGTTCCAGATGTTCCAATGCAATATGAAGTGCTGTATTAACGGCATTCTCTGTGGATCTATTTTGCCTGTATGCATATTGATGTGGGTCAAATGTAGGGGGGAGGACAGATTTAATATATCCCAGGATGAGTCTTTCAAAGCATTTAGATATAATCGGAGTTAGTGCTATTGGCCTGTAATCATTTAGAGAAGTGATACTGGACTGCTTAGGTATTGGAATAATAGTGGCCGTTTTGAGGCAGGTTGGAACAACAGTATGTGCCAGTGAAAGATTAAAAATGTCTGTAAAAACATCTTCAAGCTGATGTGCACAGTCCCGGAGGACCCGGAGGACCTACCTGTGATTTCATCCGGTCCAGCCGCCTTTCTTGCATTTGTTGTTTTCAAAACCTGCCTAACCTGATGAGTCTGGAAGATGAGCAGTGGTCAACAGGCTCCAGCTGTAGTGAAACTGCGTTGTCTGATTTCCTCTCAAATTGGGCAAAAAAACAGTTCAGTTCCTCAGTCAGTGTGAGACTACTCGCTGTCATATGTTCTCTACTTCCCCCGCAGTTTGTTATATGATGCAGACCCTGCCACATGCGTGATGAGTTCTTTGCGTCAAAGTGATCCTCTATCTTCTGTTTATAGGCAGCTCTGGCTATTTTTTTTTCCCTTTCTTGAGGTTACATCTAGAAGCACTGTACAGTTCTTTGTTACCAGACTTGAATGCCACATTACGATCTTTCAAAAGAAGTTGAACCTCCTTTGTCATCCATGGCTTCCTGTTTGGGTAGACACGGATGCGTTTACCAGTAGTTACAACTTCCACACAGCATCTGATATAGAAGAGCACAGTAGATGTACAGTCGTGGCCAAAAGTTTTGAGAATGACACAAATATTAGTTTTCACAAAGTTTGCTGCTAAACTGCTTTTAGGTCTTTGTTTCAGTTGTTTCTGTGATGTACTGAAATATAATTACAAGCACTTCATACGTTTCAAAGGCTTTTGTCGACAATTACATGACATTTATGCAAAGAGTCAGTATTTGCAGTGTTGGCCCTTCTTTTTCAGGACCTCTGCAATTCGACTGGGCATGCTCTCAATCAACTTCTGGGCCAAATCCTGACTGATAGCAACCCATTCTTTCATAATCACTTCTTGGAGTTTGTCAGAATTAGTGGGTTTTTGTTTGTCCACCCGCCTCTTGAGGATTGACCACAAGTTCTCAATGGGATTAAGATCTGGGGAGTTTCCAGGCCATGGACCCAAAATGTCAACGTTTTGGTCCCCGAGCCACTTAGTTATCACTTTTGCCTTATGGCACGGTGCTCCATCGTGCTGGAAAATGCATTGTTCTTCACCAAACTGTTGTTGGATTGTTGGAAGAAGTTGCTGTTGGAGGGTGTTTTGGTACCATTCTTTATTCATGGCTGTGCTTTTGGGCAAAATTGTGAGTGAGCCCACTCCCTTGGATGAGAAGCAACCCCACACATGAATGGTCTCAGGATGCTGTACTGTTGGCATGACACAGGACTGATGGTAGTGCTCACCTTTTCTTCTCCGGACAAGCCTTTTTCCAGATGCCCCAAACAATCGGAAAGAGGCTTCATTGGAGAATATGACTTTGCCCCAGTCCTCAGCAGTCCATTCACCATACTTTTTGCAGAAGATCAATCTGTCCCTGATGTTTTTTTGGAGAGAAGTGGCTTCTTTGTTGCCCTTCTTGACACCAGGCCATCTTCCAAAAGTCTTGGCCTCACTGTGCGTGCAGATGCGCTCACACCTGCCTGCTGCCATTCCTGAGCAAGCTCTGCACTGGTGGCACTCCGATCCCGCAGCTGAATCCTCTTTAGGAGACGATTCTGGCGCTTGCTGGACTTTCTTGGATGTCCTGAAGCCTTCTTAACAATGCAGAGGAAAGTTTTTTTGGGGATTAATTTCATTTTCATGGCAAATAAGGACTATGCAATTCATCTGATCACTCTTCGTAACATTCTGGAGTATATGCAAATTGCTATTATAAAAACTTAAGCAGCAACTTTTCCAATTTCCAATATTTATGTCATTCTCCAAACTTTTGGCCACGACTGTATATTCATCCAGGTCCTGAGGGAGGGGCAATGCTCTAAAAGCTTTAGGAATGTTCCCCCCTTGGAAGCACAGTCTTCCAAGTTATCATGATTAAAATCACCAGCCACTATAAACACCCCATCGGGATAAGCGTTCTGTTGTGTATTTATAGCTGTTAGCATTTAGCCAAGTGCTGAAAATGAAAACCTGAAAACCTATTTCATTAGACTTTTTTAAAATAAAATATGATAAAATAATGAAATGTTATTTTATTTTTATATACAAAACACGAAACATAAAAATTAGATGTTATATATGCTTCAATATAATTTCAATATTAAAATATCCTTAAATAACGGTAGTACTGGTTTTGTTGCCTTTACAAATAAAGAAATAAAATAATTAAGAAACATGTATTTAAATTATCGTAAATTATTACATATCAGGATTTTTATTTAGAGAATCATGATAGAGAATAATTTGTCATTTCTTACTTATTTTATTAGAATTCTATATGAAAATAATATTACAAAATAATGAAATGTTATTTTATTTTTATATATAAAAACAGAACATGAATATAAATATTATTTCAATATTAAAGTGTCCTAAAATAATGATAGTATTTTTTGTTGCCTTCACCTAAAATAAATTAATAAATAAATATTATTTACATATTAAAATATTTTTAAATTAAGGTTGTATTTATTGTTGCTTTTTTATTTAAATCAGCATAAATTATTATATAACAATATGTTTATTTAGAGAATCAATATAAAGAATTTTTTTCACTGTGTATTTTATATAACTTATACCATTACCAATTTTATTATGATTTTTTTTATTAAATATTATTTCAAATATTTGTTGCCTTCATTTAAATAAATTAATAAATCATATAAATGATGATAAATGATAAATTATTACAATTATTAATTAGAAAATAACCATAGTAAGTTATGGAAAATGCAAAAGCATGTATACATCTCAGTGTTTATTTCTTATTTTATTCTTTTAATTTGTACAAGTACTGTTTTTCCAGAGGCACAATCTCAAATTATCATTAACAAATTGTCATTAATATAATGTTAAAAAGTAAAATACAACATAAAAATAAATATTAAAGTATTTATAAATAATATTATTTATATTGTTTACAATTTTACTTAGAGAATCACCATTGGGAATAGCTGAACATTATTTAAAAACACATGTTCATATCCTTTAGAAGTGACTTTAATTTTTATAAAACCAATAACATGATGCAAAACATCTAAAATATCTATATATTTTTAAATTTTTTCTATTTTGATTTTGCAGTGCAAAATGACTTGATGAAAAAGAGCAAATGAAAGAATTCAATGTCTTTCTCTCCCGTAGCGAACGTGGCGGCAGCAGCGGGCGGCTTCATCTACTTCCTGAGCTACCTGCCGTACATCTTCCTGTGGCCTCGCTATGACCTGCTGTCACACGCACAGAAAGTGTCCGCCTGTCTCATCTCCAACGTGGCCATGGCTATGGGAGCCCAGCTGATCGGCATGTTTGAGGGCAAAGGTGAGGGGTCCGACTGAAGCAGACACTGCTGTTGTTCTGTTCTCACAACTAAAACTGACGCTCATGTCCTGTGTCGTCCTCAGGGACGGGCATCCAGTGGCATAACATGTTCGATCCGGTGACGGTGGACGATGACTTCTCTCTGGCTCAAGTGCTGGGTTTGTTGCTGCTGGACTCTCTGCTGTACGGTCTGGTGGCCTGGTACGTGGAGGCTGTGTTTCCGGGAGAATATGGAGTGCCTCGTCCGTGGTACTTCTTCGTCCTGGTACGTCTCTAGCCATATTTTTGGCCACTATAAGATGGGTTCGAATTCTTGAAGAAGTTAGGCTGTTTCTTAAAGGGATAGTCCATCCGAAAAGAAAAATTCGGTCTTTTGTGGAAATCTTATTTCCTCTGCTGAAAACAAATGCAGATATTTTGAAGAATGTTTGTAACTCAAAAGTTTCGGTTTCCATTGACTTCCATTGTATGGACGAAAAATTTGGTTATCGAAACTTTAAACAAACGACAGACAGAAATTAATGAATTAAATTAATTATTTAATTAATTATTAATTAAATGTTAAAATAATGACAGTGTATACGTTTGTGAATATTTTCTTATTAATTTCAATCTTTAAACAAATGACATTAGAATTGTATTATTTTAATTTATTTTTACATTTATTTGGTTTTATTTGTATTTGTTGCCCCTTTACCTGAAGCAAAATTTAGACTGAAATATATTTCTCCCCAAATTCTCATTAATATAATGAGAAAACATAAATTATTAAATTATTTTAATTCTTTAATTCTTTACAAAAATAAAGTAAATCTTAAAAATAAATACTACTTATTTATAAATAATTGTAGTATTTATTTATTTATTTTTTCAAATTTGAGTCTTTAATATATTTCTTCATTATTTATCATTAGTATAATGAGAAAAATGCATAACTAAATGTTGTTTTAAATGTTAAAAAAATGAAATGAATCTTTAAAATAAATACTACTTAAATATTAAATTATTTATTAAGCTAATAATTGTAGTATTTGTTGCCTCTTGTACCTGAAGCAAAATTTAGACTTTAATTTATTTCTCTCCAAATTCTCATTAATATAATGAGAAAACATGAATAATTAAATTATTTTAATTCTTTAAAAATAACATAAATTTTAAAAATAAATACTACTTGAATATGAAATTATTTGTATATAATTGTAGTATTTGTTGCCTCTTGTACCTGAAACAAAATTTAGACTTTAATATATTTCTCTCCAAATTCTCATTATTATAATGAGAAAAAATGAATAATTAAATTATTTTAATTCTTTAAAAATAACATAAATTTAAAAAATAAATACTACTTGAATATGAAATTATTATAGAATTGTAGTATTTGTTGCCTCTTTTACCTGAAGCAAAATTTAGACTTTAATATATTTCTCTCCAAATTCTCGTTATTATAATGAGAAAACATGAATAATTAAATTGTTAATTAAATATTAAAACATTGACAGTATATATGAATAATTTTTTTATTTTCAAGCAAACAACCAGATAAAATGTACATTTTCAGCCTTTAAACCAACAACAAAGACACAGAATGAATTAATAAAATTAATTCTATAATAATTTAATTAATAATTAGATATTAAAATAACAACAATATATGTTTGTGAACAAAGACATAAAATAAATTAATTAAAATATTATTAATTAAATATTAAAATTATGACATTATATACTTTGCAAATTTTCTTTCATTTTCAAACAAGCAACCAGATAAAAACATACATGGTTTCAGACTTCATGCACAAAATTAATACATTTATTTAATTATGTAATTAATTTAATTAGTTATTAATTAAGTATTAAAATAATGACACTGTGTACGTTCATAAATGTTTTCTTTTATTTTCAAATAAACAATCAAGTAAAACTACATATTTTCAGCCTTTAAATATATGACAAAGAAACAAAATGAATTTATGTAATTAATTATATAATTAATTATTAGTTAAATATTAAAATAATGACAATATATGCATTTGTGAATATTTTCTTTTATTTTCAAACAAACAACCAGATAAAATGTCTGTATTTTCAGCCTTTAAACGAACAACAAAGACACAAAATGAATTAAATTATTTATATAATTAATCTATTTAATTATTAATGAAATATTATCATAAAGAGAATATATACTTTTGTTTATATTTTCTTTTTATTTCAAACAAACAACCAGATAAAATTTACATATTTTTAGCATATTAATTTAATTAATTATATAATTATGTAAATTTGTAGTTAAATATAACAAATGACAATATATACTTGTGTGAATATTTTCTTTTATTTTCAAACAAACAACCAGATAAAATATGCATGTTTTCAGCCTTTAAACAAACAACAAAGGCACAAAATGAATGAATGAATAATGTAATTCATTAATTTAATGAATTATTATTTAAATAATAAAATAATGACAATGTATACGTTAATTAATGTTTTCTTTTATTGAATTTTTATTACAATATTCATTATATAAACAATTGAATAAACTATTAAAATAATTTAATTAACTATTAATGAAATATTAAAAAAAATATTTTCAGCCTTTAAACAAACAACAAAGACACAAAATGAATTAATTTAATTATATAAGTAATTTAATTGACAATATATAGGTTTCAAATAAACGACCAGATAAACGATTTTCTGTGTCAGAAAATCAGGATTTATAAAGACAAAAATAGCATGCAATAATTTTTTTTAAATGTAAATCTGATCATTGTTTATATAACCACTTTCAACTCATGCACATGGCTAGTAATCATAATGTATGTCACTAACATTGTTTTAATGCTAAATATTTGAAACAACCCAACACGTTTGTTAAACATCTTCCTTTTGAGACTTTAAGAGAATTTGAAGGTTATTCCGACTTTAAAAGTTAATTACGGTGATTTTTAAGAACATTGTTTTTATGAGTTTTGCTTTAAAGTTTTTTGCAGTGCAAAATATTCTTAGCTTTATTCTTAGGAAATAACACAATGTTTTGTGAATCAAGCCTTTAAAAGTATGGCTCTCCTCAATGTTTTTGACCATGACAGTGTTTATTTTGAGCAATTGTTTCCTCAATCCTAAAACTTCCTCGTGCGCATCACATGTGTTCTTGCGAAACTGGTCAAAGTAGGTTTACCCAAGTGCAAGAGAGTGAGAACTTGAGTGTCTTTTCTAGACCGACAGCCTCCTTAAAGACGGGAAGCATTTGGTCTCAGCAGGAAAACCATGCTTATGTCATCAAGACGGCCAGGAAGTGCATACGCAGCCTTATCTTCCGACATACAGGATTTTCTGTAGGGCGTGAAGAAGGAAGGGAAGGAACGAAGAACAGTGGCGTGATTTACACAGAGCTATTGTACAGTCGTGGCCAAAAGTTGAGAATTACATAAATATTGGAAATGGGAAAAGTTGCTGCTTAAGTTTTTATAATAGCAATTTGCATATACTCTAGAATGTTATGAAGAGTGATCAGATGAATTGCATAGTCCTTCTTTGCCATGAAAATTAACTTAATCCCGAAAAAAAAACAACTTTCCACTGCATTGTTAAGAAGGCTTCAGGGCATCCAAGAAAGTCCAGCAAGCGCCAGGATGGTCTCCTAAAGAGGATTCAGCTGCGGGATCGGAGTGCCACCAGTGCAGAGCTTGCTCAGGAATGGCAGCAGGCAGGTGTGAGCGCATCTGCACGCACAGTGAGGCCAAGACTTTTGGAAGATGGCCTGGTGTCAAGAAGGACAGCAAAGAAGCCACTTCTCTCCAAAAAAAACATCAGGGACAGATTGATCTTCTGCAAAAAGTATGGCGAATGGACTGCTGAGGACTGGGGCAAAGTCATATTCTCCGATGAAGCCTCTTTCCGATTGTTTGGGGCATCTAGAAAAAGGCTTGTCCGGAGAAGAAAAGGTGAGCGTTACCAATCAGTCCTGTGTCATGCCAACAGTAAAGCATCCTGAGACCATTCATGTGTGGGGTTGCTTCTCATCCAAGGGAGTGGGCTCACTCACAATTTTGCCCAAAAACACAGCCATGAATAAAGAATGGTACCGAAACACCCTCCAACAGCAACTTCTTCCAACAATCCAACAACAGTTTGGTGAAGAACAATGCATTTTCCAGCACGATGGAGCACCGTGCCATAAGGCAAAAGTGATAACTAAGTGGCTCGGGGACCAAAACGTAGAAATTTTGGGTCCATGGCCTGGAAACTCCCCAGATCTTAAAACTTGTGGTCAATCCTCAAGAGGCGGGTGGACAAACAAAAACCCACTAATTCTGACAAACTCCAAGAAGTGATTCTGAAAGAATGGGTTGCTATCAGTCAGGATTTGGCCCAGAAGTTGATTGAGAGCATGCCCAGTTGAATTGCAGAGGTCCTGAAAAAGAAGGGCCAACACTGCAAATACTGACTCTTTTCATAAATGTCATGTAATTGTCGACAAAAGCCTTTGAAACGTATGAAGTGCTTGTAATTATATTTCAGTACATCACAGAAACGACTGAAACAAAGATCTAAAAGCAGTTTAGCAGCAAACTTTGTGAAAACTAATATTTGTGTCATTCTCAACTTTTGGCCACGACTGTATATGAGGACACCCGCTGCGTCAGTGCTTGTGTTTGCAAACAGGCTTATCAACGGGGCGGCAATAAAGACCCCTTCAGAGTGAAAGTGATAAGAAACAATGGTCCTCTCAGTCACACCTTTGACTTAATACACAAATGCTCTCATACATATAGTGTAACATAATGAATGACCTGGTTTTTGAGCTTATCTGTAAATGTTTTCACTGATTTATGGGTTTAAAGGAGTTTCTTACAGTTAATTAGTAACTTAGTATGTTTTTAGTGGCTTTATTAGGCAAGCATCACTATTGCTGTTGTTTACAGTTTAACTTTAACTGACAGTTTATTATGAATGTTACATCAGATCTTGCAGCTTGTTGAAGAGATGTTATTTTATTTTGATCAACATGCTGAAATGAACATCTTAAACCAGCTTAAGTTTAAGTATGTTTTTCAGCAATGCAGATTTGCAGTTTTCAGTAAAACTAGTGAAAAAAAATACTGTTTTTTAACAAATTTCTATGAAATCCAGACATTTCTATGCGAATCCTGACAGACTTCAAATGCTAAAACTGCGCCTACATTTAGCATTGCTGAGCGAATTTTCACTGGCAAAATCCAGTTTTTGTTTATTTTTCCGATCCACACAATCATAAATTTATGAAACTGGCTCAATTGGTCAAGTGAACTAAGGACAACATTAACTATAAAGATAAAGTTTTAAAAATCATTCTAAATTTAAAGAGATAGTTCACCCAAAAATGAACATTCTGTCATTAATTACTCATGTAGTTCCAAACCTGTAAGACCTTTGTTTATCTTTGTAACACAATTAAGATATTTTTGATAAATCCAATAGTTTTCTGACCCTGCATAGACGGCAACACAACTGACACGTTCAAGACCCAGAAAGGTAGTAAGGACATTGATAAAATAGTCTAAAGAAGAGATTTCTTTAAAAAAACATTTAAAAAAATTTCTGTTCACAAACTTTTGACTGGTATTGTAGGTTCCTAAATTATTTTGCCCATTTATTTTTCAAAAACTTTCTAGCTCTGCATAGACGGCAATGCAACTGACACATTTAAGGCCCAGAAAGGTAGTAAGGACATTGATGAAGTAGTCCATGTGACAGTGGGTCAACTGTAATTTTATAAAGCTACAAGAATACATTTTGTGAGCAAAGAAAACAGAAATAATGACTTTATTCAATAATTTCTTCTTTTCCGTGTCAGTATTTGTCACGTGTCAAAATATTAGAATGATGTCTGAAGGATTATGAGACTGGAGTAATGATGCAAAAAATTCAGCATTTAACTTGGAGGAGTAAATTACATTTTAAAATATATTTAAGTAGAAAAGAGTTATTTTAAATAGTAAAAATTGCTCAATTTTACTGTTTTTGCAGTACTTTGGATCAAATAAATGCAGGCTTGGTGAGCAGAAGAGACTTCTTTAAAAAAACATAATAAATTATACTGTTCAAAAACTTTTGACTGGTATTGTAGGTTCCAAAATTATTTTGCCCATTTATTTTTAAAAAACGTTCTGACCCTGCATAGACAGCAATGCAACGGACATGTTGAAGGCCCAGAAAGGTAGTAAGGACATCATTAAAATATTCCACGTGACATCAGTGGTTTAACCGTAATTTTATTAAGTTACAAGAAAACAAGAATAACGACTTTATTCAATAATTTCTTCTTTCCCGTGTCAGTATTTGTCACGTGTCAAAATATTAGAATGATTTCTGAAGGATTATGAGACTGGAGTAATGATGCTAAAAATTCAGCATTTAACTCAAAGGAATAAATTAAATTTTAAAATATATTCAAGTAGAAAAGAGATTTTAAATAGTAAAATATTTCACAATATTAATGATTTTGCTGTATTTTGGATCAAATAAATGCAGGCTTGGTGAGCAGAAGAGACTTCTTAAAAAAAAAAACAACTTAAAAATATCATACGGTTTGAAAACTTTCGACTGGTTTTGTAGTGTTCCATAATTATTTTGCCCATTTTTTTTTTTTTTTATACTTTCTGACCCTGCATAGACAGCAACCCAACTGACACGTTCAAGGCCCAGAAAGGTAGTAAGGACATTGTTAAAGTAGTCCATGTGACATCAGTGGTTCAACCGTAATTTTATAAAGCTACAAGAATACTTTTTGTGTAAAGTAAACAAAAATGACAACTTTATTTAATAATTTCTTCTTT
The DNA here is from genome assembly GCF_049309525.1 of Garra rufa. Classification (NCBI taxonomy): domain Eukaryota; kingdom Metazoa; phylum Chordata; class Actinopteri; order Cypriniformes; family Cyprinidae; genus Garra; species Garra rufa. The sequence goes on along the minus strand of NC_133379.1, from coordinate 15,411,860 downwards.
TCTGTGTTAGTATTTGTCATACAAAGTATTCTCGTAGCTTCATAGCATTATGGTTGAAACAATGGTGTCACATGGACAATTTTATCAATGTCCTTGCTACCTTTCTGGCCCTTGAACATGGTAGTGCTGTTGCTGTTTATGCATGATCAGAAAGCTCTAGGATTTCATCAAAAATATCTTAATTTGTGTTCTGAAGATGAAGGTCTTACAGGTTTGGAACGACATGAGGGTGAGTAATTAATGATAGAATTTACATTTTTGGATGAACTATCCCTATAAGTGTATATAGGACTCCACACCAAAACTATAACGATAACGACAAAGACGAACAAAATCATTGGAATCACTTTCAGAATATTATTTTGTAGCTGATGAATGATAAAAACATTGACCGTGGACCGGAATCCACTAATATAGTTATCATCATCTTATAATTATTGTCTTTAACGTGAACGGATCTTTTTGCTCATTTACATTTATGAGAAAGAACATTATGTGAATGTTTATAACACCAACAGGGGACATTTATCCATTGTGGTTTCATGTTATGGTTGTGTTTTTCTAATATTTTTCTCCTCCTCATCTGCTCTCAGCCCTCATACTGGTGCAGCAGCCCTCGTGTGGCCCTGCTGAAGGAAAAGGAAGAAGAGGAAGAGGCCGAGAAGGTGTCGAAGGGTGAATACATCGAAGAGGAGCCAGCTGGACTGGTCTCAGGGGTCAAGATCAAACGTTTGGCAAAGGTATTAGATCAATTAAGTAAATTAGATTCATACGGGACAGACGGTAGACTCTGTGTGTGCAAGGCCAGTGTGACAGAGACATGGATCACCTGTAGAAACTGTTGGATCCTTCTGTCGCAGGTGTTCAAAGTGGGAAATAAGACCAAGGAGGCAGTGAGGGATTTAACGCTCAACATGTTCGAAGGGCAGATCACTGTCCTGCTGGGTCACAACGGAGCGGGCAAGACCACCACGCTATCAATGCTGACAGGTGAGAGTTATATAAACACGACAGTGTACAGTAGTGTGAAAAAGTGTTGGCCCCCTTCCAGATTATTATTATTTTTTTTTTTTGCATGTTTGTCACACTTTTTAATGTTTCAGATCATCAAACAAATGTAAATATGAATCAAAGATAACACAAGTAAACACAACATGCAGTTTTTAAATGAAGGGGTTTTTATGAAGGGAAAACAAAATCCAAACCCACATGGCCCTGTGTGAAAAACATAACTGTGGTTTATCACACCTGAGTTGAGTTTCTCTAGCCACAGCCAGGCCTGATTACTGCCACACCTGTTTGCAATCAAGAAATCACTTAAATAGGACCTGCCTGCCTAACAAACTGAAGTAGACAAAAGGATCCTCAAAAGCTACACATCATGTTGAGATCCAAAGAAATTCAGGGACAAATGAGAAAGAAAGTAATTGAGATCTATCAGCCTGGATAAGGTTATGAAGCCATTTCTAAAGCTTTGAGACTCCAGCGAACCACAGTGAGAGCCATTATCCACAAATGAAACATGAAAGCATGGAACAGTGGTGAACCTTCCCTGGAGTGGCTGGCCGACTAAAATTACCCCAAGAACGCAGCGACGACTCATCCAAGAGGTCACAAAAGACCCCACAAAAGCATCTAAGGAACTGCAGGCCTATCTTGCCTCAGTTAAGATCTGTGTTCATGACTCCACCATAAGAAAGAGACTGGACAATAATGGCCTGCATGGCAGACTTTCAAGACGAAAACCGCTGCTGAGCAAAAAGAACATAAAGGCTCATCTCAGTTTTGCCAGAAAACATCGTGATGATCCGCAAGACTTTTGGGAAAATACTCTGTGGACTGATGAGACAAAAGTTTAACTTTTTGGAAGGTGTGTGTCCCATTACATCTGGTGTAAAAGTAACACAGCATTTCAGAAAATTAACATCGTACCAACAGTAAAATATGGTGGTGGTAGTGCGATGGTCTGGGGCTGTTTTGCTGCTTCTGGACCTGGAAGACTTGCTGTGATAAATGGAGCCATGAATTCTGTTGTCTACCAAAAAATCCTGAAGGACAATGTCCAGCCATCTGTTCGTGACCTCAAGCTGAAGCGAACTTGGGTTCTGCAGCAGGACAATGATCCAAAACACACCAGCAAATCCACCTCTGAATGGCTGAAGAAAAACAAAATGAAGACTTTGGAGTGGCCTAGTTAAAGTCCTGACCTAAATCCTGTTGAGATGCTGTGGCATGACCTTAAAAAGGTGGTTCGTGCTCGAAAACCCTCCAGTGTGTCTGAAATACAACAATTCTGTCAAGATGAGTGGGCCAAAATTCCTGCACAGCGCTGTAACAGACAAGTTACTGCAAACACTTGATTGCAATTGTTGCTGCTAAGAGTGGCCCAACCAGTTATTAAGTTTAGGGGGCAAACACTTTTTCACACAGGGCCATGTGGGTTTGGATTTTGTTTCCCCTTCATAATAAAAAAACATTCAAAAACTGCATGTTGTGTTTACTTGTTATCTTTGATTAACATTTAAATTTGTTTGATGATCTGAAACATTAAAGTGTGATAAACATGCAAAAAAAAAAAAAAAAACACTTTTTCACACCACTATAGTTTTATGTATAAAGAAGTGTGACCATCCCTCTCAAAATGCTGTAGGAAATGTGAGTCATTTCAACGAGTCAGTTCATTTGAATGGTTCATTTGAATGAACTGGTTTAATAAATGACTCACTTGATTCATTTGAATCATATCTATATTGTCTTCTATAGATAAATGTATTACTTAAATACGACTCTCTGATTGCACACATTCTTTCTTTCTAAATAAAGCTAGATGTTATCTCTTATAGCTAGAAGCTACACCATTGATTCAGCTGTAACTGTAAACAGTGATAATGGAGGTCAGTCAGAGTTTATCACTTCTTTACACCATTTGAACTCTCTTTTTCTTTTCATTCCCAGGCCTTTTCCCACCCAGCAGTGGTCGTGCGTATATTAATGGTTACGACATATGTCAGGATATGGCTTTGATCCGCCGCAGCCTGGGACTGTGTCCGCAGCACGATGTGCTCTTCGACAACCTCACCGTCCGAGAGCATCTGCTCTTCTACACACAGGTAGATGCTGATCGAGGACGTCTATAAAACACCTAACTCTGTGATCATGATATATGTTATCTATTTTTCTCTTCAAATGTCCTACATTGTCTTATTTTAAATTAACTTTTCTTGTAATAGAGTGGATTTCAACAGGATTTTCAACAACATTATTAGTGACTTTTGCTACCAGTCAAAAGTTTTTGAACAGTAAGATTTGTAATGTTTTTAAAAAAGTCTCTTCTGCTCATCAAGCCTGCATTTATTTGATCTAAAGTACAGCAAATACAATAAAATTGTGAAATATTTTTACTATTTAAAATAACTGTTTTCTATTTAAATACATTTTTAAATGTAATTTATTTCTGTAATCAAAGCTAAATTTTCAGCTTCATTACTCCAGACTTCAGTGTCACACGATCCTTCAGAAATCATTCTAAGATGTTGATTTGCTGCTCGAGAAACATTTTATTATTATTATTATTATTATCAATATTTAAAACAGTTGACTTTTTGTTGACAGTTGTACTTTTTTTTCAGAATTCTTTGATGAATCGAAAGATCCAAAGTTTTTGTAACAATATTCACTATACCATTCAAAAGCTTTTATTTGTTCTTTCTTTCTTTCTTTCTTTCTTTCTTTCTTTCTTTCTTTCTTTCTTTCTTTCTTTCTTTCTTTCTTTCTTTCTTTCTTTCTTTCTTTCTTTCTTTCTTTCTTTCTATTTCAGTTTTAGTTATTTTAATACATCAAGTTAAACTAAATAATGTTGCCTTGGCAAAAAATAAGTATTTTTAAAAATATTTTTTTTAAATATGTTTTTACATATTTACTTCAGTTAAAGTTTACTTTGTTCTAAGTACCAAAAGTTGTTTTTAATGCTTTGGTGAATCAAAATATATATAAAAAATTGAAATATAATAAACAATACACTTAAAATTGATAACAAGAGAGAGAAAAAATATATATTTTAGGCTTATTGCAAAATATGCATATACAAATAAATATTCGAACATTTGAAGTAGTTTGAGAGCGTTAAGAAACAGGCATGATTATGCCATTTATAGCTCTTAATGGGATAAAGTGTGTTTTTTTTTTTTGGTGTGATTTGCTACTTCAGATTCTCTGACTGGTTGATTTCTCTGCAGAATCTCAGATAATATAATTTTTCACCTGAAATTCAGCTGCTAAACATGATTACTAAGTTAATAAGTTAAAATAATGTGTGCTAATTGCTTCAACAAAAGTATATTCCATCGATTAAAAACCTTGTAGCTCACAATAAGCCTGTTTTTAATAGTTTTTAAGTGATTATGAGCAAATGAATGGGATTTGCACTGTATTCAGCATTGAGATGGATCTGTTGTCTTGTTTCTTCTGCTCAGCTGAAGGGTTATCCTCGCGAAAAGATCCCTGGTGAGGTGGACCGCATCCTTCGGATCCTGAATTTGGAGGATAAGCATCATTCGCGATCCAAAACTCTCTCTGGAGGCATGAAGAGGAAGCTTTCCATCGGCATTGCCTTGATTGGAGACTCAAAGGTCAGACAAGCTTTATTTAAAGGAGTAGTTCACTTTCAGAACAAAAGTTTAGAGGTAATGTACTCACCCCCTTGTCATCCAAGATGTTCATGTCTTTCTTCAGTTGTAAGGAAATTATGTTTTTTGATGAAAACATTTCAGGATTTCTCTCCATATAATGGACTTCTATGGTGCCCCCGAGTTTGAACTTTCAAAATGCAGCTTTAAATGGTTCTAAATGATCCCAGCCGAGGAAAGAAGGGTCTTATCTAGCAAAACGATCTGTTAGTCATAAGGAAATTATGTTTTTTGAGGAAAACTTTGCAGGATTTCTCTCCATATAATGGACTTCTATGGTGCCCCGAGTTTGAACTTCCAAAATGCTGCTTTAAAAGGCTCTAAATGATCTCAGCCGAGGAAAGAAGGGTCTTATCTAGCAAAATGATCTGTTATTTTCTAAAAATATATACTTCATATACTTTTTATCCTCTGATGCTCATCTTGCCTCATCTTGCTGGGATCATTTAGAGCCCTATAAAAGCTGCATTTTGGAAGTTAAACTTGGGGGCACCATAGAAGTCCATTATATGGAGAGAAATCCTGAAATGTTTTCCTCAAAAAACATAATTGTCTTATGTTAGAACATATTAGAACATATTTATACAGCGCTTTTTACAATACAAGTTCAAGTACAAGTGTCAAAGCAACCTTACAGTATTAAGAGTCTTAAGTATTAAGAGTCTTAAGAGTGAGAGTCTTATGTCTGAAGATGAAAGTGAACTACTCCTTTAAACTACATTTTATGTCATTTCCGTGTTGGATTTTCCATCAGTAAGTAAAGGTTTCCCATGCAAACACAGCCCATGTGCATTCATTAATTTTGCTGTAGGTGGTGATGTTGGACGAGCCCACCTCCGGAATGGACCCCTCAGCCCGCCGGGCCACCTGGGACCTGCTGCAAGGCGAAAAGCGCGGCCGCACCATCCTGCTCACCACGCACTTCATGGACGAGGCCGACCTGCTGGGAGATCGGATCGCTATCATGGCTAGCGGAGAGCTTCAGTGTTGTGGCTCGCCGCTTTTCCTCAAGAACAAATACGGTGAGAGTGCTGCAAGATCATAACACAGGATAATTTTACATTATATTTCTATTGTCTTTAGTCAGTATGATATGTACAGAACAGTGTTGGGGAAAGTTACTTTTAAAAGTAATGCATTACAATATTGAGTTACTCCCTAAAAAAGTAACTAATTGCGTTACTTAGTTACTTTATATGGAAAGTAATGCGTTACATTACTTTTACGTTACTTTTTAAATCTGGGCAGGGCTTGTTTGTTTGTTTTTAATATATAAAGTTCTATTTTTGGCTAATGTAAAAGCCTTTTTACATCAAAAGCCCCAGGCTTAGAGAAAAGTAAATTCACGTCTGTTCAGTAGACCGCAGAAGAAAAAATGTCAACTCTTCAGCAATAAAAAAAAGGAAAACAAATGTTAGATTATCAATGTTAGAGTCATTTTTGCTTATTAGTATGAATTAGATGAATTAGATCATCGAAGGTCGGCAGCAAAGACATTGGTTAATAAAATGGGATTAAATACATAAAGGATATATTGTATTATTTAAAGCGATGGTTCGGAGTAGAATTGACTTCATTGCTATGCACTCCGAAGCCCATGTAAATACCCCATCCGAAGTTTTTTTTACCTTAGTCGAACATTTATGGAGATATTAGAGTTTTTCGAATTGCTTGTTACAGGGGTGAATGGTACATGTGATGTATCTCGTAAATTGCACCACTAAACGTGCAAGTAATCTTACCAAACTTGTACAGTAGTGTTAATAGGTTATGTACTCAAAAAACGCTGCATCAGAACATTTGTAAGTCCACCATGAGTGTTTTAAAAACACGTTTTAGCCGAGAACTACTAGTCTCAGAAACTACAAGTCGACGTCACTTCCCTGGTTTGAAAAAAGCACGTAAAAGTCCTCCTACTACATCTGTGTGCATGTCAACTTGTAGGAGGACTTTTACGTGCTTTTTTCAAACCGGGGAAGTGACGTCGACGTTTCGCCATTTGTAGTTTTTGAGACTAGTAGTTCTCGGGTAAAACGTGTTTTTAAAACACTCATGGTGGACTTACAAATGTTCTGATGCAGCGTTTTGTGAGTACATAACCTATTAACACTACTGTACAAGTTTGGTAAGATTACTTGCACGTTTAGTGGTGCAATTTACGAGATACATCACATGTACCATTCACTCCTGTAACAAGCAATTCGAAAAACTCTAATATCTCCATAAATGTTTGACTAAGGTAAAAAAAAACTTCGGATGGGGTATTTACATGGGCTTCGGAGTGCATAGCAATGAAGTCAATTCTACTCCGAACCATCCCTTTAACATATTTAATTATTGCAGGTCTGCGTTGAATTTGACTGTTTTTATTTATTTTGAGGAATACTGTATCTGTTTTTTTAGTAAGTGAGATGAATAAATGCAATGTGTGTTAATTCACATTTATTCTAGAACTAAAGTAACATCTTACTCACAATTTCTCTCAACATGGGGACAGGACAGCTTTTGATCAATAAATGGAGGGGGGAACTGGCGTTAGTTTGAAAAAGTAACTCGGATATTTTCTTGTCAATTAAAAAGCAATGAGTTACTTTACTAGTTACTTGGAAAAAGTAATATTATTACCTAACTTGCGTTACTTGTAATGCGTTACCCTCAACACTGGTACAGAATATTGATACGCTTTTAACCTAAATAACCCATGTTGTTTTCAGGGTACATCACATTTTAATTTGCAAAACTGTACTTCCATTTACTTGAAAGCACCTCGCCTATAAAAACAGGTTGTTCTGCGGAGAAGGTCAAAAGCAGGACACAAAATAGCCCATTACTGCTAAATTCTGATGTTTTTGGATGTAAAAATGATAAGTGGAACTGAGAGAACATTATAAAATCATTTTTAAAAAATTCAGTTCATGACCCCTTTAAAAGTAGTGTTTTGCTCCAGGATTTTGCTTCTAGCTAGTAGTGCCGAAAAATATTTTTCTGATTTAATCTTGTTTTTGTTTTTTTCCCCACAGGTGCTGGTTACCACATGGTTATAGTTAAAGATGCGTTTTGTAACGTGTCAGAGATCACCCGTCTAGTTCACATGTATGTGCCTGATGCCACTCTAGAGAGCAGTGCAGGCGCTGAACTCTCGTACATACTGCCTAAAGAGAGCACCAGCCGGTAAGACAATACTAACATTACATATCTGCTATATAGTGTATTGTGCACTGTTTTTAAATAGTAAAACTTCTATACAGTGCATTTCTAACAGTAGTAAGCAGTATCACTTTAATTATGTTGCACGTTTAATACAGCAAGTAGCATGCTGTTATTTCAGAAACTAAGACTTATTTTGCATTTTTAGTTTAGTTTTGTGTCTGATTAAATAATGAGTCAAGTCAGGTACACTGCATTGTGGGATATGATTTCATGCAGTGTACATTTGGTAAAAGTAGTTGGTCATCCAGTTATTCACTGCATGCACAGTTGAGATCAAATGTTTATTTGACCAAAATAAGAGGGATCATACAAAATGCATGTTATTTTTTATTCAGTACTGACCTAAATAAGATATTTCACATGAAAGATGTTTTCATGTAGTCCACAAGAGAAAATAATAGTTGAATTTATAAAAAATGACCCTGTTCAAAAGTATACATACAATTAATTCTTAATACTGTGTTGTTACCTAAATAATCCACAGATGTGTTTTTGTTAGTTTGTTTACTGATAGTTGTTCATGAATCCCTTGTTTGTCCTGAACAGTTAAACTGCCCGCTGTTCTTTAGAAAAATCCTTCAGGTCCCACAAATTCTTTGGTTTTCCAGCATTTTTGTGTGGTTGAACGAACCCTTTCCAACGATGACTGTATGATTTTGAGATCCATCTTTTCACACTGAGAACAAATGAGGGACTCATATGCAACTATTACAGAAGGTTCAAACACTCACTGATGCTCTAGAAAGAGAAAACGATGCAATAAGCGCCGAGGGGTGAAAACTTTTGGAATTTGAATATCAATAACCTTGATTGCACAAAGTCTTACAAGAGACAATAATATAATGAAAAATGGTTTGACGTATCCAGATATCTTAGATCTGGTTCTTGTGAGCTGCCGTAGCAACAGACGGACTAAATTTACCCATTGATCTGTTTTTTTTAGTGAAGGTCTCAACAACAGTCTGCTCTGTTCATCAGACACATGCATTTCTCCTCACAGACTGTCTAAAATGCCACCAGTGAGAGAAAAACATCCTAAAAGCATGTCTTAAAAGAAATAGTTCTCCTCAAAATGTGAGAAATGTTGAAGGTTTTGGTTTGACTATAGCTTATTAATAATATCTTTTCTAGTTAGAGGTACTTCATACAAATTTTGAGGGACATTTTGTTGAGCTGATGAAAAATGAAATAAAAATGAACAAATGTGAATGGATTTGGCAGAAGTCGTCTGAGCAGTTATTGATTTTCATGCATGTTCAGGTTTGAGTTTAGATCTGGTGTTTCTCCTCAGGTTTGAGCTGCTGTTTGCTGAGCTGGAGATGAATCGAGACGAGTTGGGCATTGCCAGCTATGGAGCATCCGTTACCACCATGGAGGAGGTTTTTCTCAGGTATTTGACCACTGGACCACCACAAAAAATGAAGAATCTCTAAAGATATTTTGTTCTAAATTAGTTGGCTGTATAGCCAACTATAAAATCTGCTGCTGATCAAATCTGTGCAGCAAAAACTCCTCCTTACTCCTATTTCTTACTCCTATTTTATTAAATAAAGTTGCTAGAAGTTCTACAAGCATCAAGCTCCTCTTAAAGTGTGTGCAAACAGGTTAACACTGTTTAATTTTATGTATTTGAATGAATTTGAAGTCTGCAAGTGGCTAATTTTTTAACCTAATTCCACAGAGCTTTATTTTTTCCTAGCTGTATTATTAGGGGCCAAGCACAGAAGGTGTGAAGGCACCTATTGTATCTGTTGGCATTCTTCTTCCTCTTCCGTTTCTTCCACCACTTCTTCTATACCAGCCCATAGAAATGCTTGAGGGAAAGTTGAAAAATTTGGCACTCTGATAGAGTACAGTCTGAACTGTCACCATAGGAAATTTGGAGTCTCTAACTTAAACTCTCTAGCACCACCAGTTGTCCAAAGTTTCACTCATGTTTATGCTAAGAACTTCCGAACCGTAAGGCACAGAATCAAAATCTCTGAATCCTTGGCTAAGGTTTATTTTGTTTTCTATTTTTAATAGTTTGTAAAACCTACTTTTTCCTAACTTGTCCTAGACGGTTTGTCTGTTTTTCACCAAAATTGGCACAGATCATCTTCAGACCATGCTGGCAAAAAGTTATGAAATTCAAGTTGATTAGTCAAACCGTTCTCGAATAACGCACAAACGAATTCTATGAAAAGCACGCAAAAATGGATGTGAGGCTATATCTCCGCAACGGTTTAGCGTATTGAGACCAAATTTGGTGTGTGTTATAACAAGCATGACCTGAGGCTTCCTGCAGTGTTTCGGCACAGCGCCACCTAGTGGTCAGGATATATGAAAAATGGCTATTTTTGCTTATAACTTCTGAATGGTTTGGCCAAAAATTGGTGCATCATGCTGAGTCGAATGGCCCAATTTCCCCATGTCAGCCATTTTGGGTGTTGACCATTTTGAATTTGGTAGTAAAATGCTCTATTTTTTTTCTCTTTTCATATATAAAAATGTCTGTAACTAAAACAAAATGAGATATTTTCACCAAATTTGAAACACATATGTATGGGCACACTCTTAGGACATAATTACTTTTATTTCTGCACAGTCACAGTAAAAACACAACGTTTGTGCTTTTGTAAAATAAAGCAATCCGGTCAATTCGGTTCTCGGTTTCCTTTTCGTGAACTTGTTTGCGCAGCGACATCTGTTTTAAATCTGTTAATTAGTTAAGTCAGATATATTTTCCATTATATACCTTTCATATACAGACAGTGATTGTATTTTATTTTTATGACAGCACATTTTATTTTCATTGTAACTTACATTACATCCATCATCCTGGTGACCTATTTTAGACAGGTTTGAAAACCTGTGCCCTAGGCTGCAGTCCATTCATTACAAGAAACTTACAAGCTACAAATATACCTGTGCTACTTAAGACTGGTTTTGTGCTCCAGGCTTGCAAATCATGCCACCGATTTTAAATGCTCATTCAGAAAAGTCTTAAGCAACTGAATTGATTTGGAGGACTTCTCAACCCTACGGGGAACTGAGAAGTGTGATTTTGCCGGACTAAATTACAGACCTATGCTCTGAAAACACACCCTGCTGAAACATGCTCAGTGCCTAGTGTGCTATTTCCCAAGAACCTTTTAAACCACCGCTCCTTTTTGCTTTCCACAACGTTTTTCGTAATGGTTTTGGAGAGCTGTGTCCTACTTTAAACAGCCATTATCTGTAGGACGGAGTGCAGATTGACAGGTTCAATGCTGTCTCTTGTTCACTGTCGTTTCTTTAAACCCTTCTACATTTTACATAAGCACTTGTGTGTAGGACGTTCGACAATGGTCGCCCAGCTGTGTCCCAGTAACTTTTTTCATGCAGATCCTCATGTATGTGTCATCTTTTATGTAAGCGTTCGTTTCTTTGTGCTCGTACTCTCAGGGTCGGGAAGCTCGTGGACTCCAGTCTGGATATTCAGGCCATTCAGCTTCCGGCTCTGCAGTACCAGCATGAACGGCGGTCACATGACTGGACCATGGACGACTCCAGCAGCATCAGCGGCATGACGGATGTGACGGACTTCACCGACAGTGGCACGATGATCTCAGAGGATGGCTCTAACATCAAACTCAACACTGGGGTCAGTGACTTCAGCGCTTTTCACATATTTTAGAAATTAGGTGCTATTACTTTTCTAAGTAGTCAACCTAAAACAGTTGAAGAAAAACCCTACTGACTGATTGAAAGATTCAGAATATTATAGAGACTCTTTTGACTTCATATCCTGACTATGACTTGTCTAGACAAGCACTATTCACATAGTCATAAATATTATCATGTATATTTAGTATATCATTTCTATATTATTTCTCTAGGACCTGCAAATGCCACTGTAAGTCAGTATTTATATATATATATATATATAATTAGATTTTTTTTTATTTCGTAATTTTAACATTATAATAAAAAAATTAAGATGCCAGTATGGCTAACGGGGTTGCAAGTGCAGATCTAGCCTAAATTAAGCTATTTCTCAGTAGGGATTAGCTGGTTTGTATTTATTAATTTACTTTTTTTTCATAAAGTAAAGAAATATATTTATGTTTAATTGTTTTCATGTATTTGTTTTGTGTAGTTTTATAGTTATTTTTTCTTTTATTTAGTTGGGGGGAAATCATGTTATAATAATGTTTTGCCAATACTGTTTGGGCAAATAAGTTTATTTTTATTTTTTTTTGAAAGTCTTGTGCCCACCAAGGCTGCATTTATTTGATCAAAAACTGTTTACTATTTTTATATTTTAAAATGTATTTTATTCCTGTGATGCAAAGCTGAATTTTCAGCAACATTACTCCAGTCTCCAGCATCACATTTCATGTCAAAAAGAAATCTACTAAATATTTTACATTTATTTATTTAGACAGATAATTAAGTATTTTCTGCATATTTTCATCCTCAGGCCAGGCTCTATATGCAGCAGTTCTATGCTATGTTCCTAAAGAGGGCGCTCTACAGCTGGCGCAACTGGAAAGTAATGGTGGCTCAGTTTCTGGTGCCGCTCATTTTCACCATCTTGGCCCTCGTAGTGGCTCGTACCCTTCCTGGGAGCCAAATTACACCCCAGCTACGCCTAGCGCTAAAACAGTATGGCCCTACTCGCGTACCTGTAGCTGTAGACACCCACGCTGGGCCGTTGACTACAGCCCTGGCTGAGATCTACGCCGCACAGCTGCCTTCCCAGAATGCCATAGCTGCCACTAATATAACAGGTAATAAACAAACAAATAAATAAATAAGCAATAGCTGTCTCAACAACATCCTAACATGTCATTTTTCTAATCAGATTTGTCGGAGTACGTGCTTTATAATGCAGTAAGGGAGGGTGGAGCTTTTAACGAGCACTGCGTGGTGGGCGTGGCTTTCAGGAGCCGATCCAGGAAGAGAACTGATGTCATTGGCTACTTCAACAATCAGGGCTATCACACCCCCGCTACGGCACTCATGCTGGTTGACAATGCTCTCTTCAAGCTACTAGCCGGACCAGACGCCTCCATCCAGACTGGAAATTTCCCCATGCCCCGTAACATGTCAGAGACTGCCCAGAGCCAGCTTTCTGAGTATGTTATTACTTTTAATATTTCTTGAACTGTATGTTTTCATTTTAAGATAAGACACTACATCAATTTAAAGGATTAGTTCAACTCCAGAATAAAAATTTCCTGATAATTTACTCACCCCCATGTCATCCAAAATTTCATGTCTTTCTTCAGTTGAAAAGGAATTAAGGATTTTGAGGGAAAAGATCCGGGATTTTTCTCCATATTGTGGACTTCAATGGTGGCCAATGGGTTGAAGGTCCAAATTGCAGATGCAATGCAGCTTCAAAGTGCTCTACACAATCCCAGCCAAGGAATAAGGGTCTTATCTAGTGAAGTGTTACAAACTTTTTATGGATATGTAAGATCTGTAAAGTTGAAACCCAAAGAGATATTCTTTATAAAAGTTAAGACTCTGCCACGCCTTCCTAAAACAGCTCATTCAAACACACCCCAACATGTCGACGTCACGTGTGGGAAGATTTGCATAACACCAGGAAAAAGACTAAACTTTTATTCTGCAGTATTGTTGTAGCCACCGCAATGTTGTGGAGACACTGTGTGTTTCATTTCGAAAGTGAAAGTACGTTGTTTGGCCTTCCAAATGAGTACACAACTAGAAATCAGTGGTTAAGTTAATTTACAACACTGTTCCAGAACAGGACAAATATTAGTTTGTGCAGCTCATTTTACAGAGGACTGTTTCCTGAACATGAGAGAGTAGCCTACAATGTGGCTGTGAACACTATAGTGGGGCAATTCCAACTTTGCAAAGAAAGTCTGGTGCATCTGGCTCACAGCCTGTTAAGTACATTTTCATATTTGAAGAATTTGCTACTGGCTATTCAAATACGAGTCGACTATTAGTTGCACGTTTATTAATAAACCATATAAATCATAATAATGAGCATTTAATTGCCTCAGCGTACCGGCAGATATAATAATGTCAGGAAAAAACAGCAAGGAGACTGCATTAACATTTGAATAACTTATTGATAAACTAGTGCTTTCATTTCATTGTTCTTATGACACTGACTCGTCATCTCCACAATAGTGGATGCGCCGGTATGCAAGTTTCTCTATAGATATATTTTCATGTCTGTAAGGCAAGTATACACAGAGTTTCGAAGTTTCGCGCTCAAGTTCAAAAAGACCGAGACGGCAGAAAGCACATCCTGTTTGCTTTAATTATTTTACAAAAGCACAACGTTTTGTTGTTATTCTGAGTGCACACAAATAAACACAGAGTCTTTACAGATTCAAAAGTGTATTACTTTTATCTGTATTACCAAAAATGCCGGAGTATTTTAAGAGCAAGTGACTGCACCGATCTTCAATAGTGCACATTAGATATTAATGTTAGATTGAGCGGCCATGTAAAGTTGCTACTATTTGCGTATTTCAAACGAAAAGCCATATCCGATGTCAATGAATGATGAGCATTTGGATGTCCTGTCCGATGTACTATATTACCACATAGCCCAGCCATTAATGATCTGTCTGTCACGGACTGTGTGACTTTGCCACTTCCAGTGGATTTTTTTTTTCCTGCAAATAAGCAACTAATAAAATTTTGGTCAACTAAGCCTCTTCTCATTGACTAACGGTTAGTCAACTATTAGGGGGCAGCCCTACTTTTTAACCACAAATGCTTATCTTGCGCTAGCTTGACTTGACTTCATTACATAATCACGTTGGAAAGATCATGCATGACATAGGAAGAAGTACCAACCCAGTGTTTACAAAGCAAACATGCAAAAAAAGTCAATTGCCCTTTACAAAAAAAAAGGTGAAACAATGTTGGACGATTTTGAAGTTGGAGAAAATTAGATTTTTGAGAGTTTTTGGCCCTACCCTACTTTTTTTAACCAAAGTACATGGGCTAAGAACTAACTGTGCGTGATCTTTCTAATGTGATTACTTAATGTATATCAATTTTTATTTTTTGACCAATGACCAATCATTTCGCTAGATAAGACCCTTATTTCTTGGCTGGGATCGTGTAGAGCCCTTTGAAGCTGCACTGAAAATGTATTTTGGGCCTTCAACCCATTGGCCACCATTGAAGTCCACTATATGGAGAAAAATCATGGAATGTTTTTCTCAAAAACTTTAATTTCTTTTCGACTGAAGAAAGAAAGACATGAACATCTTGGATGACATGGGTGTATAATCAGAAAGTGAAGAAATCCATTAAAACAAACCCAGAATCCTAGGTGGAGTTAACTTGGAACACCTAGTTGGTCTTTCATCCTAATTTTTGTCTCTACAGGAGTCAAACAGGCTTCGCAATTGCCATAAACCTCATGTACGGCATGGCGTCATTAGCCAGCACCTTTGCCCTGCTCCTGGTGTCTGAGCGATCCGTGAAGTCCAAGCATGTGCAGCAGGTCAGCGGGGTCTACCTCTCCAACTTCTGGTTCTCCGCCCTGCTGTGGGACCTCATCAACTTCCTGTTGCCCTGCCTGCTCATGCTGGTCAGTATAAATGTACTGTCTAGGTTCTGTCTGCGGTTCTTAATCTGGAAGCCCAAGCACAGTTGCAAGGGTGCTGTATGATGCTTTAAAATAAGCTAAAACCCCCTCAACACCTGTCATTTGGAAAACCTGGATATATGAAGGTGATTTGTTTTTTCTAGGTGGTCTTCCGATTGTTTTCAGTGAAAGCATTTGTGGCCGAAAACCACCTGGTCGATGTTTTGCTATTGCTGCTTCTGTATGGCTGGGCAGTGATTCCCCTCATGTACCTGCTCAGCTTTCTGTTCTCCACCGCTGCCACTGCCTACACACGCCTTACTATCTTTAACATCCTCAGCGGCACGGCCACCTTCCTCGCGGTCACCATCATGACCATACCTGGTGAGAAGCACGTGTTCGCGTCCATACTCGCATGTCAATACTTGTTAGACTGTGTATTCATTTTTTTGTGGTTGTCTTCCCTCAGATCTGAAGCTGGTGGTCCTGTCTCACCTCCTGGATAAGATCTTCTTGATCTTCCCGAATTACTGCTTAGGCATGTCCTTCAGCGAGTTCTACCAGAACTATGAAATCATCACCTTCTGCACCTCCAGTTTCTTTGCCGAGGCCTTTTGCAAGCTCGAAAGTGAGTGTTTGATAATCGCCCTGTAAAACCACTTGCACTGAAAATCATGAGCCTATGATATATATATATGTTGGATACATTGGATGGATGGTTAGAAATTATTTATAGATGGTTAGCTATAATAGATAGATGGTTAGATATGATGGATGTTAGATATAATGAAAGATTGTTATATGTGATGGATAGTTAGATATGATGGTTAACTATTAAAAATGGATGGCATCGATGATGGATCTGTCATCCTGTTCAAGGCTTGTTTACGTCTGGAGCGCTCAGATGAAAGCTCTGGGCGCTGGCTGCTTTGGGTTTTAGGTGCAGTAAATCTGGTGAGATCAGGGGAAGTTTAGACTGTACGGACAGCCTGTTGATGGTACTGAAGGATTCAGTTTGTGACAGGTGTCAGCGGGACAGAGGAACACTTCATGTGTTTATCAGCGCAGTATTGCATAAGTTTAAGAGTGAGGGTGTGTTGTTTCCACATGCACATCCAAACACTCGTCTGTCATTAGTGTCTGGCTGAAATAAACACTTGACGTTTCTTCCTCCTGCACCAGTGCTTTAGTCCTACACTTCAGTCTCTTTTATACTGCATTTCTACTTCTTTCAGTTTCATAGTGCACTTTATTGTTGGGACAAGTAGTGTTTGGTATGGCAAACATTTGTATTGCCAAAGAATTTGCATTGGAAACATCAAAATAATCAGTGCAAAACAACACGCAGTATGCAAAAAAAAAAAAACAAACAGACAAATTTTTTATATATATTTTATGTAGAAAGTAAGCAAATAAAAACAGGGCAAAAATAAAATAGTATTATATTTGCATGTGCAAAAAACATCTGAAACTATTAGATCAGTTTTTTTCTTTGTAAAATTTCCTTTGAAATTTTTTTATTTATTTGTTTATTTAAAGTTATTAATTTTGCTAACTAAGAAATAAACATTTAATTATTTAGAAGAAATATTATTTTAAATATTATTAAAAAATATTTATTTATTTATTTACATATATTTTTGTTGTGAAATATAAATTAAAATACTATTTAAATGTATATATTTTTTCTATAAATAAATAGAACGGTGCAAAAATAAACAAACAAACAATATTTGCATGTGCAAAGACATGATACCATTAGATCAGTTTTTTTCTTTTTAAAACTTTCCTTTTAAAAAATGTATTTATTTATTTTGTTTTGCTAAATATATATATTTTTAAATAAATATTATTTATTTATTTAAATGTATTTATTTAGCTAAATATAAATAAATATTGTTTATTTATTTATTTATCTAACAAAAATATAAAAATAAAAATAATAATTATACAAATAATAATTTAAAATAAAAATAAACACAGTGCAAAAATAAAATAAATTTTCCATTTGTAAAAATTATTAATTTATTAATTTATGTAAATTTATTTATTTTGCTAAATATAAATAAATATTTTATTACTTAATAAAAATATTTAGTATTTATTTATTTCATATAAAAATAAATATAAATATTTATTTATATTAAACATAAAAAGGTATAAAGATACAAACAGTGCAAAAATAAATCAAACAAACAGTATTTGCATATGCAAAAACATATCTGATACCATTAGATGGTTTTTTTCTAACTTTTAAATTGTCCCTTTGTAAAATTAACTAATTGATCATTTGATTTGATTTATTTTGAATGTATCTATTTTGCTAAATATAAATATTTTATTATTTAAAATAAATATTATTTATTTTTAACATAATAATATAAAAGCAAAAACTAACAAACAATATTTGCAAATGCGAAAACATCTGATATCATTAAACAGGTTTTTTCTTTTTTTTTCTTTTTCTACCTTTGTAAAATGTATTTTATTTATTTATTTCACTAAATATACATTAAAAATAAAAATATTTAAATAATTTAATTTAAAATAAATAGTAAATATTTATGTATTTGTACATAAGTATACAAATATAAACAGTGCAAAAATAAAACAACAATATTTTCCCTTTGTAAAATTAATTATTTAATTTGTTTGTTTGTTTATTTACTAATTTAGCACTTTGGTCACTGTAATGCTGATTTTAAATGTGCTTTATAAATAAATGTTACTATTAAAAGAATTTTCATACAAAGATGACAAACAAATATAAAAAAAGATGAAAAAACAGTGCAAAAATAAAAAAATAAATGAATAAATCATATGTTTGTATGTATTTTGCATTTCTAATAATGACATGCAATTAAAAATGTCTTGTATAACTTGTGTACTTTGTCTAAATGTAGTTGCTTTGCATACTTTCATTGCACTTTTACTTTAACTTACAGTACATACTTGTTTACTTGATTTATATTTTTATTTCTTTGATTATTTCTGTTTGCCTGACTCCTATTCTTTCTTAAATTACTTTTATTTTCTGTATGTACAGGCTTTCCATGCTTTACTTATTAACTGTATCCTAACAAAGCTCTCAGTAACTTAGTGAAACATCTAAATGCTTCAGTTTATCAGTGTTTCCAGATTATTTTTTGTTTCAGTCTCGGTTCACCTAGTGATAGATATGATAGATGCTTAGATATAATGGAAAGGTGGTTATATATGATGGATGGTTAGATATGATGGCTAACTATGAAGTATGGATGGCTAAATATGATGGATGATTAGATATAATGGATAGATGTTAGATATGATGGATGGTTAGATATAATGGAAAGATGGTTATATATGATGGATGGTTAGGTACAATTGTTAACTATGAAGAATGGATGGTTAGATATACTGAAATCGGCGTTAAATATGATAGATGGATGGTTGTATATGATACAGATGGTTAGCTATAATGAATGGATGGCTTGTAGGTACATTTGATGGATTGTTGATTAGATATGATGGTTAACTATGAAGAACGGATGGTTAGATATGATTTATAGTTAAATAGGATATAGATGTTAGATATATTGGATAGGTGGTTATATATGATGGATGGATAGAAATGATGGTTAACTATGAAGAATGGATGGTTAGATATTATGGATGGATGTTAGATATGATGTATTGATGTTAAATATGATATAGATGATTATATAATGTATAGACGTTTAGATACGATGGATGGATATTTAGAAATGATGCATAGATGGTTAAATATGGTACAGATGGTTAGCTATAATGGATGGATGGCTTGTAGGTACATTTGATGGATTGTTGATTAGATATGATGGTTAACTATGAAGAACGGATGGTTAGATATGATTTATAGTTAAATAGGATATAGATGTTAGATATATTGGATAGGTGGTTATATATGATGGATGGATAGAAATGATGGTTAACTATGAAGAATGGATGGTTAGATATTATGGATGGATGTTAGATATGATGTATTGATGTTAAATATGATATAGATGATTATATAATGTATAGACGTTTAGATACGATGGATGGATATTTAGAAATGATGCATAGATGGTTAAATATGGTACAGATGGTTAGCTATAATGGATGGATGGCTTGTAGGTACATTTGATGGATTGTTGATTAGATATGATGGTTAACTATGAAGAACGGATGGTTAGATATGATTTATAGTTAAATAGGATATAGATGTTAGATATATTGGATAGGTGGTTATATATGATGGATGGATAGAAATGATGGTTAACTATGAAGAATGGATGGTTAGATATTATGGATGGATGTTAGATATGATGTATTGATGTTAAATATGATATAGATGATTATATAATGTATAGACGTTTAGATACGATGGATGGATATTTAGAAATGATGCATAGATGGTTAAATATGGTACAGATGGTTAGCTATAATGGATGGATGGCTTGTAGGTACATTTGATGGATTGTTGATTAGATATGATGGATGTTAGAAATAATGTAAAGATGGTTATATATGATGGAAAGATAGTTAAATGTGATATAGATGGTTAAATATAATGGATAGATGTTATATATATGATGAATGGATGTTACTTAATTATAATATAGATGGTTAACTATAATGGATGGATGGCTCGATATGATGTATGATGCTTAACTATGAAAAATGGATGGATAGATATGATGGACAAATGCTTATATAATAGATAGTTGTTAGATATGATGGCTGATGGTTAATTATAAGGAATGGATGGCTATATATGACAGATTGCTAGATATGATGGATGAATGATTGGATATAAAAATGATAGATATGAGGATTATGGGTAAATATGAAGAATGGATGGTTAAAATGATGGATGAGTGGTTATATGATATATAGATAGATAGTCACATATGATGGATTATTGATGACTATGAAAAATAGATGCTTAGATATAATGGATGGATATTAAATGATATAAAAATGATTGAAATGTGATTTATGATATGAAAAATTGTGAATATTATATTTCTCCTGTCATTTAGTTGCAGTGAATTTGATGTGGACTTATCTTTAAAATAAGAAATGTCCTTTCCTGCTGAGTTTAACTTGGTTTATGAAAATGTGAAGCCCTAGATAATACATTTTCATCTTTCTAATATGTTAGCCTGTGCATGTCTATGCTGATTAAATCATCTGCTGTGTTTGTTGTCTCGATGGAGCTACAAGACCAGCACCGCTAGTTGGTTAACCTTCTGAATATTGCCAAAAATGAAATCTCAATCCCCACCGCTGATATTGTTATCATGACTGACGTCACTGAGGAGCAGCTAGATGTGCAATCATGAGCAATGACTGGGGGCAGCTGTGGCCTAATGGTGAGAGAGTTGGGCTTGTAACCCAAAAGGTTGCCGGTTCGATTCCCACACCGGCAGGAATTGAAGGTGGGAATTGTGAATGAACACGCTCTTTCCACCTTCAATACCATAACTGAAGTGCCCTTGAGCAAGGCACTGAACCCCCAGTTGCTCCCCGGGCGCTGGAGCAATGGCTGAAGAACACTCTGGTGTGTGTTCACAGTGTGTGTGTGTGTGTGTGTGTGTGTGTGTGTGTGTTTGTTCACTCCTCTCTGCTGTGTGTGTGTGCACTTGGATGGGTTAAATGCAGAGGGCCAATTTCGAGTATGGGTCACCATACTTTCACAATACGCATTATGTGGTGCTCTTAATGTGGACTGTTGTCATTCTCATCGTCATTTTTGCTGGTCATCTGCAGACATCACATATCAAGTGAACTACTTGTCCATGGATGAGCCCGGAGTGGGTCGTTTCCTTGTGGCCATGTCCGTACAGGGTGTCGTCTTCATCGCCCTGCTCTTTTTCATTGAGCTCCGGTGCATCCACATACTACTCAACCTCTGTAGAAGACGCAAAAAGGTGGGAGAAGAAAGAAAAGACAGGATATGGTGCTGGCGTTTTATTGATTTGCATGCTAACAATCAGCTGTGGGTGTGTGTTTTTGTCAGATTTTGCTGTTGGCAGAAGAAGCTCTTCAACCCGAGGACAGAGACGTTGCAGAGGAGAGGAAGAGGGTTTTGGAGTGCCAGCCGGTGGTTGAGTCAATGGTGGGCAGCCCACTTATCCTACAGGAGCTCAGCAAGGTACGCTGTTCATATTGGATTGTTAAGCTCCAATCTACAGTATGCTAATTTTCGAAAAAGCATTTCGAAGTTGAGTTTTCTAGAAGATTACATCAGATCATCTTCAGAACATGCTGAAAGTGTGTTTTGCAATGCTTTAATGTATTGACATGCATGTTCCACTCTATCATTGCCACAAAGCCCTGAGTGTACAAAACCAGTCGAGTGGCGCCATCTATTGTCCAAAGTGTATGAAACATGCAGAAAATCTGTTGAAATCTCTAAATCACTTGAAATAATTTGGCCCAAAGTCATTTTATAGCTTTTTATAGCTTTCTGCTATTTTGCTATTTTTTCTGTGGTTGTGTTTCACTAGGTATACACAGGTTGGCCGTCGCTGTTAGCGGTGGACCGTTTGTCTTTGGCGGTTGGGAAGGGCGAGTGCTTTGGTTTACTGGGATTTAACGGAGCAGGGAAGACTACGACATTCAAAATGCTGACTGGAGATGAAAGCATAACTTCAGGAGATGCCTTTATTGATGGCTACAGCATCCTCCGGGATGTGAAAAAGGTTGGGCATTTTAATAAAAGATTCGGTTCCTTAACACTGGAAATGAACATTTAGATATAAGACACATTTAAAGTGTTTTTTCACTGATATTTGGAATAAGTGAATGGCTTAACACAGTATTGAATATGACTTCAGGTGCAGCAAAGAATTGGCTACTGTCCCCAGTTTGACGCGGTGCTAGATCACATGACGGGGCGGGAAACCCTGAGCATGTATGCCAGACTGAGGGGCATCCCAGAGAAATATGTCACAGCCTGTGTAGAAAACGTCCTGCGTTCGCTGCTGCTCGAACCTCACGCTGACAAACTTGTCCGCAGTTACAGGTATGAAAATGAGACCTGAGAGAAAGTGGATGGATGAATGGATGATCAGAGGTTGGGTGGTTTGAAATGATGGCCGGTTAGATTTGATGGTTATATGAGGGTTAGATATGATACTTGGTATAGATGATTATATGCGACAAATGGACTGATAAATATACTATATGGATGGTTAGGTATGATTGATGAATGTTCAGAAATAATAGAAGATTAGGATTTATGGTTAGATAAGCGTTATATGTGATAGATAATGGTCAGATATGATAAAAAGATGGTTAAATATGATATATAAATGTTAGATATGATAAATGAGTGGTTATTTATGATAGATGATTAGGTTTGATGGATAGATAAGAGTTAGAAATGGTTGGGTGGATAGAGATATTTATTGGGTGGTTAGACATGATTTGTAGGTGGTTCAGTAATTTGATGAATGGATGGTAAAATATTTAATGGATGTGTAGATATGATTCATGGATGGTTATATATGGTTCGTGGGTGGTTAGATAAGATAAATGGCTGGTAAAATATGATATATGGATGTTAGATATGACTAATTTTTAGATATGATTCACGGATGGTTAGATATAATTCATGGATGTTAGATAAGATTTGTAGATGGTTAAATATGATTGATGGGTGGTTAGAAATGATGGCCTATTATATGTTATGGTTATATGAGCATTAGATATGAAATATAGATGTTAGATGGGATAAATGGATTGATAAATAAGATATATGGATGGTTAGATATAAATGACGAATGGGAAGGATGATTTGTGAATGATAGATATGATTCATGGATTGGGAGATATGATTTGTGTATAGTTAGATATGATTCATGGGTGCTTAGATATGATTTGTGAATAGTTTTATATGATTTGTGGGTGGTTAGATATGATTTGTGAGTAGTTTGATATGATTCATGAGTGCTTAGATATGATTTGTGAGTAGTTTGATATGATTCATGAGTGCTTAGATATGATTTGTGAGTAGTTTGATATGATTCATGAGTGCTTAGATATGATTTGTGAGTAGTTTGATATGATTTGTGGGTGGTTAGATATGATTTGTGGATAGTTTGATATGATTTGTGGGTGGTTAGATATGATTTGTGAGTAGTTTGATATGATTTGTGGGTGGTTAGATATGATTTGTGGATAGTTTGATATGATTTGTGGGTGGTTAGATATGATTTGTGGATAGTTTGATATGATTTGTGGGTGGTTAGATATGATTTGTGGATAGTTTGATATGATTCGTGGGTGGTTAGATATGATTTGTGAGTAGTTTGATATGATATATCATATTATATTTTTCGATTTAGGTTTGGTTTCTTGCCACCTTCATTTCACCTAAATATCACTATCTAAATGTTACATTCTGCACCCTACAATTATCATTTAAATCGTAACAATTCATGAGTGCTTAGATATGATTTGTGAGTAGTTTGATCTGATTCATGAGTGCTTAGATATGATTTGTGAGTAGTTTGATATGATTCATGAGTGCTTAGATATGATTTGTGAGTAGTTTGATATGATTCATGAGTGCTTAGATATGATTTGTGAGTAGTTTGATATGATTCATGGGAGGTTAGATATGATTTGTGAGTAGTTTGATATGATTCATGAGTTTGATTCATGGGTGTGATATGTGGTGTGATATATGATTTGTGGATAGTTTGATATGATTCATGAGGGCTTAGATATGATTTGTGGATAGTTTGATATGATTTGTGGGTGGTTAGATATGATTTGTGAGTAGTTTGATATGATTCATGAGTGCTTAGATATGATTTGTGAGTAGTTTGATATGATTCATGGGAGGTTAGATATGATTTGTGAGTAGTTTGATATGATTCATGAGTTTGATTCATGGGTGTGATATGTGGTGTGATATATGATTTGTGGATAGTTTGATATGATTTGTGGGTGGTTAGATATGATTTGTGGATAGTTTGATATGATTTGTGGGTGGTTAGATATGATTTGTGAGTAGTTTGATATGATTCATGGGAGGTTAGATATGATTTGTGAGTAGTTTGATCTGATTCATGAGTGCTTAGATATGATTTGAGTAGTTTGATATGATTCATGAGTGCTTAGATATGATTTGTGAGTAGTTTGATATGATTCATGAGTGCTTAGGTATGATTTGTGAGTAGTTTGATAAGATTCATGAGTGCTTAGATATGATTTGTGAGTAGTTTGATATGATTCATGGGAGGTTAGATATGATTTGTGAGTAGTTTGATATGATTCATGAGTTTGATTCATGGGTGTGATATGTGGTGTGATATATGATTTGTGGATAGTTTGATATGATTCATGAGGGCTTAGATATGATTTGTGGATAGTTTGATATGATTTGTGGGTGGTTAGATATGATTTGTGAGTAGTTTGATATGATTCATGGGAGGTTAGTTATGATTTGTGAGTAGTTTGATATGATTCATGAGTTTGATTCATGGGTGTGATATGTGGTGTGATATATGATTTGTGGATAGTTTGATATGATTTGTGGGTGGTTAGATATGATTTGTGGATAGTTTGATATGATTTGTGGGTGGTTAGATATGATTTGTGAGTAGTTTGATATGATTCATGAGTGCTTAGATATGATTTGTGAGTAGTTTGGTATGATTCATGAGTGCTTAGATATGATTTGTGAGTAGTTTGATATGATTCATGAGTGCTTAGATATGATTTGTGAGTAGTTTGATATGATTCATGGGAGGTTAGATATGATTTGTGAGTAGTTTGATATGATTCATGAGTGCTTAGATATGATTTGTGAGTAGTTTGATATGATTCATGGGAGGTTAGATATGATTTGTGAGTAGTTTGATATGATTCATGAGTGCTTAGATATGATTTGTGAGTAGTTTGATATGATTCAAGGGAGGTTAGATATGATTTGTGGATAGTTTGATATGATTCATGAGGGCTTAGATATGATTTGTGGATAGTTTGATATGATTTGTGGGTGGTTAGATATGATTTGTGGATAGTTTGATATGATTTGTGGGTGGTTAGATATGATTTGTGAGTAGTTTGATATGATATATCATATTATATTTTTCGATTTAGGTTTGGTTTCTTGCCATCTTCATTTCACCTAAATATCTAAATGTTACATTCTGCACCCTAGAATTATCATTTAAATCGTAACAATTCATGAGTGCTTAGATATGATTTGTGAGTAGTTTGATATGATTCATGAGTGCTTAGATATGATTTGTGAGTAGTTTGATATGATTCATGAGTGCTTAGATATGATTTGTGAGTAGTTTGATATGATTCATGAGTGCTTAGATATGATTTGTGAGTAGTTTGATATGATTCATGGGAGGTTAGATATGATTTGTGAGTAGTTTGATATGATTCATGAGTGCTTAGATATGATTTGTGAGTAGTTTGATATGATTCGTGGGTGGTTAGATATGATTTGTGGATAGTTTGATATGATTCATGGGAGGTTAGATATGATTTGTGAGTAGTTTGATATGATTCATGAGTGCTTAGATATGATTTGTGAGTAGTTTGATATGATTCGTGGGTGGTTAGATATGATTTGTGGATAGTTTGATATGATTCATGAGTGCTTAGATATGATTTGTGAGTAGTTTGATATGATTCATGAGTGCTTAGATATGATTTGTGAGTAGTTTGATATGATTCATGGGAGGTTAGATATGATTTGTGAGTAGTTTGATATGATTCATGAGTGCTTAGATATGATTTGTGAGTAGTTTGATATGATTCATGAGTGCTTAGATATGATTTGTGAGTAGTTTGATATGATTCATGAGTGCTTAGATATGATTTGTGAGTAGTTTGATATGATTCATGAGTGCTTAGATATGATTTGTGAGTAGTTTGATATGATTCATGAGTGCTTAGATATGATTTGTGAGTAGTTTGATATGATTCATGGGAGGTTAGATATGATTTGTGAGTAGTTTGATATGATTCATGAGTGCTTAGATATGATTTGTGAGTAGTTTGATATGATTCGTGGGTGGTTAGATATGATTTGTGGATAGTTTGATATGATTCATGGGAGGTTAGATATGATTTGTGAGTAGTTTGATATGATTCATGAGTGCTTAGATATGATTTGTGAGTAGTTTGATATGATTCGTGGGTGGTTAGATATGATTTGTGGATAGTTTGATATGATTCATGAGTGCTTAGATATGATTTGTGAGTAGTTTGATAAGATTCATGGGAGGTTAGATATGATTTGTGAGTAGTTTGATATGATTCATGAGTTTGATTCATGGGTGTGATATGTGGTGTGATATATGATTTGTGGATAGTTTGATATGATTCATGAGGGCTTAGATATGATTTGTGGATAGTTTGATATGATTCATGAGGGCTTAGATATGATTTGTGAGTAGTTTGATATGATTCATGAGTGCTTAGATATGATTTGTGAGTAGTTTGATATGATTCGTGGGTGGTTAGATATGATTTGTGGATAGTTTGATATGATTCATGAGTGCTTAGATATGATTTGTGAGTAGTTTGATATGATTCATGAGTGCTTAGATATGATTTGTGGATAGTTTGATATGATTCATGAGTGCTTAGATATGATTTGTGGATAGTTTGATATGATTCATGAGGGCTTAGATATGATTTGTGAGTAGTTTGATATGATTCATGAGTGCTTAGATATGATTTGTGAGTAGTTTGATATGATTCGTGGGTGGTTAGATATGATTTGTGGATAGTTTGATATGATTCATGAGTGCTTAGATATGATTTGTGAGTAGTTTGATATGATTCATGAGTGCTTAGATATGATTTGTGGATAGTTTGATATGATTCATGAGTGCTTAGATATGATTTGTGGATAGTTTGATATGATTCATGAGTGCTTAGATATGATTTGTGGATAGTTTGATATGATTCATGAGTGCTTAGATATGATTTGTGGATAGTTTGATATGATTCATGAGTGCTTAGATATGATTTGTGAGTAGTTTGATATGATTCATGAGTGCTTAGATATGATTTGTGGATAGTTTGATATGATTCATGAGTGCTTAGATATGATTTGTGAGTAGTTTGATATGATTCATGAGGGCTTAGATATGATTTGTGGATAGTTTGATATGATTCATGAGTGCTTAGATATGATTTGTGGATAGTTTGATATGATTCATGAGTGCTTAGATATGATTTGTGGATAGTTTGATATGATTCATGAGTGCTTAGATATGATTTGTGAGTAGTTTGATATGATTCATGAGTGCTTAGATATGATTTGTGGATAGTTTGATATGATTCATGAGTGCTTAGATATGATTTGTGAGTAGTTTGATATGATTCATGAGTGCTTAGATATGATTTGTGGATAGTTTGATATGATTCATGAGTGCTTAGATATGATTTGTGGATAGTTTGATATGATTCATGAGTGCTTAGATATGATTTGTGAGTAGTTTGATATGATTCATGAGTGCTTAGATATGATTTGTGGATAGTTTGATATGATTCATGAGTGCTTAGATATGATTTGTGAGTAGTTTGATATGATTCATGAGTGCTTAGATATGATTTGTGAGTAGTTTGATATGATTCATGGGAGGTTAGATATGATTTGTGAGTAGTTTGATATGATTCATGAGTGCTTAGATATGATTTGTGGATAGTTTGATATGATTCATGAGGGCTTAGATATTATTTGTGAGTAGTTTGATATGATCCATGGACGGTTATATATGATTCTTGGATGGTTAGATATGATTTGTGGATTGTTTGGTATAATTTGTGGATAGTTAGATATGATTCATGGGTGGTTACATATGATTTGTGGATAGTTAGATATGATTTGTGGATAGTTAGATATGATTTGTGGGTGCTTAGATATGATTCAGGGAGGGTTCGATATGATTCATGAATGTTTAGATATGATTTGTGGATGGTTAGATATGATTTTTGAGTGGTTAGATATGATTTGTTGATATGATCCATGGATGGTTAGATGTGATTCATGGGTGGCTATATATGATTCATGAGTGGTTATATATGATTCTCGGATGGCTAGATATGATTTGTAGATAGTTAGATATGATCCATGAGTGGTTAGATATGATTTGTGGATAGTTAGATATGATCCATGAGTGGTTAGATATGATTTGTGGATGGTGTGAGTTGCGGGTGTTAGATATGATTTGTGGATAGTTAGATATGAATGATGGGAGGTTAGATATGATGGATGGATGTTAGATGATTAGATTTGATGGTTAAATGTTGTACTGTAGATGGATGGTTAAATGTGATGTTATGGTAAAATATGATGAATGGTTTAGGTAGATATGATACATGGATTGTAAATGATGGCTGGATAGATTTTAAGTATATATAGATAATGGTTAGATATGAGGATGATTAGGTTTGGTGGTTAGATGATGGTTTAATATCGTGTTTGGAATGTTAGATATAATTGATTGATGTTTAGATAAATGCATGTGTGAATACGATGCACTAGTTTATTGAAGTGTAAGGAAACAACAGGAAAATGTGAATGTCAGAAGCTAACTGGTTTGTTATATGCTGTTACGGTGTATATTAAGTTGTCTATTGGGTCCTACACAGTGGCGGCAATAAGAGGAAGCTGAGTGCAGGCATGGCTCTAATTGGTGGGCCACCCGTGATCTTTCTGGATGAGCCGTCCACTGGCATGGACCCCGTGGCCAGACGGCTGCTGTGGGATGCAATTACACGCACCAGAGAGTCAGGCAAAGCCATCATCATAACCTCACACAGGTAAGCCACACATCACCTCACTAATTCAGAAATAAATCTGAAATGTTGCATCAGATCAAACTATATTTCTTTCTCTCTCTCCAGTATGGAGGAGTGTGAGGCGCTGTGCACCCGGCTGGCTGTCATGGTGAATGGCCAGTTTAAATGCCTGGGCAGCCCGCAGCACCTAAAGAGCAAGTTTGGGAGCGGATACACGCTGCTGGCGAAGGTCCATGTGGAAACGGAGTTGGAGGAGATGGACCTTCAGCTCTTCAAAGACTTCATTGAAAGCACCTTCCCAGGTATTTAAATGCACAGCTTTGTATTTCCACTGGACAGTTTGATGGGTTTTATAACCTTTAATCCGATGGCTCTTACAGGAAGTTTACTAAAGGATGAACACCAGGGGATGGTCCACTATCACCTGACTGACAAAACTCTCACCTGGGCACAGGTATGTCTGAAAACACATGCATACTCGCATCCTTGGCTCATGCTGAGTGGAATGAACACCAAAACGTAAAAGTCGTAAGGTTTAGTTTTTTCGCTATTTTTAATGGTTTGAAAAACCTGCTTTCTAGAAATCGTCCTCGATGGTTTGTCAGATTTTCTTCAGAATTGGCTCAGATCATCTTCAGACCATTCTGGCTAAAAGTTACAGAATTCAAGTTGATTAATCAAACCGTTCATGAATAACGTGTGACCAAATTCTATTAAGAGCACGCAAAAATGCCAAAAGAGTAAATTTCAACCTTTTTTGATAATTATTGGCCTAGAGAGTCAAAATAATTGTCCTGCAGTGTTAAGACTAGTTCGCAGAAGTATTTATTTATTTTTTTACATGATCTCAACCATTTAACGAATTATTTGATTGACAGCAGTAGTTCTAGAGGCAAAGTTGTCCGGTATCAGGAGTTCTGTCGTGTGATACGAATATCGTGCATTTGTGCGAAAGACCACATGACGTACAATCGTTTACGCCCTTAAAAAAAACTAAAATAACACCCCCCAGTGGCTGATTTCTTTCAAATATCTCTCGAGTTTCGTTCCGATCGGCTCAAACTTGTTTTTGGGATACGAAAATGTCATTGTAGACGCTTGTGGCACTTTGGACCAAGACCATGCACATAGTTTTTTATGTTGATAGAACAAATGGTTGCGTTTTCCCCCCCCTCTTATAGTGCCACCAAGTGGGCAAGTATGGGGTCAAATTTCCTTCAAAAGTATTGCGCTCACAGATCGAAAAATAACAAGCGTGAATCAAAGATTTGAAAACGCATGTAAAAATATATCGCACGCAAATGAAAATTAAATGCAAAGACATTCAGAAGAATAAAATACGTGGACACAAACTGAAAAATAATAAGCACAAGATAAATATTTATACACTTGCACGCACAAATCTGAAACGTGAATTCACAGTTATTTGATTCACTCTTAAAATCGTGTTTTCTGCTCACATTTTTAGTTTTCGTACGTTTACGCTCTTTGCTCACTCGCTCTCGGTTCAACAATCTGCGCTTGGTTTTCTAAATGTTGCGCTCCTGGTTTCATGTAAATGAGGGCGGGCTCAAACATCACCATTGGTTCACCAGATGTGATTGACAGCCTCCTTCTCTAGCCAATCGATCAAAGCGCAGAAGTTGACGTCACTCCAATGCGTGATGGATGATTCCCGTCAGGACAATGCTGGACAGTCTCAGTAGATTTTCCATAAGTATATTTTGTATGTTGAAAGTTGTACCCGTTTTACACCGCGGTCAAGCCAGCCGCCACCTGAATTCTGCTGCACGTCTATTTGTGGTATTACGGTACAGAGACTCGAAGCAGTCAAAAAGCTGACGAACATCTATATTCAGCGGGTAAAAATCAAATGTGCCCGAAAATAAGGGGAAACTATTTAAAAACATATCAATATCGTAGGCTTCATTAAAAAAAGATACAATTTGAATATACTTAACAGTGTAGTTTTCTTGAGAAATAAAGTCATATTGTACATGTGTTATTAAAATTCCTTCAGAGTTAACATGAACACTTCAATAAATTATTTTTCTCTGAATGACCGTGTCTCTATCTTTGTCAGCTTTCATGAGATTTTACTGTAGAATTTAGCAGAAAATAAATGGCAAATTCAGTCACTATTACCAGTTCTTCACATGTAACACTCAAAATCCTTCATAGTTAACATGAAAATTTCTATTCATACTTCTTCAGAATACTCAAGACTCTGTCTGTGTCAGTTTTCATGACATTTTACTATAGAATTTAGCAGAAAATGAATTGCAAATTCTGTCACTATGCATTATAATGCATTAACGTTTGCATCTATATCTCATATTTTCTAAAAGCTAAGGGAGCAAAGTGTTTTTAAAATCAGTCAAATTATCTAGTTAATACAAAACTCTCATCAACATAAATTCATATAACATAATAAATGTTAATATTAAATAACCACAGTTAGTCTTTAGATAAGACCAGTAAATTACAATACTTTATCATCAACCAGGTAAAACTTCCTAATCATGTTTTCTTCTGGATTATTTTGCTATAACAAATGTGTTTTGCAGCAACCAAAAGATCAGAAGTAATTGTTAAAAAGTGAAGGATCAAGAACACAACTAAAGCAAACATTGATCACATGAATCTAAACCTCTGTTCTCAATCATAATTTAGTCAATCTGGTCAGTAATGAATGAAGCTGGTGCTGCTGTGTGTGGAGCTGTTTAGTCCTCCTCTGCTGAGATCTTCAGAGATTTATTGTGTTTTATTTCAGTTGATTTCATCTGAGGCTGTGACTAAGTCTGTTATAGCTGTCTTTCTGTTTGTCTCTTCTTTTTTGTGCTTCTCTTTGCTTCATTAATTTTGCTTAACATTCTCTTTAAGTTCATCTCTGCTTCAGTGTTCAGTTAACACTGTGGGACCAAATACACTCTGAGCATTGTTGATGGATTTTATTAAAAAATAGATTTTTTTTTTATTATTTTTTTGTATTGCATACAAAATGTAAATGCAATAGAAAAATTAACTGAGACTGTCCAGCATTGTCCTGACGGGAATCATCCATCACGCATTGGAGTGACGTCAACTTCTGCGCTTTGATCGATTGGCTAGAGAAGGAGGCTGTCAATCACATCTGGTGAACCAATGGTGATGTTTGAGCCCGCCCTCATTTACATGAAACCAGGAGCGCAACATTTAGAAAACCAAGCGCAGATTGTTGAACCGAGAGCGAGTGAGCAAAGAGCGTAAACGTACGAAAACTAAAAATGTGAGCAGAAAACACGATTTTAAGAGTGAATCAAATAACTGTGAATTCACGTTTCAGATTAGTGCGTGCAAGTGTATAAATATTTATCTTGTGCTTATTATTTTTCAGTTTGTGTCCACGTATTTTATTCTTCTGAATGTCTTTGCATTTAATTTTCATTTGCGTGCGATATATTTTTACATGCGTTTTCAAATCTTTGATTCACGCTTGTTATTTTTCGATCTGTGAGCGCAATACTTTTGAAGGAAATTTGACCCCATAGGCAAGCTCTGCAATTTTTTTCCTGTGATCTCAGATTGAGCTCTTATATAAATGGTCTGAGTTTAGCGATGATATCTCAGGCCTTTCAGGAGTTATAGGCATTTTACTAAAAGAGTCCCTGCCCCTTAAAATCGTTTTGGGATCCCTTTGCGATGGTGAGTCGAAAGTTCAACTTTTTTTTTTTTTATAATTATTGATATTCACTCTCCAGAGATCCTTTCTGCATTTGTTGGTTCTGATTGGGCGAAAAACTAGGACTAGTTTGCAATAGTAGTTTTTTCAAAAAATGTGAAATACCCGAAAATTTCGCCCATGATCGAATCTGAGTTATGAGCGTCTTCGTCAGGCCAATTGAGGCGAGCCTTGGTCATGTTGTAGGTGGTGTGAGTACTACCATCCCTCCAAGTTTCAAGTCTCTACGACTTACGGTTTGGTCTGCACGATCAGTTTTACATGGAGATCTCTGATCCATGACCATTCTAACAATTAAAATAATTCAGCACTAACACATTTCTGTGTCATTTCGTCTCAGGTGTTTGGTGTTCTAGAAACAGCCAAAGAGAAGTACAGCATCGAGGACTACTGCGTCAGCCAGATCTCTCTGGAGCAGGTGTTCCTCGGCTTCGCCCAGTTCCAACACTGCGCCGAGGCCTGCAGGAAATGACACGCTCTCAAGCACTAAAGGGGCGGAGCTCCTCGATCTAACCTTCACCTGATGAGTAGGAGGTACAGCCTGGGCCGACTGACTCTCCGTCAGACCACTGGACATTGCTCAGGTGTCTCTCTCTCTTCACATACACATCTCTGACATGATCATACGTACGTAACACACACACTGTGTCGCACAGAGACCGGCCCCCCCAGTAGAGGGTTTATATAGTCTGTGTGTGCGTCTGCAAACAGTTTGAGTTTCAACGGGAGGTTCGTCACATCGTCGGAAACAGTCTTTTGACTTTAGAAAGGACGTTTGTTCATCATCTGTAAGCGAGTGTGTGCACTTGTGTATGAGTGCTGTGTTATTTATAAAAGTCTTTTTTTCATTTGGTTCCGCTCACCTGTTTTCTACTGTGGTCTCAACGCTTAAGAATATGCAAAAAGGCCAGAAATATCAGAATATGCGACGTCCAAAATATGATATTAAATCTGCTTTGTGGGATTTGCAATGTTGTCAAATATCAGATTTCAAGAGATGTTACTGAATATAAATGTAAAACGTTTATAGAATAGCTTTAGGTCATTTATAGAATTTATACAATAGATTTATTCCCCTTATCTAGGTAGGCATTTAAAGTCAGCTATATCAATTTATCTTGAAAAAAAAAAAAGTAAATCATTCCAAATACTACGTTTTCGTATGTCTGTCCAAATAAGTCACTTTTAATTTTTTTCCACTTTTCGGCAAGTGCGGCATTCCTCCTCCGGATTGTGACTATGGAGGATTTTTTTGAAGTGTGCAATTTCGCAGATGACCACTAGAGGACGTACAGTGCACTTTTTGTTTTGTTTTTTGTACATTGGCATCAAACTGAATGTGTCTTTGGATACACTAAATATCCGCTTGAGTGATTCTGTCACAGAGCAAAACCCACAAGCTTGTGTTTTGTTTTGTTATCTTGCACTACTGATGTGGACCAACTCATGCACCTTCAGAAACATCCATGGATATTAATTCAAGAGGGTTTAGTGTAAGATTAATTATGTGTAAAATCATTCTTGAATGTTTTAGGAACTATTTCATGTTGGTGAGGCTCAGTGACTCTCAGGTCATGCTGCTATGCTCATTTCTACATCATTTATGCTAGGTTTTCCGATTGAGTCTTTCTTCAACATGATTTTACATCGTTGCAGTGATTGAGAGTAAAGCAGCATGGCTTCCCTTCTAGACCGTACTGACGTTTCCGTCCACGTTCGTGTGAACTGAATGTACTTTTGTAGCGAAGGAAGAAAACACGGGCTCATTCGAACACACTGACGTACTGTAGATATAATAGGGCTTTTCTACGTTTTTTTTTTTGTCGTTGATCGGTCTGTTTTGCACAGTGCTCTGGCTGTCGTGTCTGAACTGCTTGTTTGAAACTGAAATATTGCATTTTGAGAATGGAGAAGGCAAACTTGGGAATGTTAATGATGACAATGTTGATTTAAAAATGGTGAAAATGTATACCATAATGCAAAAAGGGAATTTACATTGTAATCTCGTGTACTGTATCACTAAATTAACCGTGTGAGAAATGTAAGTATTGCCATTTTCCTTTTTTATTAAATCTGCCTTATGCAAAGGAATTGTGCTTGTTGTCGTTTTCTTTTCATATACACTACCAGTCAAAAGTTTTTTTTTTAAAGAAGTCTTTTCTGCTGTTCTTCTGAACTTTCTATTCATCAAAGAAACCTGAAAAAATTCTACTCGGTTGTTTTTAACATAATACTAATAATACTACATGTTTTTTCAGCAGCAAATCAGATTATTAGAATGATTTCTGAAGGATCATGTGACTTTAAATATTCAGGTTTGATCTCAGGAATAAATTACATTTTAATGTATAATCAAATGGAAAGCAGTTATTTTAAATAGTAAAAATATTTCAAAATTTTACTGTTTCTGCTGTACTTTGGATCAAATAAATGCAGGATTGCTGAGCAGAAGAGTCTTCTTTAAAAAACATTAAAAATGTTGCTGTTCAAAAACTTTTGACTGGTAGTGTAGATTGTGTTTATTATCCTGTGGTCCCGTTCACACACTGATGGCTGATTTCATCAATAATTACCAACTAAATCTGAACCTGCTCTTGTTTACTTTTCAGGAGTGTGAAGTACTTGAATAATTGTTTTTATTATCATTATTACAAATTTAGAAAATACTAAATGACTTGTGCGTAACAGAACCGAAGATTTTGTCTCAGTGTTTTTATTCATTCATTGAAAGTCAATGAACTCCAGTGTTGTCCATACAGAGAGGAAATTTAACGAGAGAGTGAGAAAATAATGACCAGAGGTTTTCGAGAACAATAAGAATATGTATTTTTAATAATTAAATAAGTACTGTTCTTTAGAAAAAAAAATGCTTTAGGTCTCACAAATTCTTTGCTTTTTAAGCATTATGTGTATTTGAAGCATTTCCAACAATGACTGTATGATTTTGAGATGCATCTTTTCACACTGAGGACAATTGAGGGACTCGTATGTGACTATTACAGAAGGCTCAAACGCTCACTGATGCTTCAGAAGGATTTCCATCCAATTTCCATTGTCCGCTTTGGATAGAAGCGTCTTCTAAATGTCTTAATGTAAATGTAAAGATAAACCCTAATGAATTAAAAACTTTTGCACAGAATGAAAAGATGAAATCTCAAGTGAAAAGATCGATCTTAAGGAAAGGGTGCTGAAAAAACAATGAATTTGTGGGACCTGAAGGATTTTTCTGAAGGACAGCAGGCAGTTTAACTGTTCAGGACAAACAAGGGTCTCATGAACAACTATCAGTAAACAAACAACAACAACAACAACAACAACAACAAAAAACAGCTGTGGATCATTCAGGTAACAACACAGTATTAAGATTTAAGGGGGTGTAAACTTTTGAACGGGGTCATTTTTATAAATTCAACTATTATTTTCTCTTGTGGACTATATGTAAATGTCTTTTATGAGAAATATCTTATTCATGTGATCTTATTTTGGTCAAATAATTAACTTTTTGCAGATTCTGCAACAGGTATGTAAACTTTTGACATTCACATAATTCTCAATTATTTCCATGACATTTTCTCATGTTATATTCCATTTTAGTACTTAAATCCAACTTCTCTTCTGTATTCACTGACTTCTTAACAGTATAAAAAGGTGTAAGACTGGTGTTAGCATTGCATATTAGCATATTTCCAAAAAATGTCACCCAATTGGTGACAGGTGTGTATCTTTTTTAAGCATATGAGTACAGATATAATAATTCCATTAGTCATCTTGAGCTTTTGTGTTCTTAGACCTGTTAGCACCAAAGACTATAGAATACCCAGAGCCATAGAGAGTGTTCCTTCTAACCCCTGACACAGTTAGCAATAAAAGCTATTCATCCTCAGACAGGTTAATCTTCAGCGATGGGATGAGGATAAATGTCAATGCATTCCGTACAGCAGCAACAAACGGTATGACGGAACCATTAGATAACGTCTGCAGTGTGTCTCAAATGTTGCACAATATTTTCTCTTTGCTAACTTTTTATTTTTAGTAGTCATAACCATGTAAATGAATTAAAACTTTGCAGATGATTCTAATTATTCGAATGCTGAAATGTGTGTGTGTGTGTGTGTGTGTGTGTGTGTGTGTGTGTGTGTGTGTGTGTGTGTGTGTATGTGTATATCCTCTTGAGACCCCGCCCATTGACTTATGTCCTCTGTAGTGGACCTTGTGTTTTCATGAATTTTCTTTGAATTTTTTGAGCTACTCTGTCAAGTCCTGTTGTACTGTGCAGAGGACATCCTGGGCTTTCTAGTGATATGTCATTTGATTGGCTGGCATGCTAGGAACCACTTTTACACTGAATCCAAAATGGCCGACATGCAAATGAGCACATTTTATGGGAAGGACAGAGATATGTAAAATTTAGCTTTTTTACATGTTTTTTACTATTATTATCACATATATATTTGTTTATTAAAGTGTCAGTAACAATACATTTAGCTTTCAAAGCTGTTAAATTGTTTATGTTTCAAAATATCATCCTTTTTTAAATGTCAACTATAGTGGACATCAGGACCATCTTAATGTAATTAATGACTGCATGTTGTAGGAGGCAGAACTGAAGCAGAGAGGATTTTTATAAGATAGTTGAGGGAGACTCTGACTTAGAGCTGTCAGATGAGGATAAATTTGAATGTAACATACAAGAAGATGTTGAAGAAGAGGAAGAAATTGCAGGAGACTCAGATGAGCAGACTGAGACAGACACAGAGACAGAAAGGGAAGAACAGGAAAGATGCTGCACTCTGTGGTTCTGCAGAAGGACAATGCACACCAGCAAATTCACTTCTGAATGGTTGAAGAAAAACAAAATGAAGACTTTGGAGTGGCCTAGTCAAAGTCCTGACCTGAATCCTATTGAGATGCCCACAGCATGACCTTAAAATAGGCGGTCCATGCTCGAAAACCCTCCAATGTGGCTGAATTACAACAATTCTGCCAAGATGAGTGGGCCAAAATTCCTGCACAGCGCCGTAACAGACTCATTGCAAGTTATGGAAAATGCTTGATTTCAGTTGTTTTGTTTTTGTTACATAAATGTTGGATTAATATCCCTTTACAGCCATATTCTGTACAGTTTTGTTGTGTGAGTTTGGCTGTCGTTTCGAACTAAAATGGTCCTGTGGTCCACTACAGTGGACATGCTGTAAAATTAAAAATAAAAACAAAACGTAAAAACTCTAAATTGTAGAATTTTTTTTTTAACCCAAAGGATGTAGGAAATCACAAAAAAACAACAAAAAAGAGGCACTTTTTTTCTTTGGGTCTCAGGATATATATATATTATAAACGGTTTGACATCAAAGTGGTCAAATCGAATTATAATGATAATATAATTCCAGTTGTATAACTAAAAATAAGCCAAGGTGTATAGTCTGAAAATTATATCATCAACACTGGCTTTATATCTTTACTGCGCGCCTCTGATCTGCTTGCGCGCTCGCGTAATTTAAAAATTAACGGTCATTTCGTTTTACTGACTGACTAACATTCGTTGATTGATCTCTGTAATTGATAATTACTTATAATTAATATATATATATATATATATATATATATATATATATATGAGAATAAATATTGTTATTTCAGGGAGATTTGACACGTCTAATTGAAGAAAACGTGATGTTAACCAAGACGTTTTCGTTTACTGAACAAAAGATCATCGTTAATTCAGTGGTAAGAAACGAATGTAATGTTATCCCAGTTACAGTCAAATAAATGATATTCGTTTTTAATGTCTGTTAAGTCCAATATTTCGTTGAAGTCATTATTTGGTGCTTTAATAAACCTAAAATCTGGGTTAGTATGGTATGGTACTTCTAATCTTACATATTAACAAATAAGAAATCAGGGTAAATTGAAGTTATTTTGTCTTCTGGGAA
This sequence comes from Garra rufa, assembly GCF_049309525.1. Taxonomy (NCBI): domain Eukaryota; kingdom Metazoa; phylum Chordata; class Actinopteri; order Cypriniformes; family Cyprinidae; genus Garra; species Garra rufa. The sequence continues at coordinate 15,372,968 of NC_133379.1, read as the reverse complement.
ACGTGTAGGTATCTTCTCTAACTTCTGAAGAGCAGTACTAAATTAAAACAATATGATATTTAGACAAAATAAGAAAAATGCACACATCTCCATTCTGTTCAAAAGTTTTCACTCCAGGCTCTTAATGCATTGCGTTTGAACCTTCTGTAATAGTTGCATATGAGTCCCTCAGTTGTCCTCAGTGTGAAAAGATGGATCTAAAAATCATACAGTCATTGTTGGAAAGAGTTCAAATACACAAAAATGCTGGAAAACCAAAGAATTTGTGGATATTTCTGAAGAACAGCAGGCAGTTTAACTGTTCAAGACAAACAAGGGACTCATGAACAACTATCACTAAACAAAAAACACAGCTGTGGCTCATTCAGGTAACAACACAGTAACAGTATTAAGAATCAAGCGTATGTAAACTTTTGAACGGGGTCATTTGTATAAATTCAACTTATTTTCTCTTGTGTACTATATGCAAACGTCTTCTATGTGAAATATCTTATTCAGGTCAGTACTAAATAAAATTAGCATGCATTGTGCATGATCCCTCTTTATTGTGGTAAAATAGTCAACATTTTGCAGATTCTGCAAGACGTGTGTAAACTTTTGACTTTAACTGTATGTTCTGAGAAAAAAATCTCCCAATTGCAAGAAATAAACACAACTTTGAGGAAAAGTTAATATGTGCCCCTGGACCACAAAACCAGTCATAAGGTTAAATTTTACAAAACTGAGATGTATACATCATATGAAAGTTCAATAAATAAGATTTCTATTGATGTATGGTTTGTTTGGATAGGACAATATTTGGCCAAGATACAACTATTTGAAAATCTGGAATCTGAGGGTGCAAAAAAATCTGAATATTGAGAAAATCACCTGTTCTCCAAATTAAGTTCTTAACAATGCATATTACTAATCAAAAACTACATTTTGATATATTTATGATAGGAATTTTACAAAAAAAATCTTCATGGAACATGATCTTTACTTAATTTCCTAATGATTTTTGGCATAAAAGAAAAATTAATAATTTTGACCCATGCAATGTATTTTTGGCTATTGCTACAAATATACCCCAGCGACTTAAGACTGGTTTTGTGCTCCAGGGTCACATATTGTTATAATAATTAAATAATTCAACTATATTATTAAGTTTTCATCCTTGGAGTGAATGGGCCTTTATTCTTGTTGCAAATGAACATGTATTTAATGTAGTCTGGGATGAGCATCACACAGCCTGTCCTATCTGTGCATTATTATATGACTTGAAACAGGTCACTTAGTGCATAACACCAGACGAAATCTTGCATTGATTAATCAGGTCTAAAGTCACTCCCGAGATGCACTCATGCACTTTGTGTTAACAGGATTTGTGTTTTTTATCAGTTATTTTTAAAAAAAGAGTTTAGTTAGTAGTTAAACCTGTTTGATAATCAGTTAACACATTCAATTAAATAGTGTGGTAAAGCTCGTTTGGTAGACGATTTAAACATTTCTCTCATATGGACTCACATTTGACTATGTGACCTTAATGTAATTTTGATATCAAAACTCAAACATACAGCAGGTTGAAGTTGATGTATGGTTTGTTAGGATAGGACAATATTTGGTTGAAATACAGCTATTTGAAAATCTGGAATCTGAGGGTGCAAAAAAATCTTAATATTGAGAAAATTGCCTTTAATGTTGTACAAATGTTGTTCTTAGCAATGCATATTACTAATCAAAATTTTTTGAAATATTTATGGTAGGAAATTTCCAAAATACCTTCATGGAACATCTTAATATTCTAATGATTTTTGGCATTAAAATCAATCATTTTGACCCATACAATGTATATTTGGCTATTGCTATAAATATATTACTGTGCTACTTAAAACTGGTTTGTGGTCCAGGGTCACAATTATATTAAGGTATTGTTTAGCTTCAAAAGGCTTAGAGTAGACATTTATGGATCACTTTTAAAATAAAGATTTAAAGGTTTAAAGTTTGATAAAAGTCACAGTATCTCTGTGGGTCACAGTTCAGCATTCTCATTTTTTGACAACATCACAATATTTTGTCCTGTTCCTGTCTTGTTTTGATAGGCTGAATAAGATTAAGGATTAACTCAAAGGGTGATGAAACTACACCCACCCTTTATTCTCATGTTCTTTTTTTAATTTGTTCAGGATCACATGAGGTCCCTCCCTTACACAGAAGTTATAAATGTGTGAGCGCACGAGTTGAAAAGCTCAGAAAGAGAAAATGGCTTTTGTGGAGTCGCTCCTGCAGTTTCCCAGCACAGGTACAATACTGGGAGCTTTTCTGTTGCTTCTGGTTTGGTATTTGCTTTCTTCTGGATCCAGATCTCAGAAAGAAGGGAAAGAGCCACCAGGACCCAAACCACTGCCGCTGGTGGGGAACCTGCTGAGCCTTGACATCACACGACCCTTTGACAGCTTTTTTGAGGTGAGAACTTAATCACTTAATCACATTTAAACAGTTATAGTATCCTAACATTTTGACATTTGCATCCTCCAGCTCTCCAAAACGTACGGGAACATTTTCCAAGTGTTTATGGGTTCCAAAAAATCAGTGGTCTTGGTCGGATACAAAACCGTCAAAGATGCTCTCGTGAACCATGCAGAAGAGTTCGGCGACAGAGATACTGGACCTGGTTTTAGGATAACGACACATGTGCATGGTAGGATTCTTCTTTTTTACGTCCCAAAATCTTTTAGATCTTTTAGGATGCATACCGAATTAATCTCCCATACAATGCAGACTGACACAAAATAGTCAGTCTATTTAGTCAGGTGTTGCTGAGACTCATTGCCAGATGGTTTTGTGCTGATCAGGCATCATCTTTTCCAATGGAGAGAACTGGAAAGAGATGCGACGCTTCGCTCTCACCAACCTGCGGGACTTTGGGATGGGCAAGAGAGGAAGTGAAGAGAAAATCATCGAGGAAATTCAGTATCTGAAAGGAGAGTTCGATAAGTTTGAAGGTACAAGCTGAGACACACACATGTGCAATTATGCTCTTAGTTGGTATGATACATTGAGAGATGTTTTGTTGTTTGCTTTTCACAGGGAAAGCTTTCGACACGACACAACCTGTGAACTACGCTGTGTCAAACATCATCTCATCTATAGTGTACGGCAGCAGATTTGAATACACAGACCCTGAATTCACTGAAATGGTGGACAGGGCGAATAAAAATGTTCGGGCTGGTGGATCGACTTCTGTGAGAGTAATTATAACTTGTATATTAACTAGAACTAGAAACATTGCTGACATTGGCTTTTTTAAATCTACATGAGCAGTTAAGTAAATTGTTAACTGGATTGCTCTGACAACAGATGCAATTTGCAAATAAATCAGGAATTGCAAACCAATTCAACAGCTTGTTCACAAGGACATTTCGCATCTCACAACGGGTGTTGATTTCTTCAGTTCCATATAAACAATATGTTTTTGTGAAATGTACCTTGATAACTTTCTCATGTCTCTGAATGTGCATTTCTAGCTGTGCAACATATTTCCGTGGTTGGGTCTGTTTCTGAAAAACAAAAGGAATGTTCAAAACAATATTCTGCAAAATAGACTACAAATGACCAAGTTGATCAATGGGCTTCAGGAGACTCTGAATCCAGACGACCGCAGAGGATTTGTCGACTCCTTTCTCATCCGCAAACAGAGCGACGAGGTATGTCATTTTTTTTACCCACAACATTTTCAATAATCAAGGTGAATCAATATTCATTTTGCCAATTGCATTTGACAGAAATCTGGCAAGAAGGACTCATACTTTCACCAGGAGAATCTTGTGGTGACGGTGGGAAATCTGTTTGTCGCTGGTACTGACACCACAGGAACGACTCTGCGCTGGGGTTTGATGCTTATGGCCAAATACCCTCATATACAGGGTAAAAACACAGTATGGTCAAGAGTTTTTCCTCAGTGGTGAATTCAGTGTTGTTCAAAGGAACAAACTTGTTGGGTTTGTGTGCAGATCGAGTTCAGGAGGAGATTGACAGAGTCATTGGTGGACGTCAGCCAATGGTGGAAGACAGAAAGAAATTACCGTATACAGATGCTGTGATCCATGAAACTCAGAGAATGGCTAACATAGTACCCATGAACCTACCACATATAACCAGCTGTGATGTAACCTTCAATGGATACTTCATCAAGAAGGTCAGCCAGTAGAATAAATATGTATAAGGCCTAGAGAAAATGTGCATCTTGAAAATCAAGGTTTTTGGTCATTTCTCCATTTTCTAGGGCACCACTGTAATTCCTCTGCTGACGTCTGTTTTGAAGGATCCAAGCGAATGGGAAAAACCAAACAGCTTTTACCCAGAACACTTCCTTGATGAGAAGGGACAGTTTGTCAAGAGGGACGCTTTCATGCCCTTTTCTGCAGGTACAGTAAAACTTCAGTTCAAGGCCATAACCATGTCTTGTGTGCAAATCAGTGCAAAAACAATGGCAAAAGTAGTGTAATATATGCCTTAAAGGGGTCCTATTATGCTTTTTCACTTTTTGAACTTTAGCCAGTGTGTGGTGTGTATGTTTGGGCATAAAAAACATCTACAAAGTTACAAATCTCACAGTCCACTCTAAAGGGAGATATGTTTTAAAAAAAATCCCTTTTCAAGAACTACAACGAAACCGCTCAATTGGACTACAGCCTTTTTTTTTCTCGGAGGCTATTATGTCACAACGTAAGTCCCGCATACTGAAATTCAATACGTTGGCGGGTGGGGAATTCGCCTAATTTTAGCCATGTATTATGGACGGCCGCTTTTGGGATGCTACAGCGAGCCTCAGATCGGCTCGTTTAAACGTAACTTTAACAAAAAAGTACGCAAACTGCTCAGGTAGCCATGCTGAAAAGTCCAAAATAAATCGATCCATAATGAAAAAAAGTGCCTCATATGGCTCCGGGGCGGTCGGTAAAAGCCTCCTTTAGCGATCAGATGTGTTAGATTATTGCTTCTGCTGCTGCTGCAAGCAAGTACAAAACCTGCTAGTGCCAAAGCTGTGAGTATTTAAGACATAAATAGCATAAAATAACCCGCAGCAGATCTGTACAGGTGGAGCTGGGGAAGGTGGGTTTCAGAGGAACTCTGCGAAAGAGGAAGCATGCTGCAAAATGCCCAAGTGAACGATACCAGCCATTTCAATAGCTGCAAGCTGCATATGCAACAAGAAACCAATCAGGTTTTGCCAAGTCGTATAACTCTGTGATATCATCAGGTAAGTGTAACAACCCGTCAGTCCGTGTCATCTAGAGTTTCATAGCAGAACTAGGTGTTTATCACTTCAAAACAGCTTAATTGAACAAAAAACCCAGTAGTTTGCATCACTGGTTATACTGTTGGTCGTTACTGTTTGGCCCGCCTTCTTTGATTTGGTTGGTTACTGCAAAGATTTGGACATTTTTAGTGTTGTTTGAACCTCTCTCTCTTTCTTTCTATCTCTCTCACACACACAGGACGTAGGGCTTGTGTTGGAGAGAGTTTGGCCAGGATGGAGCTCTTCCTGTTCTTCACCTCCCTTCTTCAGACCTACCGCTTCACAACTCCACCTGGAGTCTCTGAAGATGAGCTGGATCTCAATGGAATAGTCGGACTGACATTGAATCCATCGCTACACGAGCTGTGTGCGATCAGACGCTCCTGAAGAAAATATCAAGTGAAAACAGAAACAAAACTCAAAAGAGTTGGGTGATTCTTGCACTTGTTTTAGTTTCTGAGTAATATGCTTGGCTATACCGCTTGTAAGCACTTTCAGTAGCTGTGGTCTGCTGAAAGCCTCAAAGGCATCAGGGTTGAAGTAGAGAGAGTACAAAGACGCAGTTTTATTCATCCACAGGCATCTTCCCATGCTTTGCTTTTCTCCTTATCACTAGGAAAAGCAGTGAAGACTTACATCGCTTATATTGTTGCCCTTCGACTGAAAACAACAACCAAAAGCCGCACAATGTGGCATCTTATCAGTATGTTATTTTCTGAGTTGCACTGCCGTAAAAATAGCAACAGTGCAGCCATTCATATCATTGAATTAGTTGTGGCCCCCATAGTCCATAATATGTATAAACCAATGTGGATTTTTTTAAATAACGTAAGTCTTTCATGAGTATTCTGCAACATATTTCAGTAAGAGACATCATTTATGTTATATTAAGCCATACAAGTCTTAATACCTGGGATTCCTTTAAAAATGTTGGTGGCAGCCAGTCAAACACAATACACATATTGTTTTAAAGCAGCTTTATCAAGCAAAGTTAGCTAATATATGTTAAATATTATCTAGTTACGTGCAATAATGCCTGTTTATATAAACAGATTATATAAAGAGAAAATGGTCAATTATTGTCAAGTTTTGGGCTGTACTAATTGGTCAGACTGGGAAAAACATTTGGAGTATTATAGATTGCCAAAAGTTATAAATCAAGGAGAAAGAGTGCAAAAGGCATTTGTGGTTGGCCAAACGGAACCAGAATTTCCAGGGAAGAAATTTTGACAACATTCATGTTTGTTCTTATCATTTTCGGTCAGATGAAATATTAGGCTAATATCTTAATACTGCTTGTGTGTATCTTTACCACCTATTAACTTTAGTTTATCAAAATATTGTACCCTTTCCTGCTTACTAAGTCCTTCTCATTTTTTTTCAACTGGTTTAGACAGCATAAATTAGCAGAACAATGTATTCAGTGTATTAACCATGCAATCCATGCTGTTGTGTACATCTGAGTATTGCTAATACGGCCGCGCATTCGGGTAACTGACCGAATCGTGATGTAACTGCAAACCCTCTATTAAAGGATGACTTCCTTCAGAACCACATAGTGGCATTCCGATATAACCACATGGATTCAGTTGGTAGACAAGCAGTACGGTAGTATGCCATATGCTAATTGTCCATTTGAAATAGTTTTTAAGCACAATATCAGTTGATAAGACCAGTGAAAAAAGAGAGGCCACAGTTCATTTTGCAGAGTTTTACGAGTATATCGCTCTCAGTAAAAAAGTACAAAGTTGTGGTCGGTACCCTATAGGTACAAAAGCTAAAGAATCTTTGTGTCACATTTACCCCTAAATGGTACAGTTAATTATTTAGGCAAAATAAGAGGGATCATACAAAATTCATGTTATTTTTTAGGAGGAAATAATAGTTGAATTTACACAAATCACCCTGTTCAAAAGTTTACATACACTTGATTAATACTGTGTTGTTACCTGAATGATCCACAGCTGGGTTTTTTTGTTTAGTGATAGTTGTTCATGAGTCCCTTGTTTGTCCTGAACAGTTAAACTGCCTGCTGTTCTTCAGAAAAATCCTTAAGGTCCCACAAATTCTTTGGTTTTTCAGCGTATTTGTGTGTTTGAACCCTTTCCAACAATGACTGTATGATTTTGAGATGCATCTTTTCACACTGAGGACAACTGACAGACTCATATTCAACTATTACAGAAGGTTCAAACACTCACTGATGCTCCAGAAGGAAAAACCATGGGTCATTTTTATAAATTCTACTATTGTTTTCTCTTGTGGACTATATGAAAATGTCTTTTTATGTGAACTATCTAATTCAGGTCAGTACTAAATAAAAAATAAACATGCATTTTGTATGATCCCTCTTATTTTGCTAAAATAACTTTTGACTTCAACTGTATTTGAATCTAAAATGTACGTATTAGCACCTTCTGAAATGATACTGTTTTTTCTGAGAGGGCATGGGTTGAAAAGACAGCTAGTAATTCCACTATTTTATGCCATTTAATTACCGTGAGTTTGCGTTGTTGAACCTGTCAGCACAAGTGTGTAAGAATCAAAACACAAAATGCTACAGCCTCTGTGTTCCTGTCAACCCCTGACACAGTTAGCAATAATAGCTAATCATCCTCAGACAGGTGAAGGTTCAGTCATGGGAATAGAGGACAAATGTCAACCCAAAAGATATTTAGGTCACTAATGTCTGAACCTCACTGCATGAATCAGCTGGTGTTTCGGTGATTTTAAATGAATGAACAACAGGTGGAGTTCATCACATTAACTATCAACATAATACACTAATGTTTTGATATACTGCAGTAAAAAGATGTTTAATTACATTCGGTCTGATCTGATCTACGTTGAAACTGTTCTTTAATATAATAATGAAGCGTTACTCTTGCCAAAATCATCACTCATATGGCCGTCAATATATCAGAGTAAATAAACAGTGAAACTGAACGGAGGTAACTTTCCCTCAGCCTGCTGAGAATTAATCTTTTAAACTAGGTACGAGCCTATAAAAAGTTAAACCCAAGTGAATTAAATCAGTTCTCAGAATTCAGAAAAAAGGTAATAACTGCAAGATTTTGCAAGAAAACGTCAGAATTGTGAGATAAAAAGTCGTAATTACCTTTTTATTTTTTATCTTCCCTTAAATCAACTGTGTTTTCAAGAATATGCATCATATTCCACATTGACATCTGTCTAATTTGACTCGCTTCTATTATCTGACAGATGAATTTGTGCCAAAGTATAGCGTTAGATTGCACATACTGTACAAGTTTTGACATCAGTTTTAGAAGATATCGCAAGTATTTTATTTTTGAGAGCTTATTTGATTGACAGGATGAAAAGTTTCTGTGACGAAATTGCATTGCCTAATCAGGTCTGTGAAAGCTGGTCTGAAGTCACTCCAGGTTGAAGTGTGACAGAGGTGAGAGATGCACTCATGAACTTTGTGCTAACAGGATTTGTGTGTGTAATTATGTAATATATGGGCCATTGCACAGGGTTGGTTCAAAGTCAGACTTTTGTACATAATATCTAAGGTACATATTTCTAGTGATTATGCAGTTAATTCTCTTTTTGTATTTTTAGAAAGTTTTGGAATATGTGTCCTCTCCCCAAATTTGTCACTAACGAAACACAGAGAGGGTTACATTGACCTAATAAGATTTTGCTTACATCTTCCTTGTAAATATATTTTTTCTATTTTATCAAACATTTTCAGAGGTACATCAATAATAATTACAATTTTACCAATATTTCAAGTGTGATTTATGAGATTTGGTCTATTTTGATTCTAATCTTTCTTTGCAAAAGGCAACAAGTTGATCATACTGATTTCAAACTTAAAAATTAAATAGTCTGAATACACACTGAACTAAAAACTATCATAACACTTTATTTTTGAAGCGTTTGATTGCTGTAATAGCCAATAAAGGTTTTTCTATTGATTATTGAGAAGGGTATGAATAACTGTGGACTTGCCACTTTTTGTTCAAATGTAAATAAAAGCTGAGAAATATTTTTTTTTTCACAGTGATGCCTCTTGTACATCATCTTATTATCTTTTTGGAGAAGCCTGTGTTATTTCCGGTCAAAAAAACAACAACTTGCTTTTTGAATAAAGGTAATTTTAAGTCTGAATTTGCCAGGGGTATGAATAATTTTGGGCTTGACTGTATGAAGTAAATAATAAAGCTCATAACAATTTTTACTTTTTTGTTGGAAGTAAAGATTGGTGTTACTCATCTGAACACAATACAAGGTGGCGGTAGGTAAGAGGTTACGCAGGTTTTAACTTGCAGATCTCTGTGTGTCACAAGTCAGACATGCCCATTATTAGCTGATTACTATAAATTGTAGACAGTGTCACAATATTTAGTTCATATATAAACCAGAAGGCATGCAATAATATTTGTGCAAAGATTGTGTTGGACCTAAACTTTTGCTTTTATGGCATTATTGGTAGAATATTGTTCCTGGCATGTTTAAACGTGTTGAAGAAAATAGCTGATTCATCATAGCATGTCACATCCATGCTAACCACACCAACCCTTTTCTCACTGATTTAAAGATAAAAAAAAATAGTTTTAGGTCCCTCCCTTACACTGGCTATAAATGTGCGAGTGCATCATTTGAGGAGCTCAGAGAGAAAATGGCTGTTGTCGAGTCACTCCTGCAGTTTCCCAGCACAGGTACAATACTGGGAGCTTTTCTGTTGCTTCTGGTTTTGTATTTGCTTTCCTCTGAATCTAAACCTCAGAAAAAAGGCAAAGAGCCACCAGGACCCAAACCACTGCTGCTGTTTGGGAACCTGCTGACCCTCGACCTCACGAGACCCTTTGACACCTTTTTTGAGGTGAGACCTTGACTCAAACACATAGTGATAGAAGTCTAACATTTTGAGGTTTGTTTGTGAATGTGTTTGTGTCCTCCAGCTGTCTAAAACCTATGGGAACATATTCCAAGTGTCTTTGGGTCCCAAAAAAACGGTGGTCTTAGTCGGATACAAAACCATCAAAGAAGCTCTCGTGAACCATGCAGAAGAGTTCGGCGACAGAGATATTGCACCTAGTTTCAGGATAATGAACGACAAACATGGTAGGATGCTTCCCAAATGATTGTGTGAGGTGTAAATGCTAAACATTTTGCAAAACAAAAATGTTGCATATTTATAAAAACAGCATGTTGCTGGGACTTACAGTAAGATGGTTTTGTGCCAATCAGGGATCATCTTTTCCAATGGAGAAAACTGGAAAGAGATGCGACGCTTCGCTCTCAGTAACCTGCGGGACCTTGGGATGGGCAAGAGAGGAAGTGAAGAGAAAATCATTGAGGAAATTCAGTATCTGAAAGGAGAGTTCGATAAGTTTGAAGGTACAAGTTGAGACACACACATGTGCAATCATGCTCTTAGTTTATAAGATCCATTGAGAGACGGTTTGTTGTTTGCTCTTCACAGGGAAAGCCTTCGACACGACACAACCTGTGAACTACGCTGTGTCAAACATCATCTCATCTATAGTGTACGGCAGCAGATTTGAATACACAGACCCTGAATTCACTGAAATGGTCGACAGGGCGAACGAAAATGTTCACGTTGCTGGATCGACTTCTATAATGGTAGTCCATATCAAACCATCAGTGAAACACAAATGACATTTAATGAGCTTAAACAACTCCTTTTACAGTAGATTTAGTTCACGAATAACTGACAGTCATGACCTAATATCTTAGAGCAGGTCTCGATTTCTTCAGTTTCAAATAATAAGGAACAATATGTTTTTGTGAAATGTAGTAAATGGAAAAAGTGCACCTCTGGAGAATGTGTCACTCAGTTTTTCTTGTGTCTCTGATTGTCCATTTCTAGCTTTACAACATATTTCCATGGTTGGGCCCAATCATAAAAAACAAAAGGATTCTTAAGAACAATATTGCGCAAAGTAGACAACAGATGACGAAGTTGTTTGATGGGCTTCTGGAGACTCTGAATTCGCATGACCGCAGAGGTTTTGTCGACTCCTTTCTCATCCGCAAGCAGAGTGAAGAGGTATGTAACATTTTCGATAAAATAGTCAAACATTAAGATGGTGAATAATTATGCATTTTGTTGATTGCATTTGACAGAAATCAGGCAAGAAGGACTCATACTTTCACCAGGACAATCTTATGGTTTCGGTGACAGATCTGTTTGTCGCTGGTACTGACACCACAGGAACAACTCTGCGCTGGGGTTTGATGCTTATGGCCAAATACCCTCATATACAGGGTAAAACAGTAAAAATAAAAGTTATAATAAAACAATACACGTTTTTTTAATGCTGAATTTAACGGAGTCTAAAGAAACAAACATTTTGCATTTGCAGATCGAGTTCAGGAGGAGATTGACAGAGTCATTGGTGGACGTCAGCCAGTGGTGGAAGACAGAAAGAAATTACCGTATACAGATGCTGTGATCCATGAAACTCAGAGAATGGCTAACATAGTACCCATGAACCTACCACATATAACCAGCTGTGATGTTACCTTCAATGGATACTTCATCAAGAAGGTCAGCCAGTAGAATAAATATGCATAAGGCTAAGAGAAGATGTGCATCTTGAAAATCAAGGTTTTGGTCTTTTCTCCATTTTCTAGGGCACCACTGTTATTCCTCTGCTGACGTCTGTTTTGAAGGATCCAAGCGAATGGGAAAAACCAAACAGCTTTTACCCAGAACACTTCCTTGATGAGAAGGGACAGTTTGTCAAGAGAGACGCTTTCATGCCCTTTTCTGCAGGTACAGTGAAACTTCAGCTCAAGGCTGAAACCATGTCCGCATTGGCAAAGCAATTTTTGAAAGTAATGGTCTTTTTTATATAAAGAAAAACTTGCAAGCAATGCATTTGACCTACTTTCAAATAATATTTCAGACAATATTTTCAAATAAAATATGCACACACTTACTCTTAAGGCTGGAATATAGCCCACGACACAATTTTTATGTAATAATTGACTTTTTTAAATATCTTAATGCTGTTTTTTTTTTTTATGTCTTAATGACTTTTATGTCATAATTACGATTTACCAAAACAAGATATTTCATGTGAAATGGCCTTCCATACATTTAAAATCTCTACACCAAAAATTGTGTTTAGAGTAAAGTTAAAACCTACCTTCAGAATCAGCCAACCTTGATTTATGACAGGCCCAGGCTCTGACTTTCAGCAGCTCACACCAACTACTCCAGACTGTAGATCGCGGCAAACTCCTGGGCAAAAGTTGTGTAGTTTAATATTCCTCAATCATTGCCTTAAATGTTAGTTCACCCAAAAAAGAAAATTAGCCCATTTACTCACCATCAAGGTGTATATGACTTTCTTCTTTCAGACAAATACAGTCACAGTTATATTTAAAATGTCCTGGCTCTTCCAAGCTTTATAATGGCAGTGGCAGTGTAAAAAGTAATGGCCCTAGTACTGAGCCTTGAGATACTCCATACTCCACTTGTGAGCAATATGATACTTCTTTATTCACTGCCACAAATTGATGGAGGTCAGATAAGTAAGATTTGAACCATGCAAATGCACTTCCACTAATGCCAACATCAGTTTCAAGTTTATTCAAAGGAAAGTTGTGGTCTATTGTGTCAAATGCAGCGCTAAGATCCAGCAGCACTAATAGAGAGATGCAACCACGATTGGATGATAAGAGCAGGTCATTTGTAACTCATCAGCGCTGTCTCAATTCAGACAAAATTTCTAACAGGCATGCATTGCTGTCTGCCTAGACAACATTTTATTCAACCGTATAACAGTTCTTCTCTCTCTTTCTCAGGACGCAGGATGTGTCTTGGAGAGAGTTTGGCCAGGATGGAGCTCTTCCTGTTCTTCACCTCCCTCCTTCAGACCTACCGCTTCACAACTCCACCTGGAGTCTCTGGAGATGATCTGGATCTCAAAGGAATAGTCGGAATCACGTTGAATCCATCTCCACACAAACTGTGTGCGATCAAACGCTCCTGATTGAAGAAAATAAAATCAGAAAACACAGAAACAAAACATCTTACCTCATTGTAGTATGATTTGGGGGATCTTTTACACTAATTTTAGAGTGCTTGTTCTTCTGAGTAAATGTATTTTGTCACAACGACAAGAAGCTAAGAATGAACTGATTTTAAAAAGGGGATATTACTTTTAAAGATTATTTTTTTTTTTATCATTGTAAGGTGGTTGTGTACACAAACTACCAACACACATTAATGTGCAAACAACATGTGAAAGTTAGTTTTGCACCCGATGACCCCTTTAAAGGTTTTTCATGAAACCACTTAGACAAAAAAGATAATTCTTTGCAGTGTGAAACACCTTTATTTTTAAGAAGTGCAATAAAGAAGTGCAACAAATACAAATTTGAATGCAAACATTGTGTTTAGTATATTATTGCATAATGTGATGTTAGAGCTTTCCATTATGACTAGGCTAAAGCAATTGATTTTTTTATTTTTTTATTTTTATTTTTGCATATGCTGCGAAGAAATCAAGACAGATTCAGTTTCTGTCCAGTTTCACCGGCCACCGATCATGTACCACAACATTTCTCAGAATCAGAATCAGAAAGAGCTTTATTGCCAAGTATGATTGCGCATACAAGGAATTTGTTTCAGTGTTATTAGCTTCCAGTACACAGAGACAACAACGCACAGACAAAAAAAAATGAGAGAATAAGAAAAATTACACATATGTAAGCATAAATAGACCAAAAATAGAAAATAATAATAATAATTTGTAAAAAATAAATTGACAAATAAATATGTATGTAAAGTTGTGCTATAGGTGATAGGATGGAATGCATGGATGTGTTAGGGTGGAAGCAGTAGATGTCAGATTATTCCACACATTTTTATTGTACAATGGGAGGAACATTTAACTGTTCAAAAGGTGGATTGCCTGGGGGAAAAAACTGTTCATGCGTCTGGTAGTCCTGATATTTGGGGCTCTGTAGCGCCGGCCGGATGGTAAGAGTTCAAAGAGGGGGTGGCTCGGATGTGAGGGGTCCAGAGTGATTTTTTGAGCTCTTTTCCTCACTCTGGATGTGTACAGTTCTTGAAGGGTGGGCAGGGGAGCACCAATAATCCTCTCAGCAGACCGAACCATTCTCTGCAATCTTCTGATGTCTGATTTTGTAGCTGAGCCAAACCAGACAGTTATTGATGTGCACAAAACAGACTCGATGATGACTGAGTAGAACTGTCTCAGCAACTCCTGTGGTAGGTTGAACTTCTTCAGCTGGCGAAGGAAGGCCTTTTTTTACAATCAAGTTGATGTGAGTGTCCCATTTCAGGTCCTGGGAGATGAAACATCCCAGGAACTTGAATGTCTCCACTGTAGCCACAGTGCTGTCCATGGTGGTGAGTGAGGAAGGTGCAGGGGGGTTCCTCCTGAAGTCCACTATCATCTCTAGTTTTAAGCTTGTTCAGCTCCAGGTTGTTGTGACTGCACCAGACAGCCAGCTCTTTTACCTCCTGTCTGTAGGCAGACTCGTCACTGTCCCGAATGAGGCCGATAACCGTGGTGTCGTCTGCAAACTTCAGGAGCTTGACAGAGGGGTCTTTAGAGGTGCAGTCGTTGGTGTAGAGGGAGAAGAGCAGTGGGGAGAGAACACAACCTTGAGGGGCGCCGGTGTTGGTGGTGCAGCTGCTTGATGTGAATTTCCCTAGTCTCACCAGCTGTTGCCTATCTGTCAGAAAGCTGGTGATCCATTGACAGATAGGGCTAGGAACAGAAAGTTGGTTTAGTTTGGTGTGGAGGAGTGAAGGAATGATGGTGTTGAAGGCCGAACTGAAGTCCACAAACAGGATCCTCACATAACGATATGATTAAATGTGAGGTTTGGTTAAATGCAAGGCAGAGCATCTTAAAGATGTGACTTAATTTAGGAAAAAAGAAAACTTAATACTCATCTAAACACGCTGATGATTTGTGTGTGTCTGATTTAGTTCTTATAATGTATACAAAACGAATAAAAGAGCTCATAACAATTTGTCCATTTTTTGTTTGATGAGTGTCTGAACGCAATACAAGGTAGCGGTAGGCGAGAGGTTACGCGGGTTTAAGTTAAATAAAGGTCGCAGATCTCTGTGTCATAGTTCAGACAAGCTTGTTATTTGCTGACTACTGTCAGCAGTATCATGAACAAAAGCATGCAATAATACTGGAGCAAAGTCTTTATTGCTTGAATAATGTTCCTGACCTGTTTAACATGCTGAAGAAGATTGATGATTTACCACAAGGCAGTGCTTTAAGTGGCCCAAAAGAGGTGCCGGTACTCTATTTTTTTTCCGCCTCCCCTGAGGTAACAACAACTATATTGAATGGGTTTTATATACAACAGTCAACAGACAACCTTATACAAAATAATAAATCATTTTATTAGTTTGTGGATTTGTTGGTGTCATTCTCGTCCTCGTCGCCAAAAGTGCCGTCGTCCGCGGCTGCGGCACTAGTGCAGCTTTCATTAGCTTGCGTCTGACCTGCAGCGATATCATTCTGGCTTGGTGGGGTGTCAGCCAGCGAGTCCTCTGATTCTGACCTTGTTCTTTTACTACTCAGAGTCTGAAGCCAGGAGAGCATATTAAGTGTTCATTGTTTTTGTATTTTAACCGAGCAGCTGTTTGCGCGTTTTACACACCCTCTCCGGACCACGTTGAGTTGTTGACATGACAACGGCAAAAGCGACGCATGCGCTTTTCACTTGTAAAACACATTGGTGTATGGGTAATGTAGTCTCTGCTCTCGGTGGGACGAATTAGGAAGCGTGCTTGTGAAGGGCGCTCTGAAAAGCGGCAGCGCAGCCAAACGATTATAACAGATGTGCAAATGAGAGTACCGGTACGCTAAAAGCACGTTCTGGGCGCATGGAGAGGTGGCGGTACTCTCAAGAGCTATATTTAGAAGTGGCGGTACTGAGTACCGGCGCATACCGGCCCACTTAAAGCACTGCCACAAGGTGTCACATATATGCTAACCACACCAACCCTTTCTTCACTTAGACTTAAAAAAGTTTAGGTTTAGGTCCCTCCCTTATGTAGCAACTATAAATGTGCAGGTGGTTCATTTGAGAAGCTCAGAGAGAAAATGGCTGTTGTCGAGTCACTCCTGCAGTTTCCCAGCACAGGTGCAATACTAGGAGCTTTTCTGTTGCTTCTGGTTTTGTATTTGCGTTCCTCTGGATCCAAATCTCAGAACGAAGGGAAAGAGCCACCGGGACCCAAACCACTGCCGCTGGTGGGAAACCTGCTGTCCCTTGACCTCGCGAGACCTTTTGACACATTGTTTGAGGTGAGAAATTGACTTAAGTTCCTTTATAACAGTAATAGTAACCTAACATTTTGAGATTTGTTTCTGATGTTTCTTTCTCTGTGTCCTCCAGCTGTCTAAAACCTACGGGAACATATTCCAAGTGTTTTTGGGTCCCAAAAAATCAGTGGTCCTAGTTGGATACAAAACTGTCAAAGAAGCTCTCGTGAACCATGCAGAAGAGTTCGGTGACAGAGATATTACTCCTAGTTTCAGGATACTGAACACAAAGCATGGTAGGATTCTTCTTTTTTACGTCCCAAATTAATGAACAAACTGTATATGTTGCACAAGCTTTTAGATCTCCATGGCCTCTCAGGGCCAATGCAATATAGTCAAATGTGTGTGATTACTGAAAGAAATTCTCATTAAATCATTAAATTTGTCATAAATATGAGCTCATTGTAAGGATCTATACAGAATTTGGTGGGAACCAGCCAAAAAGTAAAATGCATTTAAATATGCGACTGTTGGTTTATTGCTATGCATGCTATGTCTAAAGTGATTATATGTAGGTTTTAAAACTTTTTGAAATAAACAAATTCATGACTATGCCAAAAAATGCATACTGACATTGTATACAGTGAGGGGAAAAAATATTTGATCCCTTGCTGATTTTGTATGTTTGCTCGCTGACTAAGAAATTATTAGTCTATTAGTCTATGTTTTAATGGTAGGTTTATTTAAACAGTGAGAGATAACAACAACAACAACAACAACAACAACAAAATCCAGAAAAATGCATTTCAAAAAAGTTTTAAATTGATTCGCATTTTAATGAGTGAAATAAGTATTTGACCCCTTCGCAAAACATGACTTAGTACTTGATGGCAAAACCCTTGCTGGCAATCACAGAGGTCAGACCTTTCTTGTAGTTGGCCACCAGGTTTGCACACATCTCAGGAGGGTTTTTGTCCCACTCCTCTTAGCATATCCTTTCCAAGTCATTAAGGTGTTGAGGCTGACGTTTGGCAACTCGAACCTTCAGATCCCTTCACAGATTTTCAATGGGAGTAAGGTCTAGAGACTGGCTAGGCCACTCCAGGACCTTAATGTGCTTCTTCTTGAGCCACTCCTTTGTTGCCTTGGCCGTGTGTTTTAGGTTTTCCATTTTCAATGAGGGGAAGGAGGTTCTCACCCAAGATTTGATGGTACATGGCCCCATCCATCGTCCCTTTGATGCAGTGCAGTTGTCCTGTCCCCTTAGCAGAAAAACATCCCCAAAGCATAATGTTTTCACCTCCATGTTTGACGGTGGGGATGGTGTTCTTGGGGTCATTGGCAGCATTCCTCCTTCTCCAAACACGGCGAGTTGAGTTGATGTAAAAGACCTCAATTTTGGTCTCATCTGACCACAACACTGTCACCCAGCTCTCCCCTGAATCATTCAGTTGTTCATTAGCAAACTTCAGATGGGCCTGTATATGTAATTTCTTGAGTTCAGTTCTTCACAGCGTAATGTGTTACCAATTGTTTTCTTGGTGACTATGGTCCCAGCTGCCTTGAGATGATTGACAAGATCCTCCTGTGTAGTTCTGGGATAATCCTCACTGTTTTTATGATTATTGAAACTCCAAGAGGTGAGATCTTGCATGGAGCCCCTGACCCGAGGAAGACTGACAGTTATTTTGTGTTTCTTCCATTTGCGAATAATCGCACCAAATTGTCACCTTTTCAACAAGCTGCTTGGTGATGGTCTTGTAGCCAATTCCAGCCGTGTGTAGGTCTACAATCTTGTCCCTGACATCCTTGGACAGCTTTTTGGTCTTGGCCATGGTGGAGAGTTTGGAATCTGATTGATTGATTTCTTCTGTGAACATCTGTCTTTTTTACAGCTAACAAACTGAAACTAGGAGCACTCCCTTTAAGAGAGTTTCTCAATCTCAGCTCGTGACCTGTATAAAAGACACCTGGAAGCCACAAATCTTGCTGATTGATAGGGGATTAAATACTTATTTCACTCATTAAAATGCAAATCAATTTATAACTTTTTTGGAATGTTTTTTTCTGGATTTTTGTTGTTGTTATTCTTTCTCTCACTGTTAATTCATTTATTCATTAGGTTATTCATTTCTTTGTCAGTGGGCAAACGTACAAAATCAGCAAGGGATCAAATATTTTTTTTCTTTCACTGTATGTTCCAAAGGGCTAAGGTTAATGTATGTTTAACTCACTGTGTAATCTTCTGCTGGTGAGGCTGCAGACTTATGGTCTGATGGTTTTGTGTTGATCAGGGATTGTCTTTTCCAATGGAGAGAACTGGAAAGAGATGCGACGCTTCGCTCTCACCAATCTGCGGGACTTTGGGATGGGCAAGAGAGGAAGTGAAGAGAAAATCATCGAGGAAATTCAGTATCTGAAAGGAGAGTTCGATAAGTTTGAAGGTACAAGCTGAGACACACACATGCAATCATGCACTTAGTTTATAAGATCCATTGAGAGACGGTTTGTTGTTTGCTTTTCACAGGGAAAGCCTTCGACACGACACAACCTGTGAACTACGCTGTGTCAAACATCATCTCATCTATAGTGTACGGCAGCAGATTTGAATACACAGACCCTGAATTCACTGAAATGGTCGATAGGGCAAATGAAAATGTTCGGGTTGCTGGATCGACTTCTATGATGGTAATTATGATTCATATGTTATATGAGAATTTTTTCCACTACTAAGCAACAGACAATTCAAACTTAAACTAGCTCACCCTTTTACAGTATGGAGCTCATATTATGACAATACTTTTTGAATTTGAATTGTACAAATTTGAATTATTGACAAGTGTCATTTAACAAAACTGAATATTTTATGGCATTTAACAAAGTTCTGAATTCGATTTTTTTAAACCTGAATATTGAACATTTGAAATTGAACACAACTGAATTTTCAAATCGCAGATTTTCAAATAGACATGTATTTTCAAACAGCAGATTTTTGTTCAAAGACTTCAAATATTCAGTTTTTAAAAATACAACTTTAAGTTTTCAAGATGAAAATAAATTCGGAACATCAAATTCAGTGTTCAAAATTCAAAGCGCAGAAATTTTAGATTGTACAGAAAATAGGTCAGAGGTTATGCTCAGGGAAGAGTAGATGATCTACAAAAAGTCGAACGAAGCATTTACTGTGACCGAGAGGGGGCATGTTTGGTTCACTTAGACTAGTTTTGCCGTGGTCACAAGATATTAACTCGTGGGAACGTCATATTAACTCGTGGGAGTATGATATGTCGTGGTCACAAGATCATTTTGTGGAGATAATGACATGCAGGAATCGCCGCGCGGCTGCTGCCTTCTCTTGTAGTGGAAGCGTTTTGTGCAGTTGAAGTGGTGTTCGCGACGCGGTCTCGGTGCGGACGCTGCCGCTCACAAAAAGATTTTAAAAAAAAATCTTTTGCTGCACCTGCTGCGAAGCGCCGTGTTCGTGGAAGCGGCACTTGCGCTTCGCCTCCGCGCCGCTCCCATTGAAAATGAACTAGACACTCGCGACTGCCGCGTCCCGTGTGAAAAGGCCTGAAGTGATTTGTGCTGTTTTGTGAAAGACATTGCTATAGTTGCAAACAACAAGGTCACATTTGATTTCATTAAAAATAAACAAAACATAACAGAAATGTATTATATGTGTCCTTTTATTTATAATTTATAGTCCCTACTCATGTCAGGCACATCTCTGTATTTTTTTTTGATTGATCATACTAGGGGAATTCCATTACATGATCGTCGTTTTCAACACTACCGACAAATGTTCTATTTGTTGTTAAAAATCTGGTTAAAGGACATAACATATTTTTTATCTCTGGTAGCTCCTGACGCAAAGAGACGTAAGTGGCATGGGTGCAGGTCAGGAGCACCGCTTGCCCGTTAACGGATCGGTTCTTTACATTTCATATTTGTATATTATTATTATTAAACAGTAGGCTAATACAATAGGCCTAAATTTATAATAATTAACTGGTTAGGGCTATATTTTTGGGATAAATTTATTGTTTTATATGCATGTTTCCCTTTCAGTTCGTATAGTGCTTTAATTAACTCTCTGTATAATTATGCTAGTATTAATATGCTAAAATATTTTGCAAATACTGTAAACGCCTGACAATTATGCCAATTAAGTTTTTACTTTATTAATGTATTTACCCCAGTTTGTGACGGTAAATGAGTATGTTTTGTTCATTGTGTTTCAAATGAAACTGCGTGAATGATTTATTCCTTAACTATAAAAATGTAATAGTTTATCAATAAGCCGAAATGAAATATGTTATATTCACCCTTTAATCTGCACTTCCAGTAAAAATTCCTCGTCGGCAAAACTTTCAGAACCTGAAGTCAAGAGATCTCAAGAATGATACAAAGCTATAGACAACTAACACAACCTATTATAGCCCACATACAATAACAGCCTAGATATGTTATGTAGTCTAATTTGCGCGCGTTGGGGAGTCGCTCTCTAAACTTCGGGTATTAAAATTGCCTTTGAATGCGCGTGCGCGTTTTGCTTTCAGTTTCGTTTTACGCAAAGCCGACTGATAAAGAAGTGGGTATATGCCGTATAACTATGTATACACTGCCATCTTGTGGCCACGACATATTATCACGCTCCCACGAGTTAATATGACCTTCCCAAGAAATAATATCTTGTGGCCACGGCGTATTATCACGTACCCACGAGACGAGTTAATATCTTGTGACCACGGCAAAACTAGTCTAAGTGAACCAAACATGCCCCCTCTCGGTCACAGTAAATGCTTCGTTCGACTTTTTGTAGATCATCTACTCTTCCCTGAGCATAATCTCTGACCTACTTTCTGTACGATCTGAATTTCTGCGCTTTGAATTTTGAACACTGAATTTGATGTTCTGAATTTTTTTTCATCTTGAAAACTTGAAGTTGTATTTTTAAAAACTGAATATTTGAAGTCTTAGAAATCAGAACAAAAATCTGCTGTACTGAAAATACATGTCTATTTCGAAATCTGCGATTTGAAAATTCAGTTGTGTTCAATTTCAAATGTTCAATATTCAGGTTTAAAAAAATCGAATTCAGAACTTTGTTAAATGCCATAAAATATTCAGTTTTGTTAAATGACACTTGTCAATAATTCAAATTTGTACAATTCAAATTCAAAAAGTATTGTCATAATATGAGCTCCATATTACAGCAGATTTAGTTCACTAATAATTGACATTTCGTGCCATCAGTTGAGCCCACACTCAAGGTCCAATAATATCCTGGTACTCGGCTCATTTCAATTCAGACATGAACAATTCAGTAAATAGTTAACTGGGTCATTCTGACTGGAACATTAAATCAAAACATAACAGCTGATATATTTTCACGAAATTTAGTGGGGTAAAAAGTGGAAAAAAAAAAGAAGGAAAAGATCTGATAAAGTATCACAGATACCTTTGAAAGTGCATCTCTGGTGATCATCCGTCATTCAGTCTCTATTGTGTGTCTGATTGTCCATTTCTAGCTTTACAACATATTTCCGTGGTTGGGCCCATTCCTGCAAAACAAAAGGATTGTTGTACGCAATATTCTGAAAAACAGAAAACAGATCACAAAGTTGATCAGTGGGCTTCTGGAGACTCTGAATCCATACGACCGCAGAGGCTTTGTCGACTCCTTTCTCATCCGCAAACAGAGCGAAGAGGTACTTAATTTTCTTTGCTCATCACATTTTCACTCAATACATTCATTCTTTTTTAATGAGTTTTTTTAGCTCAGTCAATAAATGATTATGAAAAGTGAATAAACATGCATGTTGTGCATTGTATTTAACAGAAATCAAACAAGAAGGACTCATACTTTCATGATGAAAATCTTATGATGTCTGTGATAAATCTGTTTGTCGCTGGTACTGACACGACAGGAACAACTGTGCGCTGGGCTTTGATGCTTATGGCCAAATACCCTCATATACAGGGTAAAAACACAGCAATGCCAAGAGTTTTTCCTCATTTTTGAATACAATGGTGTATAAAGGATAAAACGTGTTTTGCATTTGTGTGCAGATCGAGTTCAGGAGGAGATTGACAGAGTCATTGGTGGACGTCAGCCAGTGGTGGAAGACAGAAAGAAATTACCGTATACAGATGCTGTGATCCATGAAACTCAGAGACTGGCCAACATAGTGCCTTTGAATCTACCTCACGAAACCAGCTGTGATGTTACCTTCAATGGATACTTCATCAAGAAAGTCAGTCAGAAGAATAAATACTGTACATATAAGGCCTAGAGAAGATACCATGTGCATCTTGAAAATTAAAAGTTTTGGTCATTTCTCCATTTTCTAGGGCACCACTGTTATTCCTCTGCTGACGTCTGTTTTGAAGGATCCAAGCGAATGGGAAAAACCAAACAGCTTTTACCCAGAACACTTCCTTGATGAGAAGGGCCAGTTTGTCAAGAGAGATGCTTTCATGCCCTTTTCTGCAGGTACAGTGAAACTTCAGCTATAGGCCACAATAATACCTTGAACATTCAGGGGACCAAAGCCGTTTTAGATAGTGATGATCTTTTTCTTTTTATAAAATAACAATAAAAATAAAGCGCTAGAATTTATGAAGTAAAGCATTTTAACTGTTTGCAAATAATATTTTTTTGTAAAATATGCACACATTTATTCAGAAGACTGGAATATAACTTTAAAAACAACCTTTATTTCATAATTTATCTTTTTTATGTCTTAATGCAGTTTTCTACTACTTATTAATGTCATGACACTGAATGTTTGTCAGCATTTAAATGCTATCCTATAATTTAAACTTCTGTAAGTCATAAATCAGATTGTATTGAAATGTCATAATTAAGATTAACCAGGCATGATTTTTTTTCTTATGAGTAACGGCCTTCCATAGGTACATTTAACATTCATACAGCAAGAATTGTGCTGAGAATAAAGTTAAAACCTACCTTCAGCCATTTGAACTTGATTCGCAACTTCTCCAAATTGTAAATCGATGCAAAAACCTGAGCAGAAGTGAAAATGGCTCCCTTAATAGTTGTCGTCTCCTCACATTCAATTATGAATTACACAAATCACTTCAAAACAGCATAACTGAACAAAAATATCAAGTAGTTTGCATCACTGGATAAACTGTCGGTCATTTAACGTATCTCTCGTGAAACAGTTGTCAAATATGAACAAATACTAATTGTTGAGGTACTTACATTCCTCTTTTACCGCTAAAACTAAGCGTCTTGACATTATTCGCGCCGTTCGCGTCCTCAGCAAAGCCCGCCTTCTTTGATTTGATTGGCTACCGCTACCGCAATCGAGCGTTGTTAGACCCTCTCTCTTTCTCTCTTTCTCTCAGGACGCAGGATTTGTGTTGGAGAGAGTTTGGCCAGGATGGAGCTCTTCCTGTTTTTCACCTCCCTTCTTCAGACCTACCGCTTCACAACTCCACCTGGAGTCTCTGGAGATGATCTGGATCTCAAAGGAATAGTCGGAGTCACATTGAATCCGTCCCCACACAAACTGTGTGCGATCAAACGCTCCTGATTGAAGAAAATGTGATCAGAAAACAATTGTCATCAGAAACAAATGTCACCTCGTTGTAGTATGAGTTGGTTGATTTCTGCACTTTTTTTTAACAATATGCCTTTTCTAAATAAATGTATGTAAATCACAAGCGATGTATGAAACCATGACTTTTATTATAAAACTTCTCAGATAATTAAAAGGTTTAATAGAAATAAAACATTTTGAGGCTAGCTGCTAAATTATTAATAAACTAAGGATTCCTTGCATTTCACAGCGATACCCCATGTCTTGTTTAGAATAAAGTTAAAATCTACCTTGAGCCATTCAAACTTGATTTATGACAGGAGGCAATGCCACTATTTCCATATCTGCTAATGATTAGAACATGTTTGCCATCTGTCAATGAATTCATTCACTACTGTTGTGGTGAAAATTGTGTTTTTTTTTTATCCTCACCTTATGGATTTTTTTGGAAACACACATTTTACCTCACATTTAAAATGTGTTTTAATGCAAACAGTTTCTTTTGGTGGTGATGATGACTATGTGGTCACCTTATCAAGGGCGAAATTGTCAATCACACATTGGGGGGGACAGCTGTGGGACTTTTTGTGTTTGCGCATGCACACATAAAAAAAAAAAAAAAAGCCAGAGTCCAAATGTTTGTAATTGTATAACACAACAAGGAATTTTATTACATCTGATCGTCAAACCAACGTATACTCACCCTGTAATGATTACAGCATCAGCATACAGGCTATTAAGTCACAAAGCTGAATTTAAAGGGATAGTTCACCCAAAAATGAAAATTCTGTCATCATTTACTCACCCTCAAGTTTTTTAAAACCTGTAAGAATTTCTTTCTTCTGCTGAACACAAAAGAAGATAATTTGAAAAATGTCTGTAACCAAACAGTTGATGGACCCCATTGACTTTCATAGTAGGTCAATGGGGTCCATCAACAGTTTGGTTACAGACATTTTTCAAAATATCTTATTTTGTTCTATACTTTAAAAAAAATCACATTTTCTAAAAATCTAAACATCTTTTTCCCTTCATAATTCTCATAAGAATGGCCATGATCCACATATTTTATTTCCTCTAAACTTTGCTTTTTTGTTTCAGTAATTAAACATTGTTCTAAGGGGCGGCTTGTTACCACATCTTACCCTATAACGTTACATTCACTCACAATGAATGTGAGTTAACCCTTGTGTGGTGTTCATATTTTTGTTATTCAGCCAGTGTTCGTGGGTCTGGTGGACCCGCTGCATTTTGGGGTTTTTAATTCAACATAATCAACCAATTTATGTTAAAATACTCAACAGATATTTAGGCTACTTCATCCCAATTACAAGCAATAGAAACAGCATTTATGGTTAATATTTCCTCTCTAGCTTTGTTAGATCACATTTAAGAATTGTAACCTTGTGCGGGAACGGCAGGGGTAGAAACAAAACTCACTTTTGCACTCACACTCTCTCACACTTACACACAACCTCTCTCTCACATGCATGCACACACACACACACACACACACAGATATGTGGTTCATACAGGGAATCTCCATAGGCGTAATGGTTTTACAAATGTACAAACTGTATAATCAATGCCCCTACACTAACCCTACCCCTAAACCTACCAATCACAGAAAACTTTTGGCCTTTTTTGAAGTTCAAAAAACACCATTTAGTATGTTTTTTAGCCGTTTGGTTTATGAGGACACAGATGTCCTCATAAACCATGTTTACGTTGTAATACCCAAGTCATTATACACATTTGTGTCCTCATAAACCATATACTATACAAGAACACACACACACACACACACACACACACACACACACACACACACACACACACACACACACACACACACACACATTTGAATACTTTTATTTGGATCTAAAAGACATTACAAAGAAAACAAGATCCAAATACTCTGGGAAGAGTCTTTGACAGGGTGACAGATCTACAATTCATGGCTCACATACTTGTACAGGTCCTTCTTTTTTTATAATACTCGGCACATTAGGGATAAAGGAAACATCTCCGTCTCCATATTTTCATGCTCCCTATAATGGCTGAAACTGAGCAGAATTTTGCAAGCTTTTTTGCCTTCTTTTTTTGTAGCCCCCCTAATTGCATCCCGCTAATCACACTCTTATGGACATGACCCAAACTTCCAAATACCAGAATTATCAATCTACAGGTATATCCAAGTTGGAGGATGAGATCTACCAGGGGTTGATATTTCAATAGTTTAGAATAATAGCAAGTATTCATATACAGATCAAAACAGCAGCCCACCTCAACAATACAAACAGATTTCATAACCTCATTAACAATTACAATGTCAGGAGTATTTGGAATGTTTGTAAAGTACTCACTGTTTGATATGTTATGATGAAACCAGTTAATTCGTACAGTGCTATGCTTGTAGATCTTACTATCATGTCCACCGATTACCATTTGTAAGTCCTTTGCAACCAGATCAACCAGACGGTCATGTCTGGCTACATAGAGTCCTTTATAATTGTAGCAGCCGTTTAGTATATGAGCAACCGTTTCGTTTTCCTGCTGTGTAGGATGTAATATACAATAAGGTTCATGCTTTGATGGATACCATATTGCCAAATTGTACTTTGTTGGTAGACATTGTAGTCTTGCTTTAATCAAGAATATCAAAATGTCATCTGAAATTGATGGATTATTAGACAAAGCAGAGTGAGACACTGAATGGTCGGCAAATTGAAGTAAAGCAAGTTTTCCTTGTAATCTGAGACCCGTCCAGTGCTGTCCGTTTTGGATCTGTCTAAGATGAAGAATTGAAGCTCTTGCGTGTTTAATCTGTAACTGGTGAGGAGTACTGTCTTTATTGAGGATTGCCAGAGTGGAAACCAGTGGATCGGTGATTATGCTATCATTAAGAGCCACTACTTCTCCATCGGGTCCCAGCCAGGACAGCTGTATTCCTATGCGGCTGCAGAGGTCGTTTAAATCTAGCCAGTCGGAGCGCACTCCAAATCCGGCTGCTTTGATGTCCAACTTTCCGTTCTGCTTTAGTTTAAATCCAAGAAACTGGGACTCGTTTATGGAAGCAGCAGGTATTTTGCGACGTTGTAGATGTAAAAACAGTGATTCACGTGATAATTCTCTAACAGTTGTATCGTCATTGTTAAGCATGTTTAAAAGGTGTCCTGTTCTGGACGCGGTGTAGAGCCATTCAATATTTGGGGCACCGAGACCTCCGTCTCTACGTGGCTGGAAAATTATGTCCCGAGTCGTGCGGCTATTAAGACAGAACCATTTCCTCATCAGCTTAACCGTTTCGTTGTTCATCGCTGACAATATACATTGTGGGATATGTACATTCGGGAAGAGATGTTGAATTTTGGCTACTGCGATTAGCCTAATGGCTTCACACACACACACACACACACACACACACACACACACACACACACACATAACAGCAAGGCCTGACAGGAGGAGGACAGAGTAAAGGTCCTACAGACCCGAACACCATACAAGGGTTAAGAGCTATTAATGTCATGCTGTCTGGTACCTTAGAACATTAAATTAATTACTTCTCACTTCTCTGTTAAAAATGCCTAAAATCTCCAGAAACGTACTTTCTTTTTCTTTCCAAAGAAATTACGGATGTCAGCTGCTGCAGTCTTTCTCTTGTTCATTTTTGGCCACTACTGTGAAATATAACAGCAACGCAATTCCAAGGGATGAAAATGGTGAAGTAAGAAAGAACAAATGGCAGGACTCTAAAATAACTTGCTAGATAAACCCAATTCAGAGAACAGGACCGTGGCTCAAAACGCTAACGTTAGCTGTAAAAACTGGGTTTGGTACAGTAGATTTGACAAGCCTGTCACTGACCGCTATCCCAGTTTGCTTTAAAGCCAGGCTACATGCTAGCGTGTATACAGTAACGTTAGCTAGCTGTCGGCTAGCTTGTCAATAGACCCATTCATACAAGCTGTATAACATTACAGTCGAAATTTACAAATTCTACAATTCGAAATTCTAGTGAAATTCACCTGGTCGTTATCTAAGGGATTATGTCAGCCAAAAACACCATTCATAGATATGTGCCAAATGTCTGTCAGATTTCGCGCTCTTCTTCTGTTTGTTTTTTCCTTACTCACTGACTGTGGCGGTGCACGAGCTACTAAAGGTATAGGGGAAAACATGACATGGATCAGGTTTTGTTAATGTATAGTGTAAGGCCAGTCGAATGGATTTGGGAAATGGACCGGCCGGGATTTTATATTTTCGGAGCTGGAAAGAAAGACGTATTTGCAATCACATCGATATTGCCCGCATAATCATACAGTATATTGGGGGGGACAATTTGTCCTTCTTTGAATATTGGGGGGGACGTGTCCCCCTGTCCCCCCATAGAATTACGCCTATGCACCTTATTGTGTCTTTGTTTTTATGTGTTTATGCATATACAGTGGGTACCGAAAGTATTCAGACCCCCTTAAATGTTTCACTCTTTGTTATGTTACAGCCATTTGCTGAAATCATTTAAGTTAATTTTTTTCCCTCATTAATGTACACACAGCACCCCATATTGACAGAAAAATACAGAATTGTTGACATTTTTGCAGATTTATTAAAAAAGAAAAACTGAAATATCACATGGTCCTAAGTATTCAGACCCTTTGCTCAGTATTTAGTAGAAGCACCCTTTAGATCTAATACAGCCATGAGTCGTTTTGGGAAAGATGCAACAAGTTTTTCACACCTGCATTTGGGGGTCCTCTGCCATTCCTCCTTGCAGATCCTCTCCAGTTCTGTCAGGTTGGATGGTAAACGTTGGTGGACAGCCATTTTTAGGTCTCTCCAGAGGTGCTCAATTGGGTTTAAGTCAGGGCTCTGGCTGGGCCATTCAAGAACAGTCACAGAGCTGTTGTGAAGCCACATTTTTTGTAACCTTGGCCAGATCTGTGCCTTGCCACAATTCTATCTCTGAGCTCTTCAGGCAGTTCCTTTGACCTCATGATTCTCATTTGCTCTGACATGCACTGTGAGCTGTAAGGTTTTATATAGACAGGTGTGTGGTTTTCCTAATCAAGTCCAATCAGTATAATCAAACACAGCTGGACTCAAATGAAGGTGTAGAACCATCTCAAGGATGATCAGAAGAAATGGACAGCACCTGAGTTAAAAATATGAGTTTCACAGCAAAGGGTCTGAATACTTAGGACCATGTGATATTTCAGTTTTTCATTTTTAATAAATCTGCAAAAATGTCAACAATTCTGTGTTTTTCTGTCAATATGGGGTGCTGTGTGTACATTAATGAGGGAAAAAATGAACTTAAAAGATTTCAGTAAATGGCTGCAATATAACAAAGAGTGAAACATTTAAGGGGGTCTGAATACTTTCCGTACCCACTGTATACAGGTCCTTCTCAAAAAATTAGCATATTGTAATACAGTTCATTATTTTCTGTAATGTACTGATAAACATTAGACTTTCATATATTTTAGATTCATTAGACACAACTGAAGTAGTTCAAGCCTTTTATTGTTTTAATATTGATGATTTTGGCATGCAGCTCATAAAAACCCAAAATTCCTATCTCAAAAAATTAGCATATCATGAAAAGTTTCTCTAAACGAGCTATTAACCTAATCATCTGAATCAACTAATTAACTCTAAACACCTGCAAAAGATTCCTGAGGCTTTTAAAAACTCACAGCCTGGTTCATTACTCAAAACCGCAATCATGGGTAAGACTGCTGACCTGACTGCTGTCCAGAAGGCCATCATTGACACAGAAAGAAATTTCTGAACGAATAGGCTGTTCCCAGAGTGCTGTATCAAGGCACCTCAGTGGGAAGTCTGTGGGAAGGAAAAAGTGTGGCAGAAAACGCTGCACAACGAGAAGAGGTGACCGGACCCTGAGGAAGATTGTGGAGAAGGACCGATTCCAGACCTTGGGGGACCTGCGGAAGCAGTGGACTGAGTCTAGAGTAGAAACATCCCCAGGTCAAGCCACTTTTAAACCAGAAACGGCGGCAGAAGCGCCTGACCTGGGCTACAGAGAAGCAGCACTGGACTGTTGCTCAGTGGTCCAAAGTACTTTTTTCGGATGAAAGCAAATTTTGCATGTCATTCGGAAATCAAGGTGCCAGAGTCTGGAGGAAGACTGGGGAGAGGGAAATGCCAAAATGCCTGAAGTCCAGTGTCAAGTACCCACAGTCAGTGATGGTCTGGGGTGCCATGTCAGCTGCTGGTGTTGGTCCACTGTGTTTTATCAAGGGCAGAGTCAATGCAGCTAGCTATCAGGAGCACTTCATGCTTCCATCTGCTGAAAAGCTTTATAGAGATGAAGATTTCATTTTTCAGCACGACCTGGCACCTGCTCACAGTGCCAAAAC
Organism: Garra rufa; assembly: GCF_049309525.1. Classification (NCBI taxonomy): domain Eukaryota; kingdom Metazoa; phylum Chordata; class Actinopteri; order Cypriniformes; family Cyprinidae; genus Garra; species Garra rufa. The sequence goes on along the minus strand of NC_133379.1, from coordinate 15,342,460 downwards.
CACTGGTAAATGGTTTACTGACCATGGTATTACTGTGCTCAATTGGCCTGCCAACTCTCCTGACCTGAACCCCATAGAGAATCTGTGGGATATTGTGAAGAGAAAGTTGAGAGACGCAAGACCCAACACTCTGGATGAGCTTAAGGCTGCTATCGAAGCATCCTGGGCCTCCATAACACCTCAGCAGTGCCACAGGCTGATTGCCTCCATGCCACGCCGCATTCAAGCAGTCATTTTCTGCAAAAGGATTCCCGACCAAGTATTGAGTGCATAACTGAACATAATTATTTGAAGGTTGACTTTTTTTGTATTAAAAACACTTTTCTTTTATTGGTCGGATGAAATATGCTAATTTTTTGAGCTGTATGCCAAAATCATCAATATTTAAACAATAAAAGGCTTGAACTACTTCAGTTGTGTGTAATGAACCTAAAATATATGAAAGTCTAATGTTTATCAGTACATTACAGAAAATAATGAACTTTATCACAATATGCTAATTTTTTGAGAAGGACCTGTATAGTACTAAATGAAAAAAAAGATATTTAGGCAAAATAAAAAAAATATACACATCTTTATTCTGTTCAAAGGACCTCAGCTCTTAAAGGACCTCAAAGGACCTCAGCTCTTAAGACATCATGTTTCCTTCCAGAGCATCAGTGAGCATTTGAACCTTCTGTAATAGTTGCATATGAGTCCCTTCGTTGTCATCAGTGTGAAAAGATCTCAGAATTATACAGTGACTGTTGGAAAGGGTTTAAATACACAAAAGGGTTTAAAAGGGTTTGGAAAGGGTTTAAATACACAAAAATAATGAAAAACCAAATAATTTGTGGGAACTGAATGACTTTTCTACAGAACCGCGGGCAGTTTAACTTGTTCAGGACAAACAAGGGACTCATGAACAACTATCACCACTAAACATAACAAACAAACACACAAACAAAAACCATCTGTGGATCATTCAGCTATGTACACACACACACACACACACACACACACACACACACACACACACACACACACACACACACACACACATATATGTATATATATATATATATATATATATATATATATATATATATGTATGTATATATATATATATATGTATGTAAATATAAAGCTTATGTCGTTTTATTCATGTTCACACAATCTGTCCATGTTGATAATGGTGTATTTTGACTCTCATTAAGGGACATAAATTTACACCAAAATAGAAATTTCTGCAAAGACACTGTGTTGTTCTAACTGTGCACAATTATATGATCGGTTGCATTTTATTTTTTGCATTTAACTGTCTCAGAGACCCTTATAACAGATCTATGTCACATTTTTTAAAGCTTGGCAGGTCC